>NC_084475.1:43599129-43902879 GCF_027409185.1 Cynocephalus volans
GGGAATCAGAGAGTGTGTGTGTGTGTGTGTGTGTGTGTGTGTGTGTGTGTGTGTGTGTGTGTGTGCGCGTGTGTGTGTGTGTGTGTGTGTGTTGAGGAGGAAGTTGGATTTGTGAAGGGGAATCAGAGAGTGTGTGTGTGTGTGTGTGTGTGTGTGTGTGTGTGTGTGTGTGTGTGTGTGTGTGTGTGTTGAGGAGGAAGTTGGATTTGTGAAGGAATCACCCCCCATGACCCAGAGCTAGAGGATGGAGCATTGTGCTGTTGATAAGTGGACAAAGGACTGTTCACAGAATTAGGAAATGTCATTTCTTGTCCAGCTCTGTGGCCTCAGACAAGTCACTGAACCTCACTGGCCTTCAGATTTCTTAGCTGGAAATATGAGAGTTGCAATTTAGATGATCTCCAATGCCTTTACTTTGAGTATTTTGCCAAGCCCTAGTCCTTTATTATAGTGTCATTGTTTTAAATGAGTAGTTTTCAAGGTCACGTGCATCAACAATGCTTGTGGGTGGAGATATCAGAAGTGAGATATCAGAAGTGCCCATCACTGGGCCCCAGCCCTGGCCTACAGAATGATTTTCTGACAGCAAGTGCCTGGGAATCTGCATTTTAACAAACATCCCAGGTGATTCTTATGAACAATAGAAACTCAGGAAAACAGTTTTGGGGTTTGTCATTAGTTCTTTTTCTTCAGAGTGCTCCAAAATACAGTCAATACTGAAATTGCTTTTCTTGTAAGGCTCTAAGAGATTCCAGAGCTTTATTTTTAAAGGGATAAAATTGTGATCAAATTCTTATCACATGACATTATTGTGAGTAAATTTTAATTTTTAATTTTTGTAAGTACCTTATGATTTTAATACATAATTTAGGAAGTAAGAGAGACACAAAGGAGAAGAAAAAATTATGACCACTTATAATTCTTTAGTCTGAGAAAAGCAGTGTTAAACAGATTTATTGTGTATCCCTCCAGAATTTTTCTAATATTATATATATAAATATAATTATTTGCCAAAGTAGGTTTATTTTCTCCAAACTATTTCATAGCCTATTTTGAATACTAATACATTATGCTTATCTTTCTATGTTCATAAATGTTCTCCTACATCAGCATTTTTAATGGCTGCATAGAATTCCTTTGTATAAATGTATCAGAGCTTATTTACCAGTTTCTTATGGGCAGACTGTGATGTCTGCCAATTTTTACTGTTTTAAACATGGAAAAAATGACCAGCCTTCTATATCATTTTGTTCATCCTTTGGATAAAATTTCTAGGAAGCAAATTGCTGAGTCAAATAATCTTTTTTTAAAGTGATTTGAACACAATCCATATTCATGCTAGAAAAAATGGCAAATGCAGGGAAAAGTTAAAACCACCATAGTTGTTTCCTTTTGGTAGAATCTTCCAGATAACTTTTCTATAATTTGATTTTTTTCATTTAACCATATATTGTAAACATCTTTCCATGTCAGCCACATTGAAAATTCTATAATATATGTACATACATTAATTACAAAGTAGTATTTAGTCCAGTTTTTCTGCTTCAGTCAGTGAACAAATATTAAGTACCTAACATATGCAAAACCCTCTAGTAATTATGGTGAAAGAAACTTGATCAGAAATGCCCTCAAAATATTCCTAGTCTACAACAGTCACATAAATCATCTTGTACTTTGTGCTATATAGATCCCAGAAGAGGGTACAGAAAATGGGCTGTGAGAGTTCAGAGAAAGAAGAGTCATTTGTAGTTGGGAAGACTGGGGGGGCTCTGCAGAGGAAGCCATGGGAGGGTTTGGCCATGTGGGATGGGGAGGTGGGGCACTCCCGGTGAAGAAGAGAGTAAGCCAGGTGTGTCCTCTATGCAAAGAGTAGCTTCACCTCCTAGGAGGCAGTCCCTGCCCCAATAAGGACCACAAGAGCTGTGGAAAATGAAATTGGAGAGGTAAGTTGGTGCCCAGTCACAGATGGTTTAGAGTATCTGGCTAAGCAGTGTGGACCACATTTCCTGAATAGCTAGGCACTTTTTAAGTTTTCTCAAGTTTTTTTTTAGCTGGAATAAGGATGGCATTAGAGGTGGGCAGGAGGGTTACTCTGCAGCTGTGTGCCAGAAGCATGTGACATTGGAAGGGGGGCAGTCAGGATGCTACTCTCGTGACCCAGAACGAAGGCTGGGCTGGTAGCGGCCAGAGCAGAGAGAGAAGAGATGCTATGCAGTTAGAATGGGAAGCTTCGCACATCCGATGTGGTCACGAGGGGATGTCTAGAATCAAAGAAAGCCTAGCAGGTTTGAATTTTAGGTGGCTTGGATAGTAGTCCCATTTATAAAGAAGGAAAACATAGGGGGATCCACTTGAGAAAATGATGAGCTGCAAGAATATTTTTTAAACCTTTTTTTTTTTTACATTTTGTTCGGTGTTAGCATCACACACTACTATATCCTTCTCCTTCCTGACAGGAACTAATTTGGAATGTACCTGTAAGTGTGGTGGCCTTCAGTCTGGAGGGCCATTAAGCACCCAGACATCCTGGCCTGAGCACCAGGTGGGGACCACAGAAGGGGAGCCCATCAGCAGCCAGGACACCTTCCCCTCTCAGGAAAGCGCGCTGTCTCCAGTGAACCTGACAGACGACCAGATAGCCGCTGGCCTTTATGGTAACTTTCCTCCCTCACAGTCCGTGACATCAGGATTCCAGAACTGGCATTGCCATCGTTCCACTTTAATGATGTCAGTGTGCCTTATAAGTTGACCTGGAAGAAAGATTATGTAGTTGTTTAGAAGTTAGGCCTAGAAATGTGGGGTTTTTGGGGTTTTTTTTTTTTTTTTCTTCCCTTTAGTGGCTGGTTAGTAAGGAGATCCGAACCCTTGGCCTTCCTGTTCAGCACCACCACCCTCTCCCAAGTGTGCTAATTGGCCAGCCCATGATATCTTTAACATCACAAAGAAAGCTGCATAATCCCATTAAGAAAACTTACTTATCTGAGAAATATTTTAAACGGCATTTTACTCTTTCTTATTCTGGCAGGCATAAAGTTTTTCTAGATTATCTCAGCTGAGGAAAAAGAATAACAACAACCCCTATCGTAGTGCTTAAATGGTTTCTGAGGATCAAATGAGACAGGACATCACTTTATAAACTGTAAAGCCTGATACAAATGCCAGTTGTCACTGGTTTTGTTATGTCTGGAAGTACTAGTGGATTTTTCCCCCCATTTAAAGAATGTTATTAATGGAACTTTGATTTATTTTCTTTGCATATGCATACTTTTCCAGTGGATTTTGTGCAAGTTTCTCATATGTACATGCCAAGATTTACATTTACATGCATGAGAAAAAAAATTGTACAGGAAGAAAGATTACCTATTCATTTAACTCATATGGGTATGAGTTATGTTAATTTTGATTCCCTTGATTCACTTTTTCACAGTATGTACAAATAATGAAAGTACGCTGAAATCCATTATGAAGAAGAAAGATGGTAACAAAGATTCAAATGGCATGAAAAAGAATCTTCAGTTTGTTGGCATTAATGGAGGGTAAGGAAAGATGCTACTAGGGTTCAACATTGTCTGTCTGTCTCCTTTGTGTCCTGTCTATTTAAGTCACATCTCAAGGTGCCTGGTCTGGGATGCTGCCACATCTTGGTGATGGAAGATTCCCTCCTCAGAAAGGTGCATTTGGGCTTCTCTTCTCTCCTCCTCTTGCTGTGTTTAAGGATATGTCACTCTCTTAAGGATACCTGATGAAGCTGAGCAATTGACATCTCCTCACCTCTGATCTCAAAGAAGTAGTCTTCAACCAAAGCAGCAGGCAGCAGGGTTGCTGCACTGTGTTGGACAACTCATATTTTACCTGTGTTAGAACTTGAAATGAGCAGAAAGAGACTGAAAGCATCACTCCATGGGCCAGTGATAGTCATCCTCTTTCAGAATGGATTGTCTCGCTAGCTGTCCATGTTCACAAACAAAATTGTAGGGCCTTTCACTTGACGAGTGAGTTAGCCCCACCGTCAGTTCTTTACTTTCTGAATAGAATGTTTGCTACTTGTTTGTTCCTTCTCTTCCAGTTGGCCCAGGTAAATAGTTAAGCCTGCTTACCTTCCTATGATTGAATCAAAGCAATTAATTGATTAATCGATATATGCTCTCAACAAGAAAGCAGTAGTGCAAAGTTAGTTGAGATATTTATAGCAAAGTGTACCACCAAGGCTTAACAGGATGGTGCCCATTTTCCAAAACTTAGTTTTATTATGTGATGTGGCCTAGGAGATTTTGGAGGACATGCACCAGAGGAAGTATTGGCTACTTATGTAATCTATATACCTTGACACTAGGGGAATTAATAGGACAAAACAAGAAGAATGGGGCAAAAAAAGAAAGAAAAAAAATGAGCAACTACAGATCAGGTTTCCATAAAGTAAGTTTCCTCTTGATTTAAACTAAGTCAAAGGTGCCCTGATTTTTTTTTTAACTAGAGGCCTGTGGGACCAGTGGCAACCCAGATTGTCCCTTTTAATTCAGAACCCATTTAAAACCACCAGACACTTAAATAGACCTTACTTTGAACTTCTTCGTGCAGGATCTAAAACCACTGGTAAAATTTCTGGAGTCATTTACCTGCTTTCCCTTCGTAGAAATTTCTGTCACTGGGTCTTTATGGGCACACCTTGCATCTCCTGAAATCCCGATTGCCACCTAGGTATGAAACAACTTCAAGTGATGATTCCAGCTCAGATGAAAGCTCTTCTTCCGAGTCAGATGACGAGTGTGATGTCATTGAGTGTCCTCTTGAAGAGGAGGACGAAGAGGAGGACGAAGACACTCGGGGAGTGGCAGAAGGGCACCATGCAGTTAATATTGAAGGTTTCAAGTCCACCAGGGTGGAAGATGAAATGCAGGTTCAAGAATGTGAACCTGAGAAGGTGGAAATCAGAGAGAGGTGTGGTACATTCCCCTTCCCTCCCCAGACCCCTCCTGTGTTTAATGTACTCTGGTGGTAGAGTTGGCTAGTTCGGAGATTTTGCAATTATATCCATTTCTTTGGTCTTATCTTTCCGTCAGAAGTATGCACATCTTGTCAAGATACTAATAAATACAAGTGCAGAGTGTGGTAACTCCTAGATCTCTTCTGGTGACGAGAGAGAATAGCTAGATATCTAGTCACCTTTGTTTTCTGAAACTTTAATTTTACCTGTGGAACCACCATCCACTAAAACTCCCATTGTTTGAACACTTCAGCTTATTTTTAGACATATATGAATTTTTTGGTGACCAGCACACTTTAGGATTTCAGGTTTTATCTTTAGCCATTTATCTTGATGCAGGTGTCAATACTATTATTAAAGGGTCATTGTGTGCATTAGGAATAGCTGGTTGGCCTCAACCAAAGATCACATTTATTGTGAAGATGATGTCACATGTCTGTATTTTGTTGCTCATTTAGTGAAGAGGAACACACCAAGGATGGATTCAAGAATATCATAAATAGCGGCTAAAATAAAATATCAAATACTCTCGTTGGCTGAAACAGGTGCCTGAAAATGTAGTAAGTTTTAAAGATTGTTAGCAAATATGGATTTGATGTTCATAAAACAGGAAAGAATAGAATAGAAAAGATGGAAATTTCAGTATGGTTTTTCACTGTGTGAAATATACATAGAGCATTTCAGAAAACTTACCTCTATTAATTTGGCAAATGAAAGTTTAACACAAGGTAAGTGTTTTTAGTTTATATTTCTAAGTGTTTTCAAATGGCTCAATATATTATCTGGTTTTATTAACAGCTTTATTGAGATATAATTTATATACTATATGTTATCTGATTTTTAAGTTTAATTTTTCATATGGGTTAAACACTTCAGATGTATAGTTTACTAGGCAGCATAACGGATATGTGATAATTCAGACCTCTTCAGCTCCTTAAAGGTAAAAATATCCTTAAGAACTTAGAATAGGAGCAAAACAATCTCTAAATGTTATCCCATAATGTCATAAAGGCCAAACTAGGGAAGCCGGAAGCTATCCTCATGAAAAGACCTTGAGCTCTGGCTGGAGGTGTTGGCTCTGTATGGTGGCATCAATCCTAGGACGGCCTAGGAACAAATACGCTACCTCCAGCCAGGCACCTTGCACCATCACAAGCTGCTTAGGCTGGCTTAAAGGGTTATAGGGTTTGAAATATAAACAACTTTCTTTTTTTGATCAATTATGAGCTCTCTTTATTTTTTCTCCTCTATTAGGTATGAGTTAAGTGAAAAGATGTTGTCTGCATGCAACTTACTGAAAAATAATATAAATGATCCCAAAGCGTTGACCAGCAAAGATATGGTGAGTCTGATTTACAGACACTGTTCCCAGTCTGTACAAAGTGCCCTAGTGGGCACCATTGTCAAGGCCATCTGTAGCCTGTCCCTGAGCTGTTGTTGCTTGCATGATTCTCCCCTGAACTATTTCTAGCATGAGTAGGCAGAGTGAGCATCATGCCACCCAGCTCCCCTGATCACACTGTAAGTGTTTCCCTGAGGCCCAGCTTCAGATGTCCTTTACGCACCCTGTACTTTTCTTGTGGCAGAGGCATCTGTGAGGCACATACTTGCAGACTGAAGGGAGGACTAATTGCAATCAATTGTCTTTTTTTTATACCTTCTTCTTCTGTTTACAAAACCTTATGATCCAGGGAGTAGCATCCCAGATTTTTTTTTAAGTTAGCATATGTTTTTTAAAAGAAACCTGTCTGGGCTGAGGTCAGCATTCCTTTCAATTATGAAACTGCATATTATGTTCCGATGTGGAATGCAGGCGGCCACTATTTTTAAACATAAAAATAACTACACTTGTCATCTTCTCACAGTTTGAGACTCAGAAGTAAATAGCAAAGAGATGTGGTTGCCTTAGTGATCGTGAATGGCACAACAGAGGACACATAAATATTTCTACAGCAGTTTTTAATCTGATGCCGTTGCCAAGCATGTCACTATCTCATGCACTGAAGTTTTTATGTGCAGATTATTTCATAGGCAGACCAACCCTCGGTTGCTAGCTCTGTCTTCAGTGCATGGAGAAAACGTAGTTTCTTGTGTTAATTTAGATAGTAATGTGCATTTGAATCTTTGCATGTCAGCAATAGATTTACTATGATGTCTTATGCTGAAGAAATTGTCAGCAGCTGTAAAAAAGTTGATTTACAAGGCTCATAAGATTATAAAGTTATGAAATCAAAATGTTAGTACTTGAAGGGACTTCAGGAATTATCTAACCCTGGAAAGGCAGATAGTTTTCCTCTTGCATGACAAGCCCAGTCTGAAGGTCATGGCTCCAGTGCACTCTGTTTGGAAGAGTTGGAGATGGCCATCACAGGCCCAAGCAGAAGTGCACAAGTGTGGTGCCCTCTGTTCTAGTCCAGCCCACTTTAACTGAGGCCTTAAAGATGACCTGCCTTGCAGCTATTAGTTAGTGGTAGGACTAGATTATACCTGTCTTGAGTACTGGTCCAGATTTTATTTATCCCAACTAAAATATATTGCCTTATATGGCATTTTTAAAAAATTATGATATATTTTAATATTTTTGATATTGCTATAGAAACTTAAATTCATCAGAGACAGCTGAGTCTTGACATTCAGTATGCTGAAAAAAGAACATGGCAGTGACATTTGTAGAAAGAAATACTAAGTAAATTTCCTGGTTGAGGGGAAACAGAACTGCATGTTGAAATTTATCAATACAAACTAAATGCCTGGCTATATCTTGGTCACAAATAATAAAACCATGAAATGTCAGTGCAGTATTAGTAAACCACTAGGTTTAACCTGAATTTAAAACTGGTGCTTTAGGACCCCAGATTTTACAGCTGTATTATACTTTTTCTTTAAGTGTTCTCAAAATACTAGGTTATGTGGTCTTCAGGAAAGATTTTACATTTCTGTATTATCCGAATTGCTGAGCGTGGTTCATGCACATATTCTGTGATCAAGACATTTTTTGCTGACTGAATTTTCGTTTAGTGTAAAAGTGTTTAAATTATTGTGCTATGAAAAGTCATGGGCATGTAAATAATCACAATGCCAGGGCCAGATAATCATATCAGGACACTGGTTATTTAACAGTAACAGAGTTAGGACAGCCAGAGGACATAATTTCCATTCTTTCTGTATAATGACTCCAAAGAAATAGAAATCTGAATGTGTAAAAGACTGAGCAGAAGAAAAGAAAAAGTTGCATTAGTTCTTTCCTAGCCAGGACCCTTTTAGAGTGACCCAAAACAGGATTGAATAGGTTAAATCTGAGTAGTCAGTAACAGGAAGATAAAGAGATGAGAGCTCTATAATCCTAACCCCACCTTTTCTATAGAAAGAGGCAACCTTGGGTTTTGGTGCTTTTGACATAGGCTTTCCATCTTTCTTTGGTACATTTTAAAATTTTTAAAGAGTGAGAAAAGCACAAATCAATGGTAAACTTGTATAAAAGAAGGCCCATGGAAAAAGTATTGTAGTCATCCCCATCACCAGCACTGGCTACGCCCTGTCTACATTACCTGAAACTTCATGTGATTCATGTTTGACTTGTTCATCCACGAAACAAGCTCCACGTTCATGTGGCCACAGCCCAAGGAAATCAGAGTGGGCTGATGATCAGAGGTAGATGATCCTAATGAGAAATGTAGTTTGTTCCAGACCTGCCTTTTATTCCTTTTCCATGGCTGAATATTTGTATTTGGGATTGGGGTGGGAATCGGGTTGGCTACCCACTTATGGTCTCCCAGCCTAGTGCTGTGGAGGAGTTGAAGGAGTTGAGGTTGGTCTGGATAGAAAGTAAGCGGCATAAATGTGAGCTAATTAATTTCTTCCTGATTTCTAGGAAAATCATTTGCAAGACCAGCATAATTATACTTGTATAATATTAATAGCTTGATAGTAAATCAAGTCAGGCCTAAGTGTTTTAACCTCATCACAAATACTGTGAATAGAAGATCTTATCCCCATTTTGCAGGGGAGGAAACTAAGACACAGAATAAGTGAATTTCCTGGGGTCGTGTAGCTCATTTGTAGCAGAGCCTGACTTTGAGCCTCAGGGGTCTGGCTCCAGGCTCATTCCTCTTGTCCAGTGCTGTAGGGCCTCTTTTATAGAAATTAGAATGTACACATGGTTTAAAATCAGGAGAGGTGTCCCATTTTGGTGTTTGAGGCTTCCCTTAGGGCTCTGGGTTTTGTTTGTTGTTTTTGGGAGCAGACTCTAAGTGCATGTACTTTGACTATAAAAGGCCTGGTACTTGGGCTTTCAGCTGGGTCTCAGAAAGGTCTATAAATAGAAGAACTAAAGGCCACTTGGTATCTTGGCAGAGGTTCTGTCTGAACACCCTCCAGCATGAGTGGTTCCGTGTGTCCAGTCAGAAGTCAGCCGTTCCCGCCATGGTGGGGGACTACATAGCGGCTTTTGAGGCCATCTCCCCGGACGTCCTCAGCTATGTCATCAACATGGCTGATGGCAACGGCAACACGGCCCTCCACTACAGCGTGTCTCATTCCAACTTCGAGATTGTGAAGCTGCTGCTGGACGCCGGTACGTTCGTTGACTGCCCCCATCTCTTCTCTAACAGCACTTGGACTGTGACTCATCTTGAGGAAGCTGGTTGAGCCACTCCTGAATTCTCTGACTATCCTAAAATCCTTTTCTTTGCTTTTCTGCATGATGTGACAAGAATATTGTTCTTGAGTCATTCATGGGAGGCTTGAAGTTTAAACAAAACTGGGTGACGCAGATTCCAGATCTGTTTTGAAAGGTTTTGAGGATGTTCTTGCTGCAGGTCAGCTGCATTTAAGTGAGGTGTATCCCTGGTAATGAACATGACTCACACTGCCGCCCGAGCTGAACCACGTGGGCTTGGCTGGTTGGCTCTGAGGACACAAAGTGCTGCTCATTGGCCCCCAGTTATAGCTTTGGTGCTTGTGGATCTCTCTATGTATCCTTGTTTCACAGGCACCGTCCAACTGTCTTGCAGAAGTGTGTGGTTAGCCAGGATGGACACTGAGCAAAGCCACTGTAACAGATTATGGTAGAATTATCACCATTCCTGCTAAAATACACTCTGCTATGGGGAATCAGCATAGAGCAAAGGGAGTGTTATTCTTACATCTAAATCATAATAATGGAAATAGTAGAAATTTGTTGTCCCAGAATATAGCCAGTGGATGTCTTAAACATTAAGTGAGAGAGAGGTACGTAGAAGGGTCCCCTTGAGAAATTGTGAGCTTTCAATTTTTTGTTCAAATGGAGCAGCCCACTGATACAGATAGCCCCCAAATCACTTATGTTTATTTTTGTAATACATATTTTTGCCTCTACTATACAACTGATACAGTATTCATAGTACCTCAGCCTAATTCATGAGGATACAGTGTGAACCCCTGATTTAGAATATGCAATAAAACTGTCTAGTTTTGCTAAATTGTCTCTTGACCCACTGTTCAATTACTTTTACTGTTTTGGGGATGTTGGATTAATGCAGAGAAGAAATCCAAGCAGATTTATCCTTCTTTTCTCCTCTAAATTTGCTCGTTCCCTATTTTAGGGGCCACATTAGGATATAACTTCTTCCATCTCACAAAAAGGAATTTCAAGCCTCCTTCCCTTCAGACTTTCCAGACTATAAACAGAGCTGGCGATAGTATCAGCCCAAGTTATTGTTTAAACAGAGAAGTGGATAATATCCAGGAAAGCTGAAAACAAGTTTTCAGGATTACTCCTGAAAGGAAAAATTTAATATACCCTTGGAAAATTAGAGTGGATAAGATTTCTTAAAAATTAAATGATTTTAATGCCATCTTTGGATGGTTTTGATTAATTACTTTTCTTTTTTTACTGCTCACCATTATGGGCTGAGATTCTGGCTGCATAAAGTGTGAACCTAGAGTGCTTCAGCATCTGTGAAGGACAAAGTCCTAGATACTGAGAGCCTCAGAGAGCACATGTATTCACCTGCTTCTCCACCACATAATTTTTTCCTTTTCCACGTAAAAATGATTTACTTTTGTAAATGCCATGATGTCCTTAGTATGCAGTTGTTTGGGACCTCAAGGGAAGTTTTCATGGTACCTTCTCTTCTCTCTCCTTTATGATAGACACATCCTAAACATTTTAACTTAATATTTGGTCACATATAAAAGCTACTCCCTAACACTCACCATTCCTGTCATTTTATTAGAAAGTGCCGAAGGAACTTATAAATGCCTGGAGGATAATTTAACCCCTGAAGACTCCTTCAGAATCACAGGAATAGAAAAGGTCTGGTTCATTGAGTCTGTTAGTCCCTGGCAGTTTCTTACAGGGCTACTGCTTTTGTTCTCGGAACACAAGTCCTAGAGTTAGATGTTATGTGATTGGGATTCTGCTTTTAAGAACCCAAACATGTCAGAGCAGTAGTAAATTCAGGGTCTCAGAATGAGTAGTGTTTCGATAAGTGGGTAACGCCATATTTCGTGTTCCATACCCACGCCTTTACAAACCCTTCTTTTATTTGTGGCCCTCACTGCCTGCTTCACTCCAAAACAGTGATTTCCTAAACACAGCTGAATGTCTAGATCCCACGTTGCTGTTTATTCTCCAAAGCAACCATTACTGAGAAGAACCTCACAGACCTCCAGGCTTTTACAGTTCAACCACCAGTTGCAAACAAGACGTGCTGCAGAAGCTTGCTATCATTTCTTTTGCTTCAGGCCTCATGAAATAGAAATGTTTTTTGTTTGTTTGTTTGACATAAACAAATCGCTCACATTTCCTTCCGAGTCACTCTTGGTCTCTGACCCCCTGATGCCATTTCACTGGGCTCTTCTGAACACCATTCCTTCTGTTCCCACGCACAACTGCTGCTGTCAGGGGATGGCTTCTCTCTGAGGAGGCTCATTTCTTTGCAGACGTGTGTAACGTCGATCACCAGAACAAGGCAGGCTATACCCCCATCATGCTGGCAGCTCTCGCTGCTGTGGAGGCAGAGAAGGACATGCGGGTCGTGGAAGAACTCTTCGGCTGCGGGGACGTGAACGCCAAAGCCAGCCAGGTCAGCGCACTTGCTTCCCATGCTCCCTAAAGTGGCTCAGACTGCCTGCAGCAGACAGGCCTGCCGGGACTTCTGGGACGGAGCCGGCATTGACACTGTGCCTCCCACCATGGCGCGCTTGCTCGATGGCCCACCTGCGTCCAGGAGCTGCCTGGGTCCTTGCTGACCAAACGCACCAGTGGAATGTGGGCCTAAATTTTACATTGGAAATGCTCCCTCTGCCTTGCCTTGCCTCTGCTTGCAGACTTTGCAGGGAGACCATGTAAGGCTGCTTGCATATCAGCAACTGGGGTCCCATCATACACCTGGGGGGTGACTACTGCTTCCTGACTGTCTCTGGGTTGTAGGGTCTTCATGCCAGGTACAGAGTGTCCCAAGTTCACAGCTTGACTTTTAAACATCTTCTGAACTTTCCAGCACCCTGTTGATGAGACAGGTCCTCCAAGCTAAAGTGAAAACTTGACTCCTTACCTTATGATCTTCCTCAACTCATAGCTCACAAGAAACTAGCTTCTCAGGCCTGCCACCATCTGCCCCAAGTAATTCCAAGTCCCCTTTTTCCCTTCTGGCACCACACTCCTTCCTTTCCCCCAGCACAGACCCACTCTGGGCCACCCTCACCGGCGGGGCATGCGCTCCTGAAGTCTGCTGTCATTTCTTCCCCAGGCGGGGCAGACGGCCCTCATGCTGGCTGTCAGCCACGGACGCATAGACATGGTGAAGGGCCTGCTGGCCTGTGGGGCTGACGTCAACATCCAGGACGACGAGGGCTCCACGGCCCTGATGTGTGCCAGCGAGCACGGCCATGTGGAGATCGTCAAGCTGCTGCTGGCCCAGCCAGGCTGCAACGGCCATCTGGAGGACAATGTAAGCTGTCTCCATTGACCTCCGGGCCAGGGGCCTAGGGGCTCAGGGAGGGAGCCTCAGAGTGCTGTTGGGCAAGAGGGAGAGAGCAAATCCTCCTTTATTCTCCTCGTGGATTTGCATTGCCATCTAGGCCGCCTCCCTTCACAGCCCAGCTTGGCAGCATGTACTATGTGCAAGCTAATATGTAACTAAAGCCAAAGGCAGAAAGATAAATAGACCCCACCCCAAAATTCACAAAAGGAAGAGGGTGACTTAATGGGCATGTTTGAGAACCACCGCACTACAGGGGAATAAACAGGCTTATGCCACAGAATCAAATTCAGTGTAGGCCACTCCTAATAAATCCACTAGCAAGAGAGAGCCGGGTCACCGGTCTATCTGGAAATCCAGATTATGAGTCATTAGAAGCTGAGGTTATTAGGTGGCTGAAATTAGTCCCATTATAGTGAAACACTTTCTCACCCAGATGAAGTGAAGGCAGGTGATCCATTGTGGCCTGTCCCAGTGAGTGACTGTGACATTTCCTCAGCCTGAGGATCCAGAGCATCTTGGCTTCTTTAAGCAAGTTTTCCTCATCTGCTCCATCTGTTCCCGTCACCATCACTCTAATCTCCTCACCCAGTTCCCAAGCTGTCCCCATTCCCAGACAACCCCTTGACTGGGAAACCTTCTACAGAAAGGGGATCCTTCTGGGGTCTCCAGCCAAAGGGGAGGAGTACTGAGAGGGGAAAGCACAGGCCCTAGCATTTTGATAGTGAAACACTTCAAGGGTCACAAAGGATGGACTGGGTTGGTTCTGTGTTTGAAAGTTTACCTCTGGGGAGCACAGGTTTGGACCAGCACTTTGCTTAGCTCAAAACACCAAAAAGTTAGAGGGAAAACGTCTTCCTTTGCATTAAACTTCAGATCCATCTGGGCCCAGGCCAGTAGGAGGAGCAAACCAGTGGAGGTCTTTGCACGCTTCAAGGGCCGACTAGCTTCTGTGGTCAACTACCTCCACAGGACAGCAAGCAAGCCCCATTGTTCAACTCCCTTAATGTCCCTTGACCCTTGATGGAGGGAGAGTATGCAACTTACCTTTCCTCAAGAACGGTTTATGTTCGATGTGTTTGGGGTTTTGTTTGTCTGCTTTTACTTGTACTCTCTTTCAGCTTAGAATACCTTGTAGATAGAGTAGTAAGAGGCCACAGGGCCACAGTGACTTCCCAAAGTCCTGGCCACCTCAGCTAATCGCCTGCTTCCTTATCCTTTAAAGGAATAGGAGAACATGCACCTGGCTTCTGGAAGAAAAGCAGCTCCCAGAATTCTCAGCGTGGGAGGGAACGACCATGAGATTCAAACCACATAAATTCACATTGTTTCCTGCTACTAAGGAGCAGAGGGGAATCCTTACTTTAAGACTAGACAGAAAATAAGTTGTGCTGCTCTTTGCCTTGATAGTCCTTTGTATCAGCCTAAATCCCTGCAATTTAACAGCAATCAAGCAATTAACTGAATTTTTTTGTCCCATAGGTAATATTTCCCCTTATATTTCCCTAAGATACATATATGCAAGCCTCCAGGATCAATGCTTACATGTAGATGTTAGCTGTAGCATTAAACAGAGGTGGTTTGGGCTTCGGGATCACAGTTTCCTCCCCAAGAGGAAAGTTAAGAGGTTTTGGCAAATTGCAGGGCCTCAAAACACACACCATGACACTTGTCCTGTCACTAGTAATTATAAGAGAAAAAAGGAACCAAACTATGTTTCTGTCCCCACCTTCTCCTGCTGCCGCCGTCTGGTGGGCAGAATGGTTGAATAAGAGGTCTTCATGGGGGCCTGCATTTTTTTGAGGAGGTGCAGTGTGCAGGCCACCATACCACATACTGTGAGGCAGAGACAGGGAGCGGGATAGTTTCCTGGCCTGTGATTCCTAGAGGCTGCAGGCTTGCCTCACTGATCTTCACATCCTCAGGCCTCAACACTTGGAAGGACACAAAAGTTTCCTAAATGACTGAACTATAGTTGGGGAACCTTAGCAAAACACTGGGGGGTGGGTTTTTTTTGCCTTTTGGCTGTCTGGAAGTTTAAGAAACCCAACCTGGCTTATTCTTTCCATCTCCCCTTAAGGATGGCAGCACCGCGCTCTCGATAGCCCTGGAGGCAGGACACAAGGACATCGCCGTTCTTCTGTACGCCCATGTCAACTTCGCAAAAGCCCAGTCTCCGGTCAGTGTTGTGCATTTGGCATTTGTACATAGGCTGAAATCCACCACACTGGCGGACCCCCTTCCTCGGGGAATTGACAGGCGACGCAGGTTTTATGTTGATTCTGAAAGTGGAAGTTTTAGTCTGGAGCTTAAGAGTTCATCATTTCTGTCCCACCCCAAAGGCCAGGAGAGCTGATTTTGAGCAGAGGCCGGGCCCTGCTTGTCCTTGGGAGACAGATGCTCCCACATCCGCATATGAAGGGTTTTGTTCTGTTCAGAATTATCCAAATGGCATCCTGAGCCCATGGATACATAGCACTACGTTCCTGGCATTGCTCCTAAAGTGGACAGTGGGCAACCTATAGTCCCAGAGTTTACTGTCCTGACTTCCCAGGACAGCTAGGCATGGCTCTGCTGAGCCCAGCTGGCCTTAGAGACGTGCCTGCTGCTGGTGGACATCTGTCCCATGTTCTTGGCTAGAGATCTCCTGGCTCTGGCTCATGGGTGGTTGTCAGCTGTGGTGGACAAGATCCTACGTCACAGGGACACATCTGCCTATGGTCACTTTTAACCCCCATTTTTCTTCCTTTCCTGGTCTCTAGGGCACCCCTAGGCTTGGAAGGAAGACGTCACCTGGTCCCACCCACCGAGGTTCATTTGATTGATTATGTGCAAATAGCGCTCCATGTACATGCCACCATTAAGCTGCTAATTGTTCCTGATGGGGTGACAGATACTGAATGTATATGTATTGTGTCTGGGCTCACCAGCAAACAGAAGTATAATGCCACGGGCTCAAGGCCGAAGCTTTCACAGTGGGAGTGGAGCCAGCAGGAGACTGTTGACCTGGGCAGGTGTCTGCCATCTTCTGTCTGTGTAGGACACACTTTAACCCGTCTCTGTGGCCACCAAATCTCTGCTCTGTTATGTACAGTTGTAGGAAACTGTAACCTGACCTTTTCCTTTCTTCACCACTCCCACCACAAAGAAGTGTCAGGTTCTAACTGGCATCGGGTTTTTTAAATTTTCCACAAATATGAGGGTACTTCAGAAAGTCCATGGAAAGATTTGTATTATCTTTTAGTTCTGTTTTTCCATGAACTTGTTGAAGTATCCCTGTATTTATATTTATTAAATGTGGAACCATTGGAATGCTCTTCCAAAATTCCATTCCAGGATGGTGGTGTCGATTTTTCTTTGTCTTTATTATTTTAAAGTAAGGAAGTTGAGGTGACCTTGATCATCAGCAACTTGGGCCTGGGCTGGAAGTTTCTGGTTTAAAAATAGAAGATGGAACTCTCTAAAAGTATAAAACTTACAAAAGGAAATATTTTCAGTTGGTTTTATCAAGGTGGATGTATTATATGACTTTTTATATAAAAGGTATCTATATGAAATTGACACAGTATTTTCAATTTTTATATTCCACAGTAATTAAAGACACAAAGAACTACATGTAACGTTACCATATTTTTATTAATAAATAATTGCACAGCCCTGTCTGTAATGATAAAGGTTGAATTGTGTTAGAGGAATCGGCTATATATTTGCCTCTAGAAAAACAGTGTAGTTCTCTTTGTATTTATGGATTCCTTTATACCATGTCACATCTACTTTCATCCCGTATGTATTTAAATGTTTGAAGTGCCTTAGACTCTTGCCATATTTTCAAAATAAAATTTCATTAAGCTCTTTTCCTTATCCCTGCTTCATCTGTGACAGCTGTCTGCCCTGTCCTGTTGACTTACAGCAGCAGCAGCAAACACTGACGGATGGATGGAGCGGCGAGGGAGAGTGTGCGCTAGGCTGGTCTCGGGCTCCACTAGGGAGGAGCTGTCTTCTAAGAGCACTTTGCCATTTCCACAGCCTGGCTCATGCCTGAGGTTGCACTTCAGGAGGCTGAAATTTAAGACCTTATTAGGCAAACAGCTCATTGGGCAGGTAATCTCCAAGGGGAGCTTCTGAATCAATTCTCAGGTGCAGAGGTGCTAGTCCTTGACTCTGATTTTGGGTGCAACTGCTGGGTGACTGGTTGAGATGTGTAGTGACAAGAAAGGAGAGATGAAGCCAGACAGGCTTTTTACTTAAGCGTGCTGTTGGCCAGACACATCTGTCTTCAAGTGCTTTTTAAAAAGTAAAGGGAATTGGGACTTTCTCATCAAAATGAAGAAGCGT
Organism: Cynocephalus volans; assembly: GCF_027409185.1. Taxonomy (NCBI): domain Eukaryota; kingdom Metazoa; phylum Chordata; class Mammalia; order Dermoptera; family Cynocephalidae; genus Cynocephalus; species Cynocephalus volans. The sequence continues at coordinate 43,616,413 of NC_084475.1, forward strand.
GACAGCCAAAATTAAATCTAGATGTTTTGGCACAGTTGCTGGTGGTGAATTTTAACCAAGGTCATTTGTGAGAACCAGGTGCACTGGAAAAATATCACCCAGGCTTTTCTTTAAACATTGCTTCCTCCCTCCCTTTTTAAAATTAAACATTACTGAGCTCAGGAAAGAGGCCAGAGGATAGACTTTTTCTGGAGGTGTTTCTTCATAGTGCCTGTTTCACAGGGTGGAGGTTTGCATCTTGTAGAGAAACACGTGAGGGAGCTGGGAAAGCAGTGCTGGCGACCAGGCAGACCCGGACAGTAACAGACTGCTCTCCTGGTACCACGCCAGGGGCCTCTGCGACACGAGGGACGTCGTCTTCCACGAACTGTGAAAGTGAGGTCACAGCTACCTGGAGTCAGGAGCTTTTCTTTCCCTCCCAGAACAGATCTGCTAGCCTTGGGATTCAGGCTAAATTTCAGTTCCGGTGGTTATTCACGCCCAAGTTCCCAAAGATTCGAAATGGCTGTGTGTGTGTGTGTGTGTGTGTGTGTGTGTGTGTGTGTGTGTGTGTGTGTGTGTGTGTGTGTGTGTGTGTGTGTGTGTGTGTGTGTGTGTGTGTGTGTGTGTGTGTGTGTGTGTGTGTGTGTGTGTGTGTGTGTAATATTGCAAATGCACGAGAAAGTGAATCCCTACATCTGCGTTCTGCCATTCAGATTTCTTCTGCTAAATTTTGAAAAATAAAACGAGTGCTTGTTTTATCTTTGAGTGAGGTCTTATACAATATGTATCTAACCTCTGGGCAACGTGCACTGGCTTGTGCCTTGTTTGCTCTCGTAACACTGGGCACTTAGAACGCTTTTTATCTTGAGATCTCAGCACACCGTATAAACAAGCCTGGTTATCCTCATTGGTACAGCTGCGATTCATCGAGGCACAAGTCCATAAAGGGATGTGTGACAGGAGGCTTGGGCAAAGTCCCCAAGTGAGGCTAGCATAGGGTTGGGGACTCCTGATTTTATTTTCCTGCTTAAGAGAAGGATAAAACTTTAGGTGACGGAGAGCCAATTTCCCAGAAACCCTTGCCCTGGAAATTGAGCAGCTGAAGGCTGGAATCCACCCCAAGACAACAGGAATGGAGCAGCGGGAACTTCGAGACTTTAATGTTAAGAAAGTAAAACTGCAACTTGTCCTGCCACTGTTATGACTAAACTGACAACTGAGCCTCTCACTACAGGAAGCAGGCGGGGTGGGGGTCGGGCTGATTCTGGAGAAACTTACCTGGAACACTCTATCTAGAATTAGTCCTCCAAATAAATGAAGCAGTAACAGCCCAGCTCTGTGAGGAGGTGAAGGAAAAGATTCACTTGGGAAAATGCTCCCAGAGCTGTCTGCCTGCTCAGCTGCTGTCACACATGTGCTGAACCAACTCCTCCTCCCATCCCCATAAGCAGAGAAACATGGACCCCTAGCAGCCATGGTGCCGGCCCATGTCGAGCCCTTTCCTGTGTGCTGTCAATACTCTAAGAACAATTTTATCCCTCACTTTTGTAATACTGAAATACTGCAGGTATGTGACAGTCCTGGCAGACAGAATCAAGTGAGAGAAGTGCTATTTTTCCCTCAAAGGAAATAATAACTAACCATAATCTTTCTTTAGATTCTAATGGATTCTTTTGGGGGGGAGTCTGCTAAAAGTAGAAGTACTTTTATTTTTATGATGCTTTTGTGTAAGCGTTCCCTTCCCTTTTGGGGACAGGAGGAGGGGTCGGTTTAGTACGTGTGTGACGGGCTGAGCAGGCAGACAGCTCTGGGAGCATCTCTCCAAGTAAATCTCTTCCTTCTCCATCTGCACACGGAGCTGTACTGTTACTGCTCAGGAAGAAAGCTGTGAACTGTTGTTCTGGCTTTGGAATAAAGACAGTTTTCCATTTTCTTTCTTATTAACAGCTGAATGTTTTTTAAGCCCTCGGCTTTAGCTAGAAACTATCTAATTCTACTTTCTGCGTAAGGAAATTACTAATCATATGTTTGCTCTGCTCCTATTCAGCATGGCTGTAATTGAGAAGATAGCTGATTATAAAAATATATTTAAAGTACATTTTGTTAAAGATTATTACCGCAAAAGGATGTGGTTGAGCTGCTAGCCACAGTGCTCCAGAGCTGCACATGCTGGACCTCCATCCCCACCGACATCGCAGACTGCTAGTTCCTAGGGTGGAATGAGACCATCACAATTAGCTCTTTAAGTAAGAAAGGTGGCGACGTCGCGGACTGCTCGTTCCTAGGGTGGAATGAGACCATCACAATTAGCTCTTTAAGTAAGAAAGGTGGAGTTAGCCAGAACTGGTAATGGTATCCTTAAGATGCCTATCCTGAATTCTGCAAGAATTTTGCAGAGAAGCTGGAAAGCAAAATATTTTTTATGGGCACATGCGTATGCAGAAATGTCTGATTTCAAGGACATTTGGGGAGGAGCTGGCATTTTAGGAAAACAGCTGCCTACTTCCTCTCCATTAAGCCCTTTGATGATTTAATAAGCGAGAGGATGAGAAATATGTCCCTAATTTCGAGATAACGCAACCTGTATAAGAAACACTCCTAAAGTCCAAACCGGTCTTGTATTTTAGCCAAAATAAGTTTTACAGTTGTTCTCCATTCCCCAACCCAGAAGGAACCAGTTCACTCAGCCCAGAACCACCTGGAAGGGTGAGGCTGTATGATTGAGAGGAAGAGAAAATACCTGAGCTGCAGACAGGCAGCTGCTACTTTGCAGCCAGCAGTATCAGGTAGCCCGATGCTATGTAAAGGTTGATTGTAGGAGACCAAGTGCCAGCAGGGCGGGCCACTTACTTCTCATGTGTCAAGCAGCAGAGATTCTGGCTGTGGTCCCATCTGCTCTGTTATGAAATACTGCATGTGCTTAACTAAACATGTAATAAAGACAATATTCATTAATTAGGTAGAGTCCCTGAGAGTTCAGAGAGCTCATGCCCCCACCCCTGCCTAAAATATGTCACCCTCTCACCCCCCGAGAAAAGCCAGTCTTCCAACAGGAAGCTCACTAGTATCCGCTTTCATGCTTGAGTTTGTAATGCCATCTGCCAGGCCTGAGGTTCCAGTGCCTGGCTGATAAATACTAGATGAATGGATAAGTGTAGAAAAATAATTGAAGTATGGTGTTGAGAGTCAGGAGAGAGTTACCCTTAGGTGGGGGAGGGAGCTCTAGAGCGCTGCTGAGCGCCTGGTAATGCTGCCTTTCTTAGCCTGTATGTTGGTTGCACTGTGTTCTCTTTGGGATCGTTCATTCTGCTGTTTACTCATAATTTATATGCTTTTCTGTATGTACATTAGCTTCATTTTTCAAGGTTTAAATAAATGAAAAGTTTGACCAAATAAGATCTTGGGGGGAGGGTGTAGATTTTGTAGATCTGAAGATCAATAGACACAAAAAGATTATGAATGTAAAAACTGGCAACTCTTGGCTCTGCTATTTCTTTAACGTCCTGTACATCTTTGCACAGGATGGGTGTTGTGGCTGGCTCATAAACTTGGGTAGTAGTCATCAGGGCTGTTCTCAGATACTTCAGTCTTTTTCTGGGCATAATGGAATAGGATGCACTTCCTGCCCACTTTTGACGTTAGGCTTGGCCATGTGACTTGCTTTGCCAGTGAAACATCTGCAGAAGTGACAGTTCCAGATGGGAGCTTTAAAAGCCAGAGTGCAGTTCACCATATCTGGCGATCATGGAAGCAAGTGTTGAAGGGACATTCCATCAGCGTCAGTCTCTGAGTGACAGCGTGGAGCAGAGTTCACTTGCTGACCTGTGGTACAGGTATATTATGAGCAAGAAATAAACCTTTATTATGTTAACTTGGGGAAGTTTCAGAGTGATTTGTTACCATAGCATAACTGAGGTTTTTATTGATGTAGAAGTTGGTTCCTGGAAGTTGGGTGCTGCTGTAACCAAATAGCTCAGTAGCTGATTTATGCACCACAAGGAAACTGTCATTGAGTGCTCAAACATAAAACACTGAAAACTGTTTTAATAATCCCAATAGTACCCAGAAAAGGTAATCCATTACCTACAATACATGTCTTAGGGCACTAAGGACTGAATCTCTTTGGGAACGACATGCCATTTCCTAAGTATCTTGGGAGGCAGATAAAAACTTGTGGCTCTCACACTTGAGTATACATCAGCATCCCCAGGAGGGCTTGTGACAACACAGATTGCTGGGCTCTACCCCCAGAGTTTCCACTTCAGTAGATCTGGGAAGAAATGCCCAAGAACCAGCATGTCTAACAAGTTCCCAGGTGTTGCTGATGCTGCTGGTCCAGAGACCCCACTTTGAGAAACATTGCTCTAGCAGGAGGTGGAAAAAGCAGACCTTCCTTCACCTTAACTACAAGTACCTGTAGTTGTATAGGATTCCTATGTGTCTGTATTCTTTCATCTTTTTGGGGTTTGCTTTTTTGCATTTTCCCCCCACAATGTCCAGTGATTGAGGTGACTGAGATTTAGAGTTAGCCTATTCCCTGTGGAACTTTTGCACCCCAATTTACAAAACAAGTTTTCCAAAGATGCCATTAACTAGTGTTAAGTCTCTCTTTTTACAGCTTGTTTAATATATCAAGTGTTTATAAATCCTGTATTCATCCAGAATCGGGTTTTAGAATTTGGCCAGAGACTTAACTTGAATCACTGCCGTCTTGTGAAAAAAAATGACCCACACATTTCATGTAGAAAGAAATCTCTTTGTGCTAATGCCGCTGAGTCTCTCTTTGTGTTGGTTCACACCCTTGTGCATACGCATTTAAAACCAGCATCTCCTCATCTCCTGGGGAAGCCTCAGTGAGGCACAGAGGCAGGGCTGCACTGCCGTCCCCTCAGCCGCTGCCTCTCAGTTACGTCCTATGTTCTCACTCCGCCATTGGGCAGGAGCACACAATGGTCTTCCTGTACAGAGCCAGGACAGCGGTCATTCTGGATGCCCACGCCAAGGTCTGGGAGACAGAGGCATCTGTGAGGGAAAGCCCGAAGGGCCCATGGGACCAGGTCCCAACTCCAGGGATCCCCTTGCCTAAAGACACATAGTGTGTGTCCGCAGCTCTGGAGTCAGAGACTGAGTTGAGATGGGTAAGGAGAGAGAAGAAATCAGTGTTTTGCTGGGAAACTGGAGGCAACTTGTTTATGTCTTTTCCTATCTATAAATTAATCTCAGAGAGACAAGACTTACTTTCAGAAAGCACCCTTCTTGAGACTGATTGATAGAAGGCCTTGAATGGCCAAAAGAGCATTAATGAAGAACTCCATATACTTCAATCATTGTCAGGATATATGGCCACATATACAACCAAATAGCCAGAAGCCTGGCGTCTATCTTGTACATCCTGCTATAGATTCTGGTCTGCATAATATTTTAAAAGGTAGAACAGGGTACTTTTACTTACCTTATATGTCAGGGACTCCAGCTGAGGAGGAGCACAGTTACCTTGAATTCATGAATGTTTTGCCAGGTTCTTGTCTGTGCTTCTAATCCATTTTAAAATTAGGAAGACCAGACACTGCCATTACCTACCACTAAGTTTTCTCAAGATTACCTTTCAACATTACCTGTACACACACTTACCTCTACATGTAGAGGAGTTTTTTCCAGATGCCCACATGGTGACTACTAACTGTTACAAACAGTCCACCCCATCTGGGTAGGTAGGGTATTGTCCAAAGTCTAGGGAAGTGTAGGTCGGCACTCTTCTTGACTTTGCTACCCCCTTTTCTAAGAAAGAAGGCATCAAATGAACTTTGTGCTCATTCTCTGGATTCTACCAAGATATTAATCTATAGAGTGGAAGAAGACCGGTGAAAGATCTTCATCCTGGGGCAATGCACACGAAGAAGCAATCTACAGGGACCTGTTTTATTTGAAGGCGAAAGTTGCTTCTAATAACTCTTCAAGGAGTGCATCATTCTCTGATTTCTTGGTGGGCGTGTCAGCTACCCATGACCACAGCAACGCTGTGTAACAAACACCCTCAGAGCCTCAGTGGCATACAGGAATCAGCACTTATTGTTCCCATGCCTGGGTGGTCAGCCAAGTGGCTCTGCCGACCTCAGCCATTCTCACTCACAGCTATCAGCTGAGCTAAGCTGACTGTGGCCCAGCAGCTGAGGTGATTCAGCTCTGTTCCACATGACTCTAATCTTCCAGCTGGATAGACCGATCATGTTCTCATGGCCATAATAAAGATGCAAGAAAACAAGCGGACAAGGATTCTTGAGGCTTAGGCTCAGAACTGACACTCTGTCATTTCCGTGGCACTCCACTGGCACCAGCAAGTCACAAGACAGCCCAGATACAAGGAGACTGGGAAACAAATCCTGTAGTGAGAGGAACTGCAAAGCCACTTGCCAGAGTGCTTGACTATAGAAAGAGGTGAAGGATCTGGAGCCATAAAATGCAATAAATCTGTCAGAGTAGGAGTGTCCCCCAATAATAGTTCTGGCCATGACTTGGGGGTTACTCAAGAGATATACTTCTATTGACCTACTTAAATACCTGTGGGAAAGGGCAAAGATAGTAAATCTGGTCCACCCTAAGATTAACTGCCATTTTCAGAGCTTTTCCATGGTGGAGGCCTTATATAAGTTCCCAGTCATACCACAATCACTACCAAGAGCCCCTCGCTAGAGTTACCTGCCGCAGAGCATCTGGTGACTGCAAACGTAGGCGGGGGACAGAAAATGGGAGCTTGTTGAAATTATAAGGGTGGTAACCCCAAAACAGCTGTAAGAGAATAGGGTTATCATAAAGTGTTGGGAGCTAGTTTCAAATGATATTTTGAGGAAGATGGAGGTGAGGTGCAACTGAGGGAAGAACAGGATCTCTGCAGACTGTTCCCACTAAGAAGCCTGCATCATTAGCATGAGGGAAATGTGGCTTCCACGGCCTTTGGCTTCCTACTGACAGAATCAGAGAGGGGACTGGCATGAGTCATGTTGGAGTCCCTTAAGCTCGTAGCTGGTGAGCATTATTTTACCATGAGCCATGGCTATTTCCTGTGCAGCAGGAAAAGGTTTCACAATCATTTCTGAGCTCTTGTCCATGAAATTTCTCTGAGACAGTCTTAGCAAGTAAGTCTGGTTCACTCTCTGGGTAGTTACTAAAAGCCATCAGTCTTAATCTTTGATAGCTAATCCCAGCCCAACCCATCACATGGTGGCCCGGCATTGGTTGTGCCACGCTGGGGGGTGTGGATGTTGAAATTGGGGTGGGGAGATTGGCAGAGAGGAGAGTTTTACTACTTGCTAATGAAGTGAAAGGAATTCCTCATTGCTTAAGGACTTTTTAACTCTTCTGGCCTGCTCTGGATAATGCTGTATGCTGAATCTAATCACAACACTGAGGCGTGTATTTCCTGATCCCACTGGAAAGGTGGAGCATGATGCAGTCATCACTTTGGTCAAGCATGAGAAACGGCCTTATGGAGAACAGGTGGAACTAACAGGAAGAAACGAGGGTGAGAATTACTTAAGCTGTCAAACATCTTCGGAAGCACTGGAGATGACGTGGTCAATCAGCCTGTGGTCTGACCCTCCCTGTGTGCACAGAGGGAGGCTGAAGCCCGATGGCCTGTGGCTTCTCACAGCAGACAGACACCAAAGCGATCCTAGGGCTAAGACAGACGACTTCTTGCATCTGCTTCAGGGAGAGAGCCCAGGGCAGGCAGGGGAGTCCGTGCTGCAGCTGGCTTTGGGTGCCATGGAGGTTTTCTTCCCTGTGCATGGGTTCCAGGATCACCAGGGCCAGGCTCTGTTGTGTCTTCAACTCCCTTGTAGGGATGCCACGTTCTCCACAACCAAAATGTCAAGCAGAACTAGCTTCATTTGCTGAAGTTGAGAGGAGGGTGCCTGGCACAGAGTAAGTTTAGAACCTGCCTGGTGAGGTAGATTCTGCAGGATATTCAGGGCAAGTCTCAAGGCGGTTGGTGGCACAGCTGAAAGGCAGCTGTGCAAAAAGGGAAGAGACGAAGTCTGTGCTTCTCCAGGAGGGAAAGGGTTCGAGTACTGACTCAAAAATCCAACACACAACAGCACATTTGAATGGGCTCCCCCTGGAGGGAATGGGCCAGGAAAAGTTTATATAACTGTATCAACCAAATAGCTCATTCAACTAAATAAACTCCACAGTGTCACCACTGGTCCCTCTGGAAGGGGCCTTGTTAAGGGGCGTGAAAGTTTGGGTGGGCATCCTGAGGTCCCAGGCAGCACTGAGCTGTCCGTCCACCTCCAAGCCCACAAGTCCGTCCCCTCAGTGCCGCCTGGCTCACCAGCTCCCCCTAGTGGCCAGTGGTGGACACACCCAAGCATGAGCCAGTCTCACACCAGTGTTTTCCGAGGATTAATGATCACAAAATCAATCTTGCTACAAGCATTTTTTAAAACTGAGTAAATCTAAAATCTTAGATTATCATAAGCAGTACAGTCGGCACTCTGTATCCGCAGGTTCTGCATTCACTGATTTAACCAACCACAGATCAAAAATACTTTTTAAAAAAACTATACTGAACATGTGCAGACTTTTTTTCTTGTCACTATTCCCTAAACAATACAGTATAACAACTATTCACGTTGTATTGATTGTATTAGGTATTATAAGTAGTCTAGAGCTGATTTAAAGTATACAGGAGGATGTGTGTAGGTTATATGCAAATACTAAGCCATTTTATATCAGGGACTTGAGCATCGGCAGATTTTGGTGTCTGTAGGAGGTCCTGAAACCAATCCCCCAGGGATACTGAGGCACGACTATAATGGTCAGTATCATTTCATGAAACTTTATATAAGCATGTGCCTGGGTGTATGTGTGTGTGTGGCCTGGGTCACGAAGTAAGATGTATTTGTTATGTAGAGTGAGTAGGGTAGAAATTTAAAATGTTTGCAAAACGCAGGTCTAGAACATGATGCAAGCAGACCCTCCACAGCGCCTCCTCCTGGCAGGGAATACCGGGAGGAATCATCTTCAAGCACCCATTTTGACTCATTTTGAATCAGGGACTTGCCGGTGGGAGGAGGCACAAAAGCAGGAGACAGTACAGTCCCTGCCCATCAAGGGGCTAGCGACATAGTTGACAAGCCACACACAAGTAAAGAAACTCAAGTTCTGGCATAGCAGGCACCTGTGACAGGACAAGGCACGTGGAGCCGAGGATGGGTACAAGTGCTGTGGGACAGGACAGGGGGGTCTAGGAAGATGTGTCTCGAGCTATATCAGGAAGGAAACGGGCATGAAAGTGCTCGAGAGGAAAGCGGTGTTCACCTCATGGCAGGCTGCAGCTGGAAAGGAGGTGGGCTGATGTGGTCAACGCCTCGTTTTTTTTCTGGCAACCCATATTTATAGCTTCATGGACTGTAAAAGTTTCCAGGTTTATAAAAGTTTCCAGGTTTACAACAAGTGTCTTTCTCTTTCAAAGTCAGCTATTTCTCTCTTTTTTCCACTACTCCTTTTTATTGTTTGACTTGTTTATTGTGGAAAAATATGCATAACATGAAGTTTGGCATTTTAACTATTTTAAATGTGCAATTCAGTGGCATTAAGTACATTCATAATGTTGTGTAACCATCACCACCGTCCATTTCCAAACCTTTTTATGTCCCGAAAAAGAAACTCCATAACCATTAAGCAGTAACTGTCCATTTCCCCCTCCCCCAGCCCTTGGTAGCCTCGGTCCAACTTTCTGTCTCTGTGCTTTTGCCTATTCTAGATGCCTCCTATGAGCGGAATCGTGCAATAGTTGTCCTTTCGTGTCTGGTTTATTTCACTCAGTGTTCCACATGCCTCTGAGTCCCACACGCCCACCTACCACAGCTACTAGAAGTTAGGGTTTGGCCAGTAATCTGCAAATCCCAGAAGAATCACACAAGCACCCAAGAACCCTGCCCTAGGTATATGTAGGTCATGTGACTCGTTGACTAGGAAGACAAACTTCTAGAATGAAAGCCAAAGAGAATCTGCAGCTGCTTTCTCCAAGCCTGTTATACTTGGAAAACACTGGGTAATTGTGCTTTCAGAAGTGAGCGCATCCCCAGAATGAGACTTCTGCGTCTGTAATTAAGCAGTGTCTAGAATGTGTCAGGGAACTGATTCTGGGCCTAAAGGACTTTCATTTGCCCTGTAGTTCCTAGATCATCATGGTAAGAGGAGACTGACTGACTCACAAGCCCCATACTTGGAAAAGCAAGTGAGAAGGATATCACTCCCACTCTAAGGAGGATAAAATAGGAGGGAAGCCTGCTGTCCCCAGTAAAGCAAACAGGGACACTTAATTTCCAGGCAGTGTGGAGAATATATATTATCAGAAAGTCTGAGCTCCAAGGGACTCTGTGTCTTTGCAGTGTGGCTATCTGAGTTGTCTGGGTTGTGGTTTTAGCCAGCAAGTCTAAGGACTTCAGCTGATCGGTCAACAAGAACAGAACTTATTTACCTACCACAGCACATCAGGCTGCAGCTTTGATAAGACTCCCTCAAGGTGCCTTTCCAAGGCGACCAGCTTGCTTGCTTCTGCTGTTTCCTTTGGGGAAGCCTCAAATGGCTAAAATAGCAAGACAGGGCCCAATGCACTGCTGATTTGTGAGTCCAGCCATTTAAAAAGTTTCTCTTCAAACTTACCCAGCAGTATTAACCAACATCTCCTCCATCAGAAGTAGGGTACCACAGAAACCAGGGTGATACCTGGCACAGGGTGTGTTGCGGGGGAGGGGGTGGTCAAGGAGAGTGAACTCTTTCCCCTGCCACAGACTGCAGACTACTGTTCAGAACCGTTCTCTGGTGCTCAATAAAACATCTTCCAACCTCAGCGCTGTATATAACTCCTGTGATACCCCCTTGTATTAAGGTTCCCCAGAGAAACAGGACCGATTAGATGTACAGACACATATAGAAAGCAATGTATTATGAGGGATTGGCTTACATGATTATTGAGGCCAAGAAGTCCTGTGATCTGCTGTCTGTAAGCTGGAAGCCCAGGAAAACCGATGGGGTAGTGCCAGTTCAAACTCAAAGGCCTGAGAACCAGGGGAGCCAATGTTGGAGGGCAGGAGAAGATGGAGATCCCAGCTCAAGCCAAGAGCAAATTCGCCCTTCCTATGCCTTTTTGTTCTATTTAGGCCCACTGCTGATTGGAGGATGCCCACCCATGGTGGTAAGGGTGATCTTCGTTTCTCAGTCTGCCAATTCAAATGCTAATCTCTTCCAGAAACACCCTCACAGACGTACCCAGAAATAATGTTTTACCAGCTATCTGGGCATCACTTAGCCCAGTCAAGTTGACACATAAATTACCCGTCACACTTCTCTTGCCCAGAAGTTTTTGCAGATGGACACCCTTGAGTTCTAATGAAGCTTGGGACCCTATCCAGAGCTAGTGCAACAAAGAACCATACAAGCAGAAAACCAGTAAAACCTGTAGGCTATAGCACCCTGATAGTAATCTGAAGACCCTAGAGGAGTCACACAAGCCTCCAACAACCCTGTCCTAGTTACATTCAGGTCATGTGACTTATTGACCAGGAAGAGAGAAACTTCTAGAATGAAAGCCAAAGAGAAGCCACAGCTGCTTTCCCCAAGCCTGTTGTAGTTGGAAAAGCAAGTAATGAGGAAATCACAGGGGCTCATGCTTGTGAGAGCACTTTGTAAACCTGCACAGGCACTATGGAAGTATTAGCTGTTTTGCTATGAGTAAGGTCTTTTTTTCTTGAGTTCAGGTTGTTTTGCATTCCTAGTTTCATGCACTGGTGTCCCTCCCTGGAGCACACAGGCACTTGTGCATATCTGTAGGCTGTCTGTGGTGTGGGGGAGGAAAGGGGTCTTCCCAGGAACCAGTATCTGCTGTGCGCAGTGGCCAGGGCTTCATTCTTGCCTGTGTTCCTCTCAGTAGGGGACTGACTGATCCCACCTCCCCTTCGGTTGTGCCATAGAATGTCCAAGGCTCATTCCCATGTATTTCATGCTCCAGACCTCGGTAACAGCCCCCTCGCCCGCCTCCCATACAATAGCAGCTGGGCTATATCAGGTCCTCCCAGTGTGCCTGAGACTGTGCTAACTGCTTCACATATGTCACCTCCTCAAATCCCATTAGCCAGGTGGTCGCCAAGTCCACCAGGTCCTCTTGTTCAACAGCTCTGATGCCCATATCGATTGCCCTTCCTCCAAATGGATGGTTATATCTCCCACCACGACTACCTTAGTTCAGAGCACCACTGTCTCTCTCCTGGATCGCTGTGAGGGTGTCTGAACTGGTCTCCCCACTGCCAGCCTTGTCCCCTTCAACATGGTCGTGTTATTCCCCTGTTCAAAACCACTCGATGGCTGCACTCACTTCCTCCTCAGTCTGGCACGATGAAGCGTCCTCCATAGTCTGGGCTCAGCCACATCATGCTTGTCCCACACCTTTGTCCGGCTGAGCCAAGCCAGACTGCCGCAGGGGCTCCTGGCCTACGCCTTCCTGCCACACGCTTTATCACTCCTAACTTCTCCCCAGTGTGTGCAGCAAAGAGCGCAGGCTCCTTGAGTTCTCTCATTTTTGAACATCAAATGCTGGTCTCCTTTGCCAGGGAAATATGACTGCAGGATTCAGAGAAGCATGGCCCCACAGGGGTGATAACAGATGGCCTTGTACATATCAGTGGATAACCTGATAGGCAATCAGGATTGATCCCGACAAGCCATCCATTTGGAGGAAAGGTAATGAATATGGAGATCAAATCCAGTTTACTAAGGGACTAAAGAAGCAAACACCAGCCTCCCCTGCAAGGTTCTGAGTTCTAGGGCAGAAAGGACTGTTCTTGGCACAGGCCCCCTTTCCTGTTCAGTGGCTGACGGCTTCAGTCCCTCCTTTCTCATTACGCTAAAACTTGACTCTTGCTCTGCTAAGTGTTCCTTTTCACTAATGAAGCTTACATGACCAGTAATCAAGGCATGGGAAAAGAATGCCTAAGACTTCATATGGTTAAAGTGAGGGATTCTTCCTTTTGAAAACATGTTCCGGACAACTTTGGAAAAGGCAAAATTATTTCCTCTTGTAGCCTACTGGACATACCCAACTTCATCTTAAAGTAAGGTGAGGACCGAGGGGGCTTCCTGGACCAACAGAACTAGATCTGGCTCTTGCCTTAATTTCATTCACTCTGTGGACAATATCGAGAGAGGAGCCTCCTTTTGCCTATAATTGTAGACACACAACATGATTTCATGTCTTAGTACTGACTTTCTAAAATACTGTAAGACTAAAATAAAACACCATCCAAGTAGATTTCTTTCCTATAAAATGAGTTTATAAACACTTTCTACGATTGAAAGATAAGATATTTTTCTCTCCAATAAAACTAGGAAAAAAAAGAGATCTTTAAGGAGATCTTATTTTTTTCAAAAACGAGGTGGGAATTAAAATAAATTTACCATTAAATGTTTCTAAATGAAACATTGCAAGAATTTATTATTAAAAGGTCAAGGGTTTGGATTCCCCACACCAGCCAGCCGCCAAAACAAACAAACAAAAGAGCAATTTCAATGGAATCTTTGCCTTTTACAGTGTTGATACCTATGACTACTTTTTTTTTCTTTCCACTTTTGTTTTTTTATTTTTTAATTCACACTATGTCTTGCAGTAAAGTATGCTGTAGTTTAGGCATATATTTAATAATTGCACATATCTTTTCCTTAATGTGAAGGAATGCAGGATTTATAAAAGTACATAGCCTTCTCTTAATTTAAAAGCATGCAGGGAGCAAGAAACGAGAGGCTTCCCCAGCAGATCCAGCCAGAGGCGCTGTCTGCCCTGGTCACTCTGCCACCCTGTGTCTACATCTGGATACGGCACTATCCTCGGTACCCCGCTGTCTGCGAGGGATGGAGTCCCCCCTCCCTTCCACTATCAAGCCACCACCATCATCACAGGACACACACCCATGCTCTGCAATGGAGAACAAGCGCCACCATGTGGCAGGGGGAAAGCCGGAGCTCTGGAACCAGACCTCACTTGCCCCATTTACCAGCTGAGACTTTGGGCAAGTGATTTTACCTTTTTAAGTGGTGGTTTCCACACCTGTAGAACGTGGGTGATGATAATGCCTGCCTCTAGACTTGTGACCACTGAGCTTCTAGAGGCCAAGTGGGTGTGCTATTGCTGTAAAGATGAAATGAAATACCACAAAGCGCTGCAAATCACAGATGGATGAATGCTTCATGAACAAGTGAGAGAAGGACTGGAATAACTGATTCAACAGACTTGGAAAGAAGCGTGGGGCCATTAGTCCCCTCTTCTGAGGAATCAGTGAGGTGAGAAGCAGGAATGATGGCTGCGAGGGTGAGGCTGGCCTCCTGTTGGGACCCCATTGTGCTGGGGTCCCAGGTCCCGAGTCACAAAGACAAATCGATTGGCTTAGCTGGGTTCGGGACCCAACCCAGGTTCAGACAACTGACCCGGGGTCTGCTTTGTGAGTCAGGGGGATCAGGAAGGGGTTGGTCCTGGTGAACTGGACTGGCATTCCGGGGGTTGTGGGGGGGGGTTACTACACCACATGAGGGTCTGAACCAAGTAGCAATGGCAAAACGCTGTAGGTGGGAGAAACCTTCTGAGACCCAGAGTCAGCTCTTAGAAGTGAACCGCTATGCAGGTTAAGAAGCCCATGTCTCCAGACTCTAGACATTGAACTCGCAGAAAGACAAAAGGATGTGGACTGATTTAATCTCATCCATCTGCCTCTAAAGAATCAACTGGTGCAACTATCATTTTTATTCCCACTTTAAATATCAGAATATTGAAGCCCAGAGATGTTCCCTTTCTTGGTTGATGTCACAGAAATAATTTGCTCTAAGCCAGAAACCAAGTTTTCCACATTCTGATTGAGGTCTCCCTCCCCTACAGCCCCACAGCCCCAGGCAAAGGACAGCCTCCAGAGGAAAGAAACTCTTATTTCTCTGAAGACAACCCTGTGAAGGCTCAATGAACTGGACAGGCAGTGACATCTTCTAGAAATGACCCCACGGACAAGGAATATGTTTTCACTTACTCTTTAATCCTTGAAGACCTCCCCCACCCCCCTGACCACACACACACCAATTTAAGGTATGGGTCCAGGGGTCTTTTATTTAAAAAAGAAAAAGACTTATCTTTCTTATTAGCTTTATTAAGAACACACTTTAACTTCAGGAAGCATAATTAGAATAGAGCCTAACCTAAGAAATTCTTATCACAAATAAATTAATGCTTTGTAGGGTCAATTTTTTCTGTTATTTTTAGAAAGTTTTTAAAAATCAATACAATATTTTTTAAATAGTGCATTGTTACAGAAGCTATATGTGCACTGTAAATTATCATAAAATTAGCGTGGCAGACAGATTCCGTGATTGCTCCCTGCCTCTGGGCCTCCTGGTATTCACGCTTTTGTGATGTGCCTCCCGTTGAGTGTGGGTGGGACCTGGGACTTCTTCTACCAATACAATATGGCAAAAGTGATAGGATGTCACTTCTGTGGTTGTTACATAAGACTGTAACACCTGTCTTGTGAGGAGACTCTCTTCCTTATTGCCTTTGAGGAAGCAAGTGTCATGCTGGGAAGACTCACATGGCTGAGGGTGGCCTCTGGCTGGCAGCCACCAAGAAACTGACGCCCTCACTCTGACAACCCACAGGAAACTGAATGCTGCTAACAACCATGTGGGCAAGGGAGTGAACCCTTCCCCATTCGAGCCCAGATGAGACCCCAGCCCCAGTTGACATCTTGATTGCAGCCTTGCAGCAAACATAGCCCAGCTGTGCTCAGACCTGCTGACACTATGGGATAAGAAATATGTGTTGGTTTAGGCCACTAAGTTTGAGGGGATATTGTTATGTAATGATAGATAACGAATGCAATTAGATAATACAAATATGAAAAAAATCTATATTCTCACTACCCAGAGATTACCATTGTTCACAGCTTCATGTATATCCTTCTGGGTAAAATTTATACTTGGTCATTGAAAAAATAATAATTAAACAGAAGTAAATAGGTCAAAAAAGGAAAGTCCTTTCCTCTCATCCTTTACCTTGTGCTTCTCTCCCATTCCCCTGGGAAAACCACTGTTAGCAATTTGTGTGTTTCCATCTTTCTCTCTCTCCCTCTTTCTGTCTTAATATCCATAGAAATGTGTGCAAATCTGTATCTATGTCAATATATATATAATAAAACTGCACATATATAGTACACACATATAGAATGCACACATGTAGAAGTACACTTTATATATTTTTAAATAGAAATGTACATGCATAGTTGCTTTTTCTTTAAAATTAAAGACAATTATTTTGTTATTCTTTACCAGTTACTCAAACCAAAAAACCAGGAATGATCTTTTTCTCTTCTCCTTCCCCCCCACATCCAAGTTACCAGTAAATTCCATTGTCTGCATCTTTGGCTATAGCCCGTGTCTGCCTAGTTACCTGTCACACTTCACCTCTATTTCCATAGGCCCAGCCATTATCCCCTCTTGCCTGTGGTGTTGCACTCTTCTCCCATCCTAGGTGGTCTCCTGCTTTGGCCCCACTCTCTGCAGCCTCTTTTCGCACAGCAGCCAGAGGGACTCTGTTAAAACCTGAGCCAGATCTTGTCAGTCCCCTGCTCAGAACCCACCAGTGGCTCCCATCCCACATGGAATGAATAACAAGTACAGCTCTTCCCTCCCTACCAAACCTTCACGCCCCTGGATAATCTAAGAGTGTTCAATAGAGGTACCAAAGTTCACAATGAATGGTGAAATTGAAGGCTATGAAAAACAAACAGGTGAAAACTATTTTAAAGCAGGAGTTTTCAAACATGTCCAGCTGCCACTTTCTTTTCTAGTTCCCTGTACCCCAAACACACAGCAGCATCTGCATTATGGCTGGGCCTTGGCACTTAGGCTTTTCATTAGCATCCGGATGCTGGACACAGGTGATACAAAAGAGCAAACAGCTGAAAGACCAATCTTTAGCAAGAATATCTGACCACTTTTGCTTTGTCCACACAGCCCTGATACTTCATTTCGACCCCAGAAGATTTTTTTTTAATCCTTTACGAAGAGTTTATTCAAACCCACAAAGAATTTCATCAGGAGGGCCGTGCCTGTACCGAGGACGTGGACATTCTCGCTGTCCGACGGGGGGGGTGCCCTTGGTAAGACAAGTCACAGCTGCCTGGAGTAGACCCTCCCATGGCTTCCCACGGCCCGTGAAGTGAAGTCCGATCTTCTGACCTGGCACACGCAGCCTCCATACTCTGCGCCCACCCACCTCCGCAGCCTTAGTTTCCCTTCTTGCTCACTCACTTTTCTCCTGCCTGATACTCTCCACTCATAGCCTCTGCACAAGGCCCTTCTCTCCCATGTTTGCATGTCTAAATCCCGCTTAATCCCCCAAAACCACTTGCATCTTAACTTAAATATTCACTAATCTATCAAGATCCAATTTGATTTTCACTTCAAACATGAGCCCTCAACAAGTGAAGTAACCCCTCTGTCCCTGAGCACTGTCTCCTCTCTCTAGGACCACTTTACCCTTTTTATCTGAGTTATTTCTGCAACACATTTATCCCCTTTACTGTTAACCACGATGCAGTACTGACTGGGCATGACCTCTGAAACATTGCCCTTAATTAAAATGTCTAATTCTAGAAAAGAAACAGTCCATTTCAGTACATATTCCAGGTGGACTGTACTCTCCTGTCGGCCAATGAGTGGTTGTATTGCAAATGCTCTCAGCCAGCGAGAGCTTGTGCTGCACAATGAGATGTGAGTGCTTTGCAATATATATTTACTCTGCTGGAGTCCCTTTCTGCCAGTTATTTTGTGTTCTGGCAACTAGTTTTGGAGCATCATGACTGAGAAAGTGTCTGCAACTATAGTATTGGACTTGCCACAAAGAAACAAGAAGAGAATCAATCTGAATTGTCTTCCTTCTGTATGTGTCTGTTCAAATTTCCTCTTCTGTGCGATCCATCCTCAACTATCCATGGATATCAAATAAAAGTGAGTTTCAGACCTGCCACGGACCACTGACTGCTGCGTCTCTCCCACCTCTCCCCTTCCCAATGGGAGTGTTTGGGGTGCTTATCCTATCCTTGTTCAGCCACTGCATACTGGGGGCAGATGGGGGACACAGATCAAGAGGAGCTAAACTCCAGATCAGTGGGACTGCACCTCACTCCCTAAAATAGATCCCGAACTTTGAGCTTAATACTGAAACTGGATGGGACTTTTGGGCTCTAAGGGGAATGGGAAGGGGTGAGTATATCTTGTGTCTAGAAGGGAGGTGAAATGAATGTTTGGTTACCAGGTAGGTGGATTGTTACGAACGTTCATGATGTTCACCAAGTGTTCTAGTTCTCTCTTATTCCGGTACACAGTAGGCTGCACTTCCCATCCCCTTTGTCATTGGAAGGGACTGAATGATCAGTTCTGGCCAATGAGTCATGAGCAGAAGTGACATAAGTTGCTTCTGGGCCTGAGCATTTAATTGCCAATGTAAAACCCTCCAGAGCTCCCTTTCCCTTTACAATGATGACTGGTAATGTCCCAAAGAGAGGCTGCTCTGGTGTCCTGGGGCCTGGACAAAAGCAGCAGGGCACAGCCCCAGCCAACCGCTGGGGGACAGATGGGATGAGCAGAAACAAAACAAAGCAGAAACACCTCTGTCATTTTAAGCCACTGAGATTTGGGGTTTCTGGTCACAACAGCTTAACCGAACCCATCCTGACTGATGCAACAGCATAGAAAGGACCAAAAATCAAGCCTCTTAACAGCCACTCCAAGGCTTTTCCTATTCTGTAATATTTAACCCCTAATAGGCAAACGAGTGTTCACTGAGCTTTTAGAGACTTTCAACTAAGGTGATTCCACAATATCCTTTAGTAACTGAAGTTTTACCAATCTTAGGGTCATCACTGTAGTTCAGGCCTTTGTGTGTGGATATCCCTAAAGACTCTTCTTGAACCACAAAATCTACCCCACCTCTCTACCTTCAGGAGCCTAAAGTATCCCCTGTCCATCAATGTGCTCACTTGGTGCAGAAGGACTGCAAGCCATCGTATTCATTTGCTAGGGCTGCCATGGCCCAGTGCCACACACGGGTGGGCGGCTTAACAGAAATGTAGTGGCACAGCTTTGCAGGCTAGGAGGCTGACAGCAGGAGCCTGCAGGGCAGGTTCCTATGGAGGGCCGTGAGGCGAGGATCTGTCCAGCCTCTCTCCTTGACTTGCAGTTGGCTGTCTTTCTCCTCTGTATTCACATTGTCTTCCTTCTGTATGTGTCTGTTCAAATTTCCCATTCTTTTTAGAAGGGTACCAGTCATGTTGGATTAGCATGCACACTAACAACATCATTTTGACTGAATGACCTCTTTAAAGACCGTATATCCAAATATAGTCACATTCTGATGTATTGCGAGTTAGGACTTCAACACAGGAATTGGGAGGGAGGGATTAAACCCATAACAGCACCTCCAAAAAGTACCATTTGGGATCTACATGTGTCTATGAAAACATTTGCATATGGTCAATTCACTTGCAGGATGCATTTGGTAGAAGAAACACAAAAGGGATCAAGCAAGTCTTAGTTCTCTAATCATCTGTGCCATCTTATCCCATGAGCTTCTGCAGGGGCAAGGGCTGCCCTTTTGAGGTCACTTTTGCTCAGTACTTAGCACACAGCCCAGCACAGAAAAGACCTTGCAGACACAAAACTGAGCTGAACACACCTGATTCTGTGACAATGAGTTAATACACATTAGGAATTAGTTAATGTGAATTGTTATCAATTCCATTCAACAAACACTTTGGAGTGCATGGCTCATCACTCTCAGAAGTCATTTTACTTACTGGACAGCAGCTCTAAGTACTCAGCAACAGCTCTAAGAAGGTGACAGTATTAGTATCCACGCTTCATAGATGAAGAAATGAAAGCTGCGGTCTTTTGGCCAACATCAAAGCTTGTAAGTAAAGGTGCTGGGAAGTTTCCAGATGGGCTCCTGGGAGGGCAAGACTGTGCCTTATTCAAAGAGATGCCGCAGGGCTCAGGGGTAAAGAGCATAGGCCTCGAGCCAGTCTAGCTCCATGACCTTGAGCTAGTCACTGGACTCACCATGCCACTGCTGTCTTGTCTGTAAAATGGACATTTTTATAGTATCTACTTCATGGGCTATGAAGATTGGAAGGGATAATATATGTAAATCCATTAGCACAGTGCCTAACAGACGGCTGTGTATCTGCTGGTCTCACGCCCAGCACGCAGGGCAGTGTCCAGCACATAAATGAGCTGCATC
The DNA here is from genome assembly GCF_027409185.1 of Cynocephalus volans. Lineage (NCBI taxonomy): Eukaryota > Metazoa > Chordata > Mammalia > Dermoptera > Cynocephalidae > Cynocephalus > Cynocephalus volans. The sequence continues at coordinate 43,636,727 of NC_084475.1, forward strand.
TATCTATAAGGAATGCAGAAACAGACATCTGAATGGGGGAGGGCGGTTGGTTAAATCATAGTAATGTTGGGGATTCGGGGTCAAGGAAGAGCTTTGTTGCTGTCATTTTAATTTATTTTTTTAGTTTAAGATAGGAGAGGTATGGACATGGTATGGACATGTTTATAAGCCAAAAAGTAAAAGGAGAGAAGAAAAGTAGACAAAAAGGGATTACTGGTGTAATAAAGGCCTGCAGCCGACAGGAGAAGCTATTCAGAAAACGGGCCAGTGCTGGCACCAAGTAGGGACAGGGCCACTTCAGTGCCCTCACCTAGAGACAGACCAGGTACTCGTGGGCCCAAATGCTTTGGTTTGTTTATCTGCTCAATGTCGCCATCTTCAGGCCTTCACTGACTTCTACAGGGATATTCATGGAGATTATAGAGCAATCACATTCTTGCTCATTCTTGGGCATATAAACCTAAGGCTCTGTGTTTTCATAACATATGTCTGGTGCATGCCAGTCTAGCTTGGAATCCCAGATATGGCAGCATTTCCTGGAGGACAAGATTCATTAGAAGAGCCCATTTACCAGCACTCAGATATAATAGGTTACATTTATCCAAACTTGCCTTGCAACCAAATTTTTTTAGCACTTTATAGAATCTTGTGATTTTAAAGCTATGGGGTGGGAAAGGCAGGCAGAGGAGGGTATTATGGTGACTTAAGACAGTGGTGATGGCTCCACGATTACCAAGGATCCGAAAAGAATTAGGCAAGGTAGATGGATCGGTATGGCCACCACCTTGACCCAGAAAGGCAGCAATACTCTCTTCAAGGTCACCTGGGCTCCTCTCTTGGGTAGATGCCCTGGAATCTGCCATGGAATTCAAAGAGAAAAGGTCTTTGTAATCAGGAAGCTACAGACCTTAGCAGATCCCAGAAAGAGGCAGCTGGCTTTTTGGATAGAGGTACTTCTACTCCAGTGAAATTGATCAGTGATGCCATAAGCTTGACATGATTCCTGAAACAGGAGAAGTGTTTGGCCTTTCATCCCGGAGTTCCTCCAATCGCACTGTGTTGACAAGTCTTGCTCCTTCTCTGGGTTTCTCTGTTCCTGGAATGCCTGCCTCTCACTCGGCCACTGCAGCTAGCTTTCAGAAGCAGACCTTATTCCAGATGTGATGTCACCACTCAGTAGGTACTCAGTAGATGTGTAGCGAGCAAATAAACAAATGCACAGTGCAAGGGGCTGGTGTCCAGATAGGGTGCTGTGGGAGGGTGCAAAGGCTTCCTGACCTATTGCATGAACCTTGCAAGCCAGGGCACAGTGCCTAAAGTGGGAAGGCTGGTGTGGCTGGCACCTTGGCACCACTCTGGGTGGTGCTGGCATCTCACTTGTTCTCTGTTGATAAGGACTTTGCACAGTGAAATAGCCTAACTGCACAGTGCTACTCTCACCCCTATAAGTCACAGGGAAAGCGGCTGTTAGTGGTGGTGGTGCCGCTGCAAGAAATTTCTGGGTCCACAAGTAACTGATGCATTTTCTATTGTCGTCCTCAATCTACTCTCACACCTAACAACCTGCTAAGGTATTGGCTACAGTCCATTTTTCAAAACCCTAACGTCATGCTCTCCTCATCGCATTCCTGCTAGCATTTCTAAGAAAGCAAGAGGATTTAGCTGAAGGCAGGGAATAAGGCTCACAAAATACAGCTAAGTGATTGTATTAGTTTGCTACGGCTGCTGTAACAAATTACCACAAACTGGGCTTAAAACAACAGAAATTTATTCTTTCAGCATCCCAGAGGCTAAAAGTCTAAAATCATAGTGCTGGCAGGACCATGCTTCCTTTGACAGCACTAGAAAAGAACCTCCCTTGTGTCTTCTAGCTTCTGCTGGTTGCCGGCAATCCCTGGCATTCCTTGGTTTGTCAATGCACCACCCCAGTCCCTGCCTCTGCCTCCTCATGGCCGTCTTCCTCCTGTGTCCAGGTCTTCACACAGCATTCTCCTTTCTGTGTGTCTGTGTCCACATCTCCCTCTTCTTAGAGGAACATCAGGCATTGGATCAGAGCCCTCCCTAATCCAGTGTGACCTCACTTTAATTTGACTAATTATATCTACAGACACTCCATTTCCAAATAAAGTCACATTCTAAAGTTCTGGGCGAACATAAATTTGGGGGCGGGGGGGGGACACTAGTCAACCCAGGCCAGTGACTAAGTCTCTCTGTCTGGGAGTTGGAGGCATGTTCCAAAGTGGCTGGTTAGTTTGCTCTCCTGAGCATCGCTGCCCCCGGGTGGTGATAACAGTTGAGCACTTATTCGGAACCAGCCTTAAGTAGTTTTACAAGCAGTAGCTCATTACACTCCATAAAAATCCTAAGCATCTGTACTCTCATCACCCTCATTTGACAAAGGAGGACCATAAACATTCTAGAAGCCAGGTGAATTGCAGAGGGCCCCACAGGTGACCCAGACCACCTCTGTGCCATGTTCTTAACCTGGATGCATTGCTGCTTCTTGTGGGTAGCCTGAGATATCAGAGCATGTAGGTCTGGACAGGTTTGCTTTTTTCTGTTGGTTTCGCTTTTTGTATTTTTAAGTAATATAAAGCTATGATACATGCAGAAATACCCTATCAATGTCCAAGTCTTTTAAAATAATAAAACAAAAATATTTGAAAAGCAAATTAATCAGTATAATTCAAACAACAATATAGCAATGAGAAAACAAAAGCCTAGCTAAGAAAACCAGTACAAATCCCTCTAAATCAGTCACACACAGCTCATTTAAACCAAGGGTTAGATACCTTACTGCTATGATCTGGGCTTTTTTCCCCAAAGTGATGCGTGCCATGTAGAGAAGGTGCCAGATCTGCCTTCTCCCTGATTGTGACGTAGCCCATTTCTGCTTTCAGGAGCCACCTGGAGGAAGCGACAGTCCTGCTGGCACAAATACAATCCTGTCTAACTGGGCATCTGAGACATCTCTTCCATGTGATGCCTGCGTCCCAGTTGTGCCCTGTGAGTCTGCTCAAGCTACCTCTAGAGAGAATGAACCACTCAACGTTTTAAAGAAGCCACATTCCCAACATCACCTCTCTCACCTGCAGGGCAAGCTGTAACTTCCCACCACCCTCAAGTGACATCAGCACTGCAGTCCTGGGGCCACCCAAACTCACCTGGCCATATACTCCACTATATTACTGAGGGCCTACTAGGCACTGAGGAGGGAAGGATGAAGACACCCTGGTCAACAAGATGGACTAATCCATTGTCATGGAACTTACATTTCGTGGGGAGACAGACATTAAACAAATAAGCTCATTTCAAAGAGTGGTACGCACTGAGAAGATGGTGACTTCTGGGTGAGCAACATGAGTTGGGGTGGTCAAGCAGAGCCTCTTTAAGGAGATGATGTTTGAACTGAATTACAAGAAGTTAAGCCTTTGTCAAGCTGGAGCAGGGCCTCCAGAGACACAAAACTGAGTCCATCAATCCTCCTGGCCCGCCCAGACTGTGAGGGCAGGCAGATCCTGCCAAGTAAATGGACTTGCGCTGTTGACCTGTACCCTGATGTACCTTACAATCAGTGCTGTAAAAGCAATGTCACGTAATAGGACACATGTAAATTAAATAGAAATATTTATTTACAAAGATCTTGCTCCAATTGTAGAATAAATGTGTACAAATAGTTGGATGTAATTTTGTTAACTACTAAGTATTGGGAGACAATGCCATTCATCAAGGCAAGGGAGGGACATTCCCTTGGCAACATCTTCTACCTCAATTTACAATTGAAAAAGGGAGCTAGGAAGAAAATTACTTTATTTATACCGCAGGCCACCTCTGTCATTCTTCTGTGACATTCTTCTGGAGTTTATGCACGTTAAGGCTCCCTGAACCCCGGCAGTAGCTGGGGTAGAGTTCCCAGAGCTGGGCTTCCTGTGGGGTGCTGTCTGTCCTGTGCTAGGAAAGGCCTGGGTGACCAGTCTCAACAGCTTTCATCTTCTACCACCCTCTGCTGTAAAGGTTGGTTAATGTGCAAAGTCACTGGGCACCCATGAGGGGACATCAGATCAGGTTAATGGCAGATAGGGAGGATGGCTCTGTCTACATCCATCCCAATCACCTTCTAACTAACTTCTGTACTACAGAGTCTGGAAAGCTAAATCCATTTCTTGGTGTCCTTTGCAGCTAGGGTGCTAACATGTAATGTGGTTCTGGTTCTACCCAGAGGGTGACTTCCAGGAGTGTCGGGGCTGGAAGTGAGCAATGGGAGGCAGCAGTCACAGGCAGGCGTGGTGGGGGTGAGGTCTTCTGACATGTGCACTGGCAGATGCCGCTGGCTCTTATGCAGCAGCTGTGGCAGGGTTTGGGGCATCCAGTCCCTAATTTCGCAGGTGCCAAAGAATGGGAAGCCGCAGCAATGGTGCTTCTGCTAGAACCCAGGTTTGCAAACCTCACTGTGCTTCTGCTAGAATCTAGGTTTGCAAACCTCACTGTGCTTCTGCTAGAATCCAGGTTTGCAAACCTCACTGTGCTTCTTGCTAGAATCTAGGTTTTGAAAACCTCACTGGGAATCAGAATCACCTGGGAAACTTGTGAAAACAAAGATTGCTGCGCCCCTCCCCCAGAGTTTCTCATTCAGTAGGTCTGGGGTGTGGCCTGAGAAGCGGCATTTCTACCGAGTTCCCAGGGGATGCTGATGCTGCTGGTTGGGGAACACACTTTGGAAACTACTCTTTTAAAGTATGATTCATTTCTCCTGGGTGTACTTTCCATGCCCACATTATTGCTAAGTATAGCTTCCAAGCCTGTCTGGCCTCTCTGATGACTTTGTGAGTTAATTAATAAAACCCCTTTCCACTTAAACTAGCTTGAGTAGATGCTGTTGTCTGCAACTAAGAACCCCAATCCTTACAAGATCCTTGGTCTCTCTTACCGATGCTCTAATCATTCTTGTAATTCCCTCCTGAGTCCTCCTCAACCAGGAGTCCCATCTCAAAGCTCCGTCCCCCGCTCTTTTTCATACAGGAGTCACATGACTCATGCCCACACACGCCCCGTCCTCCCAGATGTTCTCCCATCGCACGATCACATCTAAATAACTCCCCCCTTGTTCTACAACATTCCCGATCTCCCCACCTTCTCCAAAAAATAACCAAACCAGGACTCTTCACCGAAGAACAACACAGTTAGGGACTATTGCCTCAAAGGCAAATGTCTTGAATTTAGCAATGAAGTAGCATCACAGAAGAAAATGTAAGAAAGTCTTATCTACCAAAAGAAAAAACAAAGTCAGAAGCCAGATACCTGCTATATACCAGTTTTTAAAGATTTGATCCTTTTTTCTCCTTTTTTTGTAAAATATCTTAATATGAAATTTTAAACAAAAATGACCTAGAAGAGACCTCTTTGAAGGGTAAGAGTGTGTATAAGATTGATAAAATGGCATCTTGCTAGACATGTCTATAAAAATTGGTTAAAAGATATTATTCGCCCAGTGAACCATAAGGGCTCAAAAACCAAACAAACAAAATAACAAAAAAAACCCACCCCAAACCCAAACACAATAACAGTCCCTCAGGTAAATGCCCCTTCAGACAGTTTTTTAAATGTGTATCATTTGCTTGATAAAGCATAGCAGCCTATCGGGAGAGGAGTTATGGTCTGCTGCATAAATAGGCATTTGGACAGCTTTAAAAATGCACACTATTTACACCCAAACACTGAGTGAAAATCCCAACAGAACGTGGTCATTATGAGCAAAGAGCAACCACTTTTCAAAACCAAGAGGTAATCTGGCCACATGGTGTCTTTAAAACTTTCTGGGCCAGCCCTGTGGCTCACTCGGGAGAGTGCAGCTCTGGGAGCGCCAATGCCGCAGGTTTGGATCCTATATAGGGATGGCCGGTGCGCTCACTGGCTGAGCGTGGTGTGGACTGCACCGTGCCGAGGGTTGCATCCCCTTACCGGTCAAAACACACAAAAAAACAAAAACGAAAAAACAAAAAACTTTTCTTCTCCAAGAGCTGCACAAACACCTACTTTTTTACTTATTTAGATGACTGCTAGTCACTTGTGGGCCTGGGTTGTGGGTGGGGTCCCTACCCTTTGTGAGTGAATGACCCTCCCAGAACTCAGGCCAGCTCAGGGTTCTCAGCCTCAGCTGCTCATCAGAATCACCTGGGGAGGCTGTCCAGGCCCCATCCCAGAGGGGCTGGGACAATGGTTGCTTTAATAGCTCCCCAGGCAATTCTGATGCATAGTCAGGGATGAGAACTCCCAGACTGGATAGAGAGTCTGAAGCCCAGAGAGGCCAAGTGACTTGCCCAAGTTCACACAGTAAGGCTAGGGGAGAACCTAGGTGTCTGGATCCTGGGTTTTCATTCTTAGTGAGGCTCCACGTCCTCTTCTTTCCTTTCAGAGTGGCTCTTTTGATTTTGTTGTTGTTGTTGTTGCTGTTTGTTTTGTTTTTGCAGTTGGCCATCACAGGGATCTGAACCCTGGACATTGGATATAACAATGAGCTCTAACGAACTGAGTAACTGGCCAGCCCTTGGTTTTCTTTTAATATGGTTTTATGCTTTTTTTTTCACTGCAAAACTCTCTCTATATATAGATAGATATACATATATATGGGGTTTTTTTGGTTTTTTGTTTTTTGGCATCTGGCCTGTCCAGGGATACGAACCCTTGACCTCGGTGTTATAACTCTGTACTTTGACCAACTGAGCTAACCAGCCAGCCCTTGCATCTATATTTAAAGCATATCAATAGTGTATAGTAGTTGTACAATTATATTACGAAACATTTAAAAATATATAAGGGGAATGTATTAGTCTGTTTCTGTTGCTTATAACAAAATACCTGGAACTGGGTAATTTATAAGAAAATGAAATTTATTGCTTACAGTTTTGGAGGCTGCAAAGTCCAAAGTCCAGGGAACACATCTGGTGAGGGTCTTGGTGGTGTCGACAGTGACCCAAGGGTCTCACATAGCAAAAACGGTGGAGCAGAGAGAGGGACAGACTCTTCATGCTCCCTTTTTAAAGCCCTCAGAACCATGTCCTGACCACCATTTTTAATCCATTCACCACAGCCTGGTCCTACAATCTAATCACCTCTTCAAAGCCCCGCCTTTCAATTACTATAATAGGATTTCCCACCCTCTTACCACTGTCACAGTGGGGGTCAAGTTTTGGGGGGACACTCAATCCAGGGCAGGAGAAAAATTTATTTCCATTCCACAAATACCATTTCAATTATTACTTTTGTATACTCCCTGAGATCCTGTTTTCTTCTCTGTATATTTTCCTTATTTGTAAATATGAGTTTATATGTTTGTATATTTTTAAATGTTGTACTCCAAGTATTTTACCTAACTGGAAAGTCTCTGTTGTTTTTATATTAATTTTAAAACTAATAGATATTCCCTAAAAATGTCAAGGAATATAAACATGCATGATAGAAAATGAAAGGTCCTAAACTCTCCCCATCCCAGTTCCTAGAGGAAAAAAATGTGTATTTTTTTCAATATATATTCTGAGAGGAGATTGTATGATGGGTGAAGTTCTTTGGTTTTTGTTTTCTTTTGTTTTGTTTTTCTTTTTCCCACTTAACAGAATGCCTTGGGCATCTTTTCATATCAGTACACACTGGTCTACCTCATTCACAGTATTCCACTGGATGGGTATTCCATAACTCAGTTAACCAATCTCCTAATGAAACATTTAAAAAGCCTTTTCTATCAAAAACAAGTGACTAACCAAGTAAATGTCTGGGCTTCCTAGAGCAGGCTACAAACTGGACGCTGCTAACCCTCCAGGGGGCACCTCCCTGCTGCCAGTATCCTAGTGCACACACTGTACCCTGAAGATAGAGGAATCCTGTAATTGAGTCCTGGACCTACTGTAGAAAAAGCAACCCACAAGGAAGGACACTGATAATTTGCTTCACATCCAAGGCAATTCAAAGAACAGGGAGGCCAAGCCCAGGATGCACCCGATCTAAGTGTGCTTTTAGAAGTCGCCAAAGCTGCCATAATTCAAGGACTTCAGGACTCCTGCCCAGACTAACCTTTGTTTCCCTGGTCCCGCCTCCTGCTGCCATTGAGGGATGGAAAGCAAAATGTATATAGAGCGATTCCGCTGCAGCAACACAGGTGTTTTGTTTTTTCAAACACCAAGGAGGCAAAGAAAATCGAAACTCATTGCCAAAAGAGTGAATTTTGCAGAAAACAATTTAGCAATGGTTCAGGAGCCTTAAAAATGCTATTGAACCTTGGACCCAGAGATGCCACTCTTAGGAAACACAGCCTAAGAACATAATCAGTTTTGTGCAGAAATATTAAGAGCCCAGACCCCGGAGGCAAACTGCCAGGGTTTGAAGCCTGGATCCCCTCTTTACTAGCATGTGACTTTGGTTACCTCTCAGTGCCTGTTTCCTCATCTTTAACATGAGAATAATACCTGTACCTCCTCAGTGGGCTGTGGCGAAGATTGAGTGAATTAGCGGACATCAGCTATTTAGAAAAGGACCCCAAAATCTTTGTCAATGTTGGCTATTATCATTTGTAACAGCAAAAATTGTTAGGGAAGCAGCAAAATGAACGATGGGTTATTATGGGGAAACCATGAAAAATTACCATAGGAAAATTATTATACATCACAGGACTGTAAGATTCTGAGTATTTTTATATTTTGACATATTTTATGAGGTTTTCTACAATAAGCATTAATTACTTTTATAATCAGGGAGAGTTTTTTTTTTAATAAAAAAGCATCTTGGGATATATATGTACCTCGATCCATGCTAATCCCTTTCTCCCCACACAGCAATGCTACCTCAGACCCAGGGGTCAGCGATGGTTTCTCTGCTCTCTGGGTCTCTCCAGAACGCGTGGCCCTTCCCGCACCCCTGCCCGCCTGTCTTCTCGCTCCTCTCCTCTCCCCCCTACATGGCCTCGTCTCAGGACAGGATTTTATGAACTTGCTCAAGCTCAATTGCAAGACTGTTAAGGCTTAAAACATTATGCTTGCCACAAGAGTATATGTTTTACCAGCAAAGACCAAGAACAAAATCCCTAGGAGTGGAAGTTTAGCAACATCAAGATAACGGAGGAGGCTGCAGAATAAACAGGAGGGCGATGGTTTCCCGATGCTCCCAAAATCAAAGCCTGGTGATTCATTAAGTTGATTCATTTTGGCTCAGTTCAAAAACCACAGACAGTTCAAAGTGAGAAAATCCTTATCTCCTGAGAGGTACAGACCTTGATAAAATGAACAGGAATGAATCAACAGAGTCAGCGGTTGTAGCAAGGGCTAGTTTGGCCAGGAGAGCCTGTGACTCTCTGTAACATATGACAGGTCTTTAATGAGCCTCTAGGGTGTCAAGAAAGAGCCCTGGGGAATTATGCCAGGGCAAGAAAACACCGGTGACCTCCAAGAACTGGACACGCCTGACTTTCTGCCCACCATGAGTAGAAGGAAGGTAAAATGGGAGGCCTGCCCGAGTTCAGAGGGTGCTGTCCTGGGAAAAGGAAATGATTAGAATTTACATCTGAGCCTAGGTTTGTAACAAAGAAATTGCTTTATAATTTAGAAATTATTCATTCCTCCCTGTGCTGTGACCTCATCCCAGGAAGTAGCAAGTCAACTGTATCCGATGAGGGATTAAAGACAATAAATAAAAGAGTAGCAATTAATCGTGCATCCTGGTTTTCCAGGCGGGGGTGCCTGGGTCATGCTTGAGTGGCTTATCAAATTTAGCTCTATTATGACTGTCTTGTAGTTCAATTGATGTTTGCACTCACATCTGAAGGCACTTGTACCACGAGGCTTTGTAGATATAAAAGAATTTAAACGTATAGATTGTTATAGGATTCTATCATCCTTACAGCATGAGGCAAAAGTGTTGAAATGGCAGTTTAATGAGTCATGCAAAGAGGCTCAGTATTCAAAGTCACTGATTCAATTACTTTTCCCCCTCCAAAGGCCATTCGAGGCAGAATGAAATGGCTGTTTTCTAGATGTCTTGGTTCTGACATGTCTTTTTGTAATTCTTGCCCATTTCCTGACTTTTTAAAAAGCCAAGGCATTCCAGCGGCCAAACCCTGATAACCAGAATCATTATCAGAGTAAACAAGAAAAATAAATAAATAAATAAATAAAACATGAGGGAATGGGACTTTAAATGCAGAGTTCACAATGAATCCACCCCCTCCTGTGCTCTTACTCCCAGGGCAGAATTTGGAGGCAGGCACAGGTTAAGGGCCCTGGCTGAAATGTGGTAAAATCCTGCTCCTCTCCCGCCCTGTCGGAGTCCTTGGTCCGAGACCTTTGAAGGTGCCCTCAACAGCCCCAACAGGCAAAGGTTTCTCTGCTTGAACGACAAATCTAATTTTAATAGTGCACTAATTCTTTCATGTGCTGCCCTACATGTTTTCATCCTCAGCCCATAATTTTACCTGCCAACTCAGGTAAATAGTCTTCAATAAGACAAAGGCTTTGAAAGGTTATACTGTACTTGATTTTGTGCTGAGACTTTGTACTTTCACTGGTGAGTCCTAAGAAGAGAGATTTTGGCATAAAAGCCAAGTGTCAGTCATCCCAAAGCACCACCTCTTAATAGTACTTTCAGGGAGGGAAGGACAGTTATATCTGCCCAACAAACTCTGCTTGACCACTGCTCCTTCACGCTGTGCTTTCCTCCCCCATGGTGTGAAAGGACAGAGGGGACTGAAGAATGTCCCCCTTGCGTCCGCCTCTCATCTCCCTCTGTGACATCGCTGCACACTATTATGCAGATGTATCAGAACTGATGGGCTGAGACAGCTGAAGGAAATGACCACATAGGAGATGAGAATTTAAAATTGAAGAGTAATATGACTTTTTCCATAATACAATGATAATAAGAAAGAAAAATAATAAGAAAAGGAACAAAATGTAAAGTAACTACCAGGTACTGTACTACATAGAAGTCAAGAGAAAATACGAAAAATCTCTAAACATACAAAGAGTTAACCAGGATGCTGAAATTCAGTCCCTACTTCCCTCCCACAGCATTAGATGAGATAGCACAGTTTGTCTATAGCACACATGGTTGGGCAAATCAGACAATGCAAAGTTTCCAGAAACCCCATGAGTTTTAATAACTGGATTTTAGGAAACCTTTGTAATTGTAGCTTGGCAATTTGTGAAACTCAGGTCCACAGCCACAGATTAGTTTCATATCAATGTCATATACTTGTGAGCTTAATGAGGGTTCTGTGTTTTCCAAAGGCACAGTCTCATATTTTTGGACTCCCTAATTCATTAGATATCCAGCAGGTATGGATATTGTATTAGTTTGCTAGGGCTGCATACAAACTGGGTAACTTAAACAACAGAAATGTATTGTCTCACAGTTCTGGAAGTTGGAAGTCCAAGATCAATGTGCCAGCAGGGTTGGTTCCTTCCGAGGGCCATGAGAGAAGGATGTGTCTCAGGCCTCTCCCCTAGTGTCTGACGGTGTGCTGGCAATCTTCACCACTCCTTGGCTTGTAGAAGCGTTACCCTGACCTCTGCCTTCATCTTCACATGGCGTTCTCCCTGTGTGAATGTCTCTGTCTAAATTTCCCCCTTTTTATAAAGACACCAGGCATATTGGATTAGGGGGTCTGCCCTACTCCAGTATGACATCATCTTAACTAACTGAATCTGCAAGGACTCCACTTCCAAATAAGGTCACATTCAGAGGTACTGGGGTTAGGACTTCAAAACATAAATTCTTGGGGAACACAACTCAATCCATAACAGATATTTTTTTCTTTATGGTGACTCATTAGAATTTGCCTGTATAAATCTGGCCTTTGTTAAAAAGAAAACTGATTTATAAATGAAGAAAAATAATATTGTATTTGGTAAACAAAAAAAAATTCTAAAAACCGAGAGACCTTGGGTGAGTCACTTGTCTGGACTCTGTGTTTTTATCTATAAAAATGAAGGATTTGGGATAATCTCTAAAGGCTTTTACGGTATTAGAAATTTAAGTTCAAATGGCACAGAGGAGAATTTATAGTAACAATAAAAAGCAAAATACAGTTATGCAATGGGCTTATGGTCAGATAATAGAGACATATCCAAAAATGTTAAAAATAGGTGCTGTGCAGCTGCTGAGACAAACAGCTGCTCCTACAGGTGTTGTGTGCACACAATTGTTAGTGAGTGACCGGATGTATCCAAGAAATTCTGGTTCCCATGATGGACACATTTGCTTCCCTGGGCTCTTTGGTATGGCTACCCTGTGGGCTAAGCAGCCCAAGGTGACCATGGTCAGAAATAACAACTAAATCAAAGCTAATCATAAATGCACAGGTATTCTGAAGACTGGGGGTCAGATCTCTCACAGGGTGCAAATATTTGATTGCTAAAAAACATCTTCTTTCATACATGTCACAAAGCAAACTCCCTAGTAACACTGTTTTCTAAAACAATCATGTTCACAGGGTCACAAAAATACCAGAACCTGTAGCAGCATTATTCTGTTAGGAGATTAACTTAACAATTTAAGCAGACTAAAGAAACCACTCTTTACTGTTTTCTTCTATTTTTAAGCAAAGCACTGCTAGACTCCCTTGGTTTTCAACACTGAATACAGATCAAAGCTTACTAGCTCTGGAATGTTATTCTTCCACCTTTGTGACAACAGTATTCTCGATCTTAGCCTTTTATAAATAAATATAATCTCAGACGGGGAGAAACATAAAGACTAGATGACTGAATTTCTTGCTTCACTCCCTCGTCACTATGCTTGCTCTCAAAATGACAGAATGGTTTGACTTAGCTCCTCCTTTATGTCATTAAAATGTCAATAAGCCAAATCCTCAACTACATACAGTCTTGAAATTAACTTTCTTAAGAGCAGTAAAAAAGTCCATGCCAATTAACTCAAATGAATAACATTGGAATCAATACCAAACAAGCAACCTGTTTAAAAGATGATTGTTTTGCAATAAGTATATTGCCACTTGGGGATGTTTGTTAAGAGGACATGCCTTTCATAGAGAAATGGTTAAGTAAATTATTAAAGATCTACTTGATGGGATTGTATGTATTGATTTTAAATGATGGCTTTGAACTATATGTAATGACATGAGACAAGTGTATTAATAATGTCAAGGGAAAAAAAGCCGAATGATAAATGTGTTCTTACAAATTAATATATAATGATCAACTGTTAGAATAAAGCCCAGGCCTGTGTGATCCAGCTGCCTGCCTGGCTCTCTGACTACATCTCCTCCTTCTCTCCTGGTTCCTCACTGTGCTCCAGCCACCCAGGACTTCTCTCAATGCCTCATACACATCCAGCTTGTTTGCACCACAGGGCCTTTGCATGAGCTCTTCCCTCTGCTTGAAATGCCCTCTCCCTCTTTTCACATGCTAGCTCCTTCCTAGAAATTCACATCATGGCTCAATATCACATTGTCATGAGACTTTTTCTGAGCACCTGATCTGAAGAAGAGACCTCATGCCTCCTTATCTTACCATCTTGTTCAATTTTCTCCACAGTGCTGGTGAATGGCTGAAGTTATCCTTATTTCACTTATTTATTTCTTTGTTTTCTTGTTTATGATATCAGGAACTTTGCTTATTGTCTATTATTAGATCCCCAGATCCCAGAATAAAAGTGGATCAGTTAATATCTGTTCTATGTATGAAAGAAAATATATTTAAGGAAAAGGAAGGCAATATGTCAAATTGCCAGCACTTTCTACAAAGGTACTGGGGTTAAGGGTGATTTTTTTCCTCCTTTTTTATATTTTTTATGCTTTCTATAATATTATTCTATTTTATAATTTAAAAAAAAGAAAATTTTAACCTTCCAACATGCCCACATGAGCACAAAAAGGACAGTCCTATTGTGTACTCCAATCTATGATGAATTCATAATTTGCTCTTACTAAACCAACTCTATAGATCCCAAAGAACGTAAGAGAGCTTGCATCTGCTTTTTGAAATTTTAGATCTAATTCAAATATAAGCTGATCACATTAAGTCATTCAGAAGTATTGCACTTTTTATCTTTCTTCTGGAAAACAGTATAATGAAAATTAGGTTTAGAAGGTTTACGTCAACATGAATCAAACTTTCTTTAAGTACCATGGTGCTATGGTCTGAATGTCCCCCAAAATTGATGTGTTGGAACTTTATCACCAACGTTAGAATAAAAATAAGTGGGGTCTTTAGGAGGTGATTAAGTCCTGAATACAGAGTCCTCATAAATGGGATTAGGGCCCTCATATAAGGGCTTGAGGGAGTGGGTTTTCTCTCTTCTACCATGTGAACACACAGCTAGAAGGCCCTCCCAGATACCAAACCTATTGGCCTTTTAATCTTGTACTTCCCAGGCTCCAGAACTGTGAGAAATAAATTTCTGTTGTTTATAAATTACCCAGTCTGTGGTATTAGATTATAGCAGCACAAATAGAATACAACACATGGGCTCATAATTGCAAAGTTATTATATCAAGTGTAAATAGTTTGCCTTGCTTAAAAAAAAACAAACCACTAACCTCATTAAAAACCGCATAAAACTGTGAACCACTATGTTGGTGAAATGAGCAGCATATATCTGGTAAAATGGACCGACAGTAGCTACACTTAGGAATGTCCATGAATTTTGACCAGAAAACTTTGGAGGGATAAGAAAAAAAATAGTGTATTTGAACGTTCAGTGGGTCTTTTGACAAGGATTTTCCTGGTTTTGTAGATGGGGGAAGGGGAGTGAAAAGGAAGGAAAGAAAGAAGAAAACAAAAAGTCCCCAAATCTGAAAAAGACAACATCAAATGGATGTCTCTGCAAACGAATGGCCTCTTCATGCCACCTACTGGACTCTTGCTGCGCTGCTGAGTCATGCCCTAATTTCAAAGGGTGATTCTTTTCCTCTGACAATCCACAAATCCTCCAGTCCTTTGAATCCCCAACTGGAATTCCTTCCTTCCTTACAGGTCCAGAACTGTTAACCGATGCTCGCTGGACACAGGTTCTGGTTTTATTAGCAAAAAGGACCTTCTGAAAATCAACTCATTCTGCAAGACCTTGCTCAAGGCTCTTCCTCTGCAGAGCCCACCTGACCCGCCCAGCTGCAGGCTTAGCCCTTCTTTCCTCCGTGTCCTTCCTGGTCGACTGCTCACCTTGCCTTGTGTCGCCTTGTGTCGTGAGGGCTGGTGTGTTTTTCTCCCTGCTAGTGTGTAAGTACCTGGGGCATGTTGCTGTCTCCCACCTGCTGTGTACCTGGAGTGTCCCAAGGGTGGTGCTAATTCAGCCAGACCTCAATCAAGTGCTAGAACTCATTGCATCCTCACAACAACCCTCGGAGTAGGTATTATTATCCCCATTTCATAGATGAGGAAACCAAGGCACAGAAGGATTAAGAAACCTGTCCGAGGCCCCCAAGGAAGGAAGTGGCAGGCCAGTCTTCAAACCAAACAGTCTAGGTCCACGGTCTGTGTCCTTTGTTGCTCTTCTACCAGCCACTCAGTGCAGACTGAGGTGGCTTGCGTGCTTCATTTATGTATCCGGCCTGTGGTCACCTGTCATGGAGGACCCCTGGGCTGGGATTTAGCAATGCCCTCCAGGTGTCCTCTCTTCTTCACTCTGCTCTGTGTCCTGGGAGTCTGGCTGCCATGGACTGCAGCCACAGGCCCCTGCCCTCCTGCTGCAGTTTGAGGACCGCCAAGGTGGGGGGGGGGTACTGTTATGAATTGGGAGAGCAGGAAAGGGGCGAGGAAGGGGTATTTCTTTCCCTGCTCGTTGGCCAGAGGCTGCCCCCCGGTCTCTGCTGAAACCACAGCCTCTGCCAGGTGGCCCTCTCCAAAGTGTCAGATCCTCTTTTGGGTTGACTTTTCCTCCCCTGGCCCCTTTAGGTGTAGGGTGGTAACAGCTGCCTGTGCTGCCATTCCCAGGATGTTTCACCAGCCTATACTGGTTTCCCTTAACCCTCCTTTTACTTCTGTAAATTATCCCTTTATTAAATTCTCCTCCATTTCCCACCCAAGAATGCCATCCACATCCTGTCAGTACCCTGACTGATAGAGCCTCCAAATACCTCACCCACCTGCCGAAGTTCTTCCTACCTGCTGAAATCCCACCACTCAGTTTTTGGGCTTAAGGTATCTTTCCAACAAAGGATGCCTTCCAACAAAGGATATCTAAAAGTCCCAAACCAATAACAACAATTATTTGATTGCTTTCCAACTTGACCCAGGACAAATAAGTTTTATGGTGAGGAATAGGAATGAGGGAGTTGGAAAGAGTGGACCAGGAGGGAGAGAGAAGGGGAATGAGAGATGAGATGGCTCGAGGACAAACGCTGCCTAGATGCTAAGGACAATTTCACAGAAAGCTATCTCCTGCAGTGGTGACAGCCTGGGTGGGGGGCAGAAAGGAGCAGAAGCCAAAGCTCTGCTACTTAAAAGCTGGGAGCACTTAACCTCTCAGAACCTCTTTATTTATAAAAAGGGAACAAATGCAAGTGTTCAGTATGCATTAGCAGGCTCGGACCCTCTCTATTAGGGACATGTTTTGTATTCCTGGTGCTGTGTGAGGCTTTGCTGAAACCCTTTGCTCTGCAACCAGTGAGCCCTGGAGGGCCTCTGAGAGGAAGCGCTTGCTGCCTGGAAAGCAGGGGTTCTGCAGGCAGGGAGGCCTGGGTTCAGATCGCGGTTCTGATGGTTCAAACTTACACGACCTTGGCAAGTTTTACTTAAACAGTTTCCTCATCCATGAAATGGGGATGATGACGCTACCTCACAGCATTATTATGGAGGTCAAATGAGATAGGAGAATGACTATCACATAAGAGGTACTCAATTTTATTTTCTTCCTTTTAAATCAAGATGATTTTGGACAGTGATAGACAGATACATACATACATACACACACACACATACACATATCTACCTACATATGTGTGTGTATGTGTGTGTGTGCATATATATATATATATATATGAGAGAGAGAGAGAGAGAGAGAGAGAGAGGAAGAGAGAGAGATTGAGAGAGAGATTTATTTTAAGGAATTACTATTGCAACTGTGGTGGTTGTAAGTCCAAAATCCGTAGGGCAAGAAAGCAGTCCGGAAACTCGGGCACAATTTCTATGTTACTGTCTTTAGGCAGAATTTCT
Source organism: Cynocephalus volans (assembly GCF_027409185.1). Lineage (NCBI taxonomy): Eukaryota > Metazoa > Chordata > Mammalia > Dermoptera > Cynocephalidae > Cynocephalus > Cynocephalus volans. The sequence continues at coordinate 43,653,880 of NC_084475.1, forward strand.
TCTTCTAGAAATCTGTTTTTGCTCTTAGGGCCTTCAATTGATTAGATGAGGCCCACCCACATTATCCACGGTAATCTCCTTAAAGTAAACTGACTTTAAATATTAATTGCATCTGCAAAATACTTTCACAGCAACATCTAGACTAGTGTGTGGCCAACTGGGCACCACATCCTACCCAAACTGACACATAAAATTAACTATCACAGTGATGATTTGGGTTCCATTTAGTTCAATCCTCTATAAACCATAAGATAAAGCAGATTTGTGTGTGTATATTTTGTTTTTCCTTTAGCTGTGAATTCTCAACAGGATGAGAAGTAAAAATTGGTTCTTGGGGGCCAAAAAATCCTAGATATTACAATGGTGTGTGGCCCTCCAAAGTCAAGCCCTACCTGATAAAATCTTACTCTTTAGTATTTAATTTCTGTCATTAAGAAGGAATCAAATTAAATTATATATGCTATATATTTCACATTACAGAACTTTATTAACCCTTAAATAATTAGCTTAAATTTATTAAATTAACATAAAATAAATTTTTTCCTTAGGGGATGTGTTATAGATAGAATGTTTGTGTCCCCTCAAAATTCCTATGTTGAAATCCTAAACCCCAATGTGATGATATTAAGAAGGGGGGCCTCTGGGAGGTGATTAGGTCATGAGGGTGGAGCCCTCATAAATGGGATTAGTGCCCTTATAAAACAGGCCCCAGAAAGCTCGCTCAGCCTTTTCCCACCTCGTGAGGATACAAGGAGAAGTCAGCAGTCTGCAACTGAGAAGAAGACCTTCACTAGGACCCAGCTATGCAGGCACCCCAATCTTGGACTTCCAGCCTCCAGAGTCGAGAGAAATAAATTTCTGTTGTTTATAAGCCACCCAGTCTATGGTACTTTATTACAGCCTAAGTGGCCTAAGACAGGGTGGTAATGAACAATAAAAGGCTTTGGGCCCTTGTGCAGAACATATTGGGATTCTCTCTAGCAACAAAAGGAGAGGGGCGACACGGCGTGTACACTGACTAGGTTGGTTTTTCAATCCTGCTTGCTGTTCCATCTTTAATTTTAAGAGTGATGAGAAGAGTGAGTGTTTTTTGATTTATCCAATCTTTACAAAAATGTGGCCATGAAATTGTAGTGACTCAACATTAAAAGTAATTTCCATAGTACTTGGTTCTGCTGTCGGCAGCTGCAGCACTAACACTGCACGACTCAATTTCCCACAGCAAAACCCACAGACTCCACAGCTGCACCTTAGCTAGTTCTGCCGGGAGGAACCTCAGTGCAGCTCTGGTGAAACAAGTTATGTTTACGATGATCACTTACAGATAAATCTACTGCTAGGACTTGTTCCTTCCAAGCCTCTGTCCTATTCAAAACTCCATTTATTTTGAGAGACTGCTAGTTATTTCTGGTGGGTGTCTGATGAGCTGCCAGACTGCTGTCTGAAATAAAACCACTTGTTTTGGGGGAGCTTTCAAAGCTTGCTTTTAAATACAAGCTACCTAAACATCCAGCGCACAACCTCCAGCTCCACTGCTCTTTAAAACGTGTGAGCTGAGCAGGTAACTGGACAGCTCAGAGCCTTGGTATCTATGTCCGGAAAATGGGAATGATGATGCCAGCCTGCCCAACTTTGGGACAACAATTGGTAAGCTGCATAATGCCAGAGAATGCCAGGTAGCATTATAAGGAAGCACAAGCTCCGGCATTTCCCGCCGATAAGTTTATCACTAATGCAAAAGTGCACACACGCTGTCCCTCCGCTGTTTGTTCTCCTGCGTGGCCTCACCTTCAGGTCTCTGCAGAGTTACTGCCTCAGAGAGACCCTCTGTGATGCTGCTTGATCCGCCTTCTGTCTCAGCCCCTGCTGATAATCTTTCACCACAGTCCTTAAATGACTTTCATTCATAACACTCCAACAATCTGTATATAGACATGTATTTCTGTGACTCTCTGTAATTACCTGTCTCTGCTCCTGGAATGTAAGCTGCACAGAGCCAGGCCGTCCTCCTGTGTTCACAGCTGCAGCCCTGGCATCCGGCACAGTGCCTGGCATTTAGTAGGCTTTCAACAAATATTTATTACAAGTGAGTAAAGACTCTGTCCCTTCTAAGACTCTCCTCTCCCAAATTTGAAGAGAAAAGCTGAAGTTTATTTTCCCTTCCTAATTTCCCCCAAAGAACCCTTTTTTCTTAAAAAAAAAAAAGAAAAAGAGAGAGCAAAGAAGCTTAACTTCTGTTCACACAGCATTACACCTTCTTCACCTTCTAGAAACTAATCAGAGGAAAAGTAACACTCAAGAAACTGCTCTCCATACAATAATTTCCAAAAAAGTTGGGACAGGGTTCACAGAAGGCCCTCTTTGAGCAACACTAGAGTGACCTGCCTCCTGACAGCCCTGCCCCTTTCCGTGGGCCCACTGAGGAACCTGCCTGGGCATGGCTTTCCTGGGCATCTCTCCTTGCTCTTGAATCCTGCTGGCTCTCTGTTTCTTCCCTGTTCCTCCCCCCCCTCCCCCGCCCCACAATGCTCCCCTGTCTTAGATGCGTTATATCCCTTAGGAAAATGAATTTGGCATCAGAGAAAAATTAAAATATGACAATCAAATCCATTTGCAAGTGATAATATGTTGTCACTTAGGAACAGCATGGACATTTATTCAATCATTACTTATGATTAAGCAATCAATCTGTGTACAGTATGGTGCTGGGTATTAAGGAAAATGCAATCTTATAAAAGCGTAGTTTTTGGCTGACTTCCATTTCCAACAAAGCAGGATAGATACTTTGAACAACTTTCCCCCAACAAAATACCTATATTCTGGATAAAATATTATAAATATCCTATAAATTCGTAGTTGATCTCACAAGAAAATAAAAGAAATCCTCAGAGGTCAAAAACAAAGGAGCAGCTAAAAAAAACCAAGGGTAAGAGAATTGGATACTTTGGGTACCCTAGAGTGGGCTGCACCTGTTTTAGTGACCAAGGGGCTTGGGTTTTAAGGGCTTCACAGGGCTAGGAGATAAGGCCTTTTGTTCCCCTAAAAACCGAGTTGAAATTGATACCCTATACAAAGCTAGGGCTTTCAAAGGGATACGTCTTGAATAAAAAAAGGTCGACTAGAAAATCACACCCACTGGCCAAGCAAGATGACAGGGAAGCTTGTCAGCCTTGACCTCAGCTTTGGATGCAGGAGGCAGGACTGCAAAAGACATCTTCCATGAGAATTTGTAACCTCAAACCTGACCTCACAGAGTTTGGGGTGTGGAATTTACACTACCTGTGAGGGTTGTGATCCCTCATGCAGAGATAATATCCAAAAGTGTTTCTGGGCTGTTAACACCGTTGTGGGGTGGGTGGGGCGGGGCATGTCTATAAGATAGAAATGCCAAATATTTCTGGAGGAACATCCTCAACCCAGGTTGCCTTTTCCACAGATAAAGCCCCACAGACCGTGAGCTTAGAAGCCCAAATTTCAAAATGCATACAAAAAAAAAAAAAAAATGATTCCAGCCATTTTAGAGTTTATAATAATTTAGAAAGGCACATGTTCAATGAAATGTTATGCTGAGATCAATTTCACCAAGGACTTTGTATAGTTAATGCTTCCTCCCAAAACATGCGATTCTCAAAAGTAGAAATTTTAGGTATCACAGAGAGCTAGTAAAGAAAGATTTTGTACAGATAGGCAAGACCTTTTCTATGCCCCTAAAAGTCATGTAAGACTTGCTGACCCCACAGCTAGCTCCCCGTGAGTGGCTGAGACTCGGAAGGCTTGTACCTCTGCAATCACATGAGTCTCACAGACAAGGCACAGTGGACTTCTGGAACCAGATGTTTAAGTACGACCCACTATGGAGTGAGTGTATCATAGTGATTGAGCAGGGTTCTCAATTCAGACTGCCTGGGTTACAACCCTTACTTCGCCACTTCACTTAGCTTCTCAGTGCCTTGGTTTCCCCATCTTTAAAACAATGATAATCACAGGGCTTCCTTCACAAGTTTGGTGTGATGATTAAATGAGATTTTTTCATTTAAAGAGTTCAGTCAAGAGCTATAATTATTCTCATTATAAACTGAATACTAGATCAAAATTACTTCCCATCTGATATGCACTCAAATATTACCTCCAAAGCATTCAGAAAGTTAGTTCTAAAACAACATCAACACACAGAAATGTTGCCTCCTAGGGCAAGCAACTTATCCTCCCTTCTCCAACTGTACATCTCCCCAAACCAGGTCTTCCCTTGGGTTATACAAAGAGTTCTTAGCTGTAATACCCCAAAACACAATCCATACAGGAAAAAATGAATAAATTGGATTGGATAAAAATTCAAAACCTTTACACTTCCAAGACACCATTTAAAAAATGAGAAGACAAGCCACAGACTGGGAGAAAATATTTGCAAATCGTGTGTCTGATAAAGAACTTGTGTCCAGAATAAAAACTCTTAAAACGCAATAATAATAAGACAAACAACTTCATTTAAAAATGAGTAAATGAGGGGCTGGCCAGTTGGCTCCGTTGGTTAGGCATGGTGCTGATAACGCCAAGATCCAGGGTTTGATCCCTGTATCAAAAAGCTGGCCCCCCAAATAAAAGAAAAAAAGAAAAAAAAATGAGCAAATGATTTGAATAGCTATTCTACCAAAGAAGGTATAGTTATACGTAAAATCAACATATAACCTAGCAATTCTACTCCTAGGTATCTATCCAGGAGAAATAAAATCACATGGTTCTACAAAGACTTATACAGAAATGCTCACGGCAGCATCATTTATAATGTTTAAAAAGTAGCCACAATGTATATCGACAAAATAAAATAAAAAAATAATAATAACGTTTAAAAAGTAGAAACAATCCAAATGTCCACCAGCTAGTTAATAATAACAAAACATTGTATTCCATACAGTGGAATACTATTCAGCATGGATAGACCACAAAACCATTACATTAAGTAAGAGAAGACACATTCAAAAGACCCCATTTTGTATGAGTCCATTACATGAATTATCCAGGAAAGGCAAATCTGTAGAGACAAAAAGTAGATTAGTGGCTGCCTTGGGCTGGTGGTGGGGGACGGTGAGTGACATAAATGCGTACGAGGGACCTCTTTTGCGTAATGAAAATGTTCTAACATTAGACTGTAGTGATGGTTACACAACTTGTACATGTCCTAACAATCATTCGACTGTACACTTGAAACAGGTCAATTTTATAATTTATAAACTATACCTTAATAAAGTTCTTTTTTTTAAGTTGGGGTCTGTCCAGTTAGTCTGAGTTTTTGCCTGTTTTTAACAACTGATGAAAATTTTAAAGTTTAGGATTTTTTTTTAATATTGGTTCAGTTTCCATGGTAAGATAGAAATGAAAGAATTGCATATGGAAGAAGATAGGGAATACAAAAATCAGGTGTAAAAGTATTAATGCAGACAAAATAAAATTCCAGAAAAAAATCATTAAAAATGAGGAGAGATATTTCACTCTCCATAAAAGGTACGATGCACTGAGAAAACATAATAATCATGAGTTTTTATGTGTCCAAAAACAGGGCTTCAAATTATATAGGGCAAAACCCAATTAATACAAGAGATTAAATGAACAGATCTGTATTCCTGGCTAGAGGGACACTTTAACACACATATCTCATGAATCAACAGATCAAGTAGGCAAAAAGTAAGGATGTGGAGTGTTTGAAAATAAAATGAACTTGACCGTACATATATGCGTGTATAAATAAAACTTTGAATCTACAAGACATAAAGTCTTTTTAAATAGGCACTGTACATGCTTCCAAATTGATCAGCTCAATAAATTCTGAATATTAGAATCTATTTTAGGAAATGAATTTACATGCATATCCTTGTTGCCAGAAAGTCCATAAAATTCACTTTGAAAATCCCCTGCCTTAAGTCCCCATGGTTTTGATTTGTCAAATAAAAATTCAGCACTTGTGTGTATGGTTACATTTACTCTCCATTTTTGCCAAGAAAGCTAAGAATTTAAAATCCCAATATACTGCTTTCTTTCCCTTTATTTTTCTAAAAATCTATTTTGCCTCCTTCCTATTGAGTTAAAGAAATGCTTTTTTCCTCATGGTCCATGTGCAATTCTGCCCCATTCCTTCTAAGTGTTTGCTTCTCTTGCCTTTTTTAAAAAAAAATTTCCCCTAAGGTTTATTTTCTTTCTTTCCCAGATACCTATGCTTGGAAACACCTCCACTCTGACTAGGTGACCATCTCCCTGGTGACCCTTGCCTCTGACACTCCCTGACTTGGCTGTTTTCCTGTTAGGAAATGTCCTTTCTAGCTGGTTCCTCTGCCCTTTGCTTTCTGATTCTTGACTGTTTATTTGCATTAAGCTCTAGGGAGACGGCGGTAAATAAAACACATGGGCTTTTGCGGGGCTTCAGGCGATGGTAAAAATGCAGAGAGCCAATCTGCAGGTAGAAATATTGGAGTTGAAGATCCGCAGGGTTTTTTTGTTTTTGCTTTCTTCTAGAATTCCTGAATAGAACTGTGTAATCTCTCCCTCTCTCTGGGATTGATGTGATCCTTTTCCAATTTTTCCTTCTTCAAGTATTCTTCATTATCAATTTTTCCTAGTTTCCTATTGGATTCTGTCTTATTCTGATGAACTGTATTTTGACCCCTATGCTTCCTCCTTCACCTTCGTCCAGCCCAGATTTAAATACAGAAAAGAAAAGAAAAAACACACAGACTAATGCTAACCTTTTTTAGCTTTCAGGTTCTGCTATAGAATGATGACGTGGGCTAAGATGTCATTTCGAATCCAGCTATAGAACCAGCAAGCATTTTGAAGTCACTGATGGGGCACAGGTGTGGATGCTTTACCCGACAGACTATCTGGCAAGGAGTAGAAAATATCTTCTGCATCCTGTTTGGCAGAACAGTTGCCACCACTGTCCCACCTGCAGTGAGAATTTAGAGCACATTCAAATAAGAACTTTTCAGTCCATGCACTGGCTCTGGGATGTGCGACAAGGGGTTTCCAGCTGGCAGGAGGAGAGCAGGTCTTCTACGGGGCACCCTGTTCACTGTCCTAGCACAGTGTCTTCCTGCCCAAGTACACTGGGACTTGAACCTTTAGGAATGAAACATTGAGATACTGACTATGCAATCTGCAAAACCACCTAAGTTGCTTGCAGAAAAACCATGTTTTGTTTTCTGGGTTTTTTTCTTCCCCCAAGCAAAGGCTTAAACTTAGCAAAAACAAACTTTGAAAATATAACTGATGAGAAAGGGGAGCCTTCTGGAGTGCTGTAAATGGTCTGTACCATGATCTGGGTGGCAGTTACATGGATACATACAAATGTAAAAACTTATGGAGGTGAACACTTAGGATTCTTGCACTTTATGTGTTATACTTCAATATAAAAATTTAAAAACATAGATGGTGGTGACGGTTGCAAAACCACATGAATGTATTAAATGCTCTTGAACTATACATTTAACAATGGTGAAAATGGAAAATTTTATGTGTATTTTACCACAATAAAAATTAAAATGCATATACTTAATTGAGGACAGCTCACTACCCAGTAGTAAAGGATGCTAATTAACCCTAATGATGGAAAAGTTATAAGCAGATGGGAAAACCACCTCTCTGTCCAGAGAACTTGCCTTGGCTCTTCACTCATGTTCTTAAATTGGTTCCTTCCCAAGGTCTATAATCTCTACTAGAAAATGGAATAATATTTGACAGCGTGGCTCCTGTCTAGGCCTCCTCATGACCCTGACCCAACCCAACCCACACTCTCCCCTGCATGCATGGACTTCCAGGGTTGGGGGAAGCTGAACAAAGGCCTAGGGTTCAAGGGGAGGGCAGGGTGCAGGGCAAGGCAAAGACAAGAGGGGAAAGGGCCAGCAAGTGTCTCTGCTCTCCTCCTATCTCTGGCTTCCCCTCACCTCTCCTTCCCCAGCCCAAGGCCGGAGGCCAATTGTAGACTTTTCATCAGGAAAGAGACCCCAGGTCATCAAGTTCCCCCTCCTTATTTTTATTTCATTTCACACCTTTATATTTTTATTTCATTTCACTTTTTAACGAGACAAACAAAGAACAGAGAGGTGAAGGAGCTTTTCCAAGGTCACACAGCCAGTTGGAGGCTGAGCCAGAACTAAAGTTTAGGCCCTGTGATGCCCAGTGCTGTACAAAACTTGCACCCTGTGTGCAGTCTTGTCTTTCCTGCTGCTCCTGGGTCCTTGTATCCCTTCTTCCTCCTCTACCTCTCCTTCCTGCCAGAGCATTTTTTATAACAACTTTCGTGAGGTTTAATTCACATATCATAAAATTTATCCATTCAAAGTATACAATTCAATAGGTTTTAGTGTATTGAATGTTATGCAATCACATCAATTTTAATACATTTTCATCACCCCCAAAAGAAACCCTGTACTCATTAGCAGTCATACCCCATGGGGTGAGGTGAGAATGAATTCCCTCCTGCTTGCATTCCCAAGTAGTCTATTTCTATACCTTATCTCATTTCATTTAATCTTCATAGTCTAAGAGCATCACCATTCCTGATTCAGATGTGAAAAACTGAAGAGGAATTCAGTGACTTTTCCAAGAAAATGCAGGTCATAAGGAGCAGAAAAAGGATCGAAATTTAAGTTTGTCTGACCCCAGGCCATTGTCTCTCACCAGACTGGCCACCTCCAGCTGGAGATGTCAGATTCTGATGATGGGTGTTTCATATCCACGGGTGCTGGGGACATCTGACCAATCTAAAATAGCGGTAATCACTGTGCTCCTAAGTCATTTTACTTTCCTAGCCCAGCGTCTCCTCATTCAACATCCATCCGTTCCTCCTTGCAATACCATTTCTAAGAGCAAAGGAAGAAGACCTGTGTGGCCAATGTAGGGGAGTGGATAAAGTATGGCACAGCCATGCACTGGATACAGCTGTAAAAGGGATTGAGGAAGATCCTTAGGGACTCATGGGGAATAATCTCACTATATACAGTGAACAAAAGCCATGTGCATGGCATGTATTCTAGGCTACCATTTGTATTAAAAACTGCATGTGGGGGGAGAGTGGAGAGTAGACACATACACGCACATACATTTCCATATTTGCTTGCATATGCATACAATAACTGCAAAAAATCTCAAAAAACATACAGTCTAGTTGCCTCTGTGGAGGGAAACTGGGTGATGGGGGACAGCGGTAGGAAGAATTTCACTCTAGCAATTTAAACTTTTTAACTTTTGAACCACATGTATTGTGTATTCAAAAATACATATATATTTTAAAATCATTCATATAGTCAATGAATATTAATGAGGCCCTTGGGCATGACAGGTCCTGGTCTAGGGATACAGCTGGAAACAAGACCAAACAAAAAAGATGGAAAAGACGTTTGTAGACGTCACACTCCCTTGTTTCCCTGTGTCCAAAAGACGAGGTCAAAGGCCAGCTCCTCTGACACCACTCCTAACTCCACTATGAACCCTGTGTTCCTCTTCTCTCCCCTTCAGTTTTCTACAGCACTTATAGTCTGCACCCCACTTAACGATTAATTACCTGCACCTTTGTTTTGTCTGCTGTGGCTTCTGAAGAGTTCAGTGTAGACCACCTCATTAAGTTGCTCTCACCCTTCACACAATTGTCTGAGACAGTCCCAGGACCCGAGAAATATCCGCTTCTCCATTCCCACTACCCACTTGTTCCCACTGCCACTATCTGAGGGACAAGAGATGAGCAATGGGACCTTCCTAGGACATGGTGAAGAACGTGAGCCTGGCTCCCTCTCCTGCGCTTCCCCTTTTCTTATATTGGGTGAGTCACTCAACCACTGTGCACCTCAGATTCCTCTACTATAATGTAGGTATAAGGACGGGACCTACTCAAGGGCCATTGTGATAATTAAATGAATTAATATAGAAAGCACTTGTAACAGTGGCAGGCACATAGGAAAGTCTATGTGAATTTTGTTAATTATCGCTATTATCTTTTGTCATGCCCTCCCTAGCAACCCCTGCCCCTCAGGTTCAGCCAAATGTAACTTTTCCTCACTTTTGGAATATATCATGCATTTGCATGCATTTTCACCTTTATCTTCCTGCTGGGCTGAAATAGGTGTTCTTGTTTTCTCCCTCCACCTGTTGAGGCTGAGCTCTCTGCATAACTCTCCTCTTTTCCCCAGGCAAAATTAGCAGCTCCCTACCTCCCCAGAGTCCACTTTCCAGCAGAACACTTATTTACATGGCCCTCTCAGTTGGTAATCATGAGCTATGCAAGGACAGGGTCCAGGTCATGTTCATCTTTTAACCCAGCAGCCAGTAGGGGCCTGGGGGAGGGTGGGCCTTCTGAGAGGCAAAGACAGGACCACCATGTTAGACCAAGTCTGCCCTTCACAAAAGGATTTGGGCATACCTCCAAATGTGTATCCTACTTTGACATATCTTCACTTACAAAAAAACTACATTGGGAGTCTCAAAAAAAAAAAAAAAAAAAAAAAAAAAAGAAGGAAGTCTACAGCAGGGTCACACAGTTTCAGTAAACGACCCGAGAATAAATATTTTAGGATATGGTCTCTATTGCAACTACTGAGCACTGCCCTTGTATTTCTAGATCAGCTACAAACAGTACATGAAGGACTGGGTGGGGCTGTGTCTAATAAAAGTTTATTTATGGACACGGACATTTAAATTTCATATCATTTTCATGTTTCACAAAATATTCTACTTCTGATTTCTCTTTCAACAATTAAAAACTGTAAAAAGTATTCTCAGCTCACAGGCCACAGAAACATCCATGGGGCTGGATTTGGTGCAAAGGTACAGGGCTTTCCCACTCCTGGCATAAAGGGTCTTTTTTCTACTTCTACAAGGCTTTGAGGAAGTAGTGTTTCCAAAGACCCTAGAAGTAGGATTGCCAGATTTGGTAAATACGAAAACAGAATACCCAGTTAAATTCGGATTTCAGATAAACAAGAAACCTTTTTTTCAGTATAAGTATATCCCATGCAATGTTTATGTATTTTATCTGACACCCCTACTGCAAAGATTACAGTACTCTCTAGGTATGAGGATGTCAATCACACCCTCCCCCCTACATCCCCCACCCCCAGCACCAGAGTGCTGCCCCGCCCCCACACCCATACGAGTTAACCACTCATATTCCCACGTGGAGATCCCTTTGACCTCACCGTGTGGGCGGGAGGGCATAAACATTCCCTGGCAATCACGAGGGCGGGAGCGGATCTTCCAGGCAGGAGATCAGGCCTGAAAAGGGGGTAGGGGTCTCCTCCTCCACCAGGACCCCTTGACCCCTTCCCCCAGCGCGGGGACGGGAGGAAGAGCGCGCCGGTGGCGTGCGGCGAGCCCACTGGCCCGCAGGGGGCGCTCTTCCTAGATGGCGGCTGCCACGGGGCCAGCCCCAGCCAAGAACCCTTGTCCTCGGGGTTCCCAGGAATAGGAGGTTACACTTTGCAGGCCCAGAGTGTGTCGATTCATGGCACTCTGTGATTATTTCCACTGTGATTGTTTCAAGCTTTTATTAGTGTTAATAAATAGTAAGAAATAAAAATACTCCAGCCTTGTCTCAATAAGGCTCCTGGAAACAAAGGAAGGGCTTTGTATTCCACCTGAGCCTATTACAGTAGGAAGAGATTTCCACTAAGGACAGGGTAGGGCAGCAAAGAAGGTTGGGGATGGAGAGCTGGGCATACCAGGGATGGAAATGTCAAGGACAGAGTCAGGGTTGCATGGGTCTCCCCATCATGAGACAGGCCCAGTCCTTTCTTGGAAGATCTAGTTCTAGTTTGCATGAGTTTCCCACGGCTTCTTGATTTGGTTCATTAATGTGAATACCCCTCTCCCAAAAGCCTGCTTCTTCCAGGATGCTTCCCGCCAGCTCCAACCCTCAGTAGATTTCTCTTCCAAACTCCTTAGCGTTAATGTCACTGTTGGCAATGAATCTCACACTAACTAGCGACACATCTTGAACTGAGCTGTTACACGGTTTTTCTATGGTGAAATTTTAAACTCTTTTTCCTTCTTTTCTTTTTTTATTATACATATTTGTGGGGTACAAAGCTGACTATCGATAGTTGTGTACAAGGTGTGACGGTCAGATTGGGATAGTTAGCTTATTCATCATTCTACTACCTAATTATTCTTTGTATTGGTTAACCAATTTCTCATTAATGAACCTCTAGTAACCACAATTTTGTTCTCTCCTTCTACGAATTCAACGTATAATTGTGATTGTTGTTTCTCTCTCTCTCTCTCTATTGTTTGTTTATTCGTGAATTCAGCTCCCAGGTATGAGTGAAGATGTGGTTTTTCTCTTTCCGCACCTGGGTCGTTTCACTTCGCATAATTTTCTCCGGGCTCATCCCTGTTGCTGTGAATGGCAGAACTTCACTCTTTTTTAAGTCTGAGTAGTCTTTTGCCTTATCTTCAAGGGCCAGGAACAAGCTCTATATCAGTGTGGTTAAAGGTACTTTTGGCCCTTCAAGTCAGCAGCTGACTCTGACAATAATTATTAAATCAACTCACAGTATTTATCAATAGTAGTATAAAAATATATAAGCAAATATAATAATTTTTGTCATTTCATAGTTGCAGGAGGTCTTAAAATAATTTTTGTCAAAAATTAATAGTGGTTACAGTTACCCGGATCCTCAGCATCAAATCCCATATCTGTTCTCACTGTTTTGCTTCTTGGCTCACCATTCTTTCTTCTGTAATTAGGTGAATTTTTGTTTTTATAACATGTCTCCAAAACTCAGTGTAGATTTCTGCCTTTAGTTGGTAAAGTGGAAACCTGACAAGGCCTTCTTTGAAAAGAACATAGCTTGACAAAATACATAATAGCTGATCTATATGTGTCTACCTAAGGTTTCAATTTTTAAACTTTGAATTAGTCACAAAATATTCATTTCTATTCTCAACTCCCTACCCTATGTAAGTGGGCTTATGGTAAAAATACTCTTACATTGTTATTTATCTTAGCAGCATTAGCACTGCTAATCTATGTTTGTCTTGTTTTTATTTTGTTAACAAGCTGAGAAATCAGCAAGATAGTGGCTATTGAACCCAATAGGGAATGTATCTGAGCACTATTGTTGATATACATTTTAAAAAAAAATTTTTTTTTTGTCTTTTTCGTGACCGGCACTTAGCCAGTGAGTGCACCGGCCATTCCTATATAGGATCCGAACCCGCGGCGGGAGCGTCGCAGAGCTCCCAGCGCCGCACTCTCCCGAGTGCGCCACCGGCTCGGCCCTTGATATACATTTTAACTTCCAATTCTTCTTGAAACTCTAAAATGAAATTTTATTTCAAGACTTGTTTTCACTGTTCCCTCTGTTCTTTTAAATCTCTTACAATGCAAGGTCCAGGAAAACTCTTGAGATAGTCTCAATTTATTAGAGCATCAATTGTATAAGAAAGTACTTAAATAAATAGATGATAATTTTGGATGGATTATCCCTTGTCTCCATAAGAGCCTGAGATTGGCTCCAGATGCTCAGATAGTATGAGGATGATGTGCTGCTTAACAAATGTTTGCTACCTAAGGGTTTGCCATTTACTTCCAGGTTCCAAGTTGGGCTCCTGATTACTGACCTTGTTGGGAACACTTTACTTGGAAATAACTAATAAACGGCTCATATCCTAAAACCTTCTTCCTGGCTCCCCTCATCTTCAATCTGTGCTTCAAACTTCCTCTTATAGAATTCTAAAACAATAATAGCTCATGCCTGCACAGTCCTTAGTCTCTTGCAGCACTGCTTTAAATCCTTTACATACATTAATCATTGCATCTTCACAATCATTCTCATGTTATTTTCAATTTCCACATGAGAAGAAGGCACAAAGTGGGTTCATGACTTGCCCACAGGCATGTAGCCATTAAGTGCCAGAGCTGGCACTCTGACACAGGCAGCAGGAGTGTAAGGCCTATATTCTTACCTGCCATGAAATGCGGGCTTCTGACTGCTGTCCTCCGTCTACATGGATATTGGTAGGAACTCGAATGCACAGAGGAAGGTGGCCGGTAATTAGGTTTCACTGCTGCAACCTCAGGCATAGCCAGCAACTAGGTCCCAGCCAGCATTACCTGCTTTCAGATTTCTCTTGCTCATCCAATCCAAACTACGGTCAGCATCAGCTACCAACAAAGATCAAGCTTTTTCTATGTGGCAGGCATCTTTCTGGGTATTTTACAAATATCTCTAATCTTTATGGTACTGTTGTCCACTCTAAGGACTGAAGGCTCAAAGACGCTAAGTGGCTTATTCAAATAACACAGTGTTGGCAGAACCGACACCCTCATTTCTCAAACACCTCAAGGACAAAGCCTCCACCATTTTCCATCTGCCTATAGGATAGAAGCCAAATTCCTCACTGGCGGGCAAGGTGCCGTGCTATCTTTCCAACCTTATCTCCCACTGGGCTCCAGCTTGACTCCTCTGTCCCAGACTGGCATGTCTGTGCCCTCTCCCCCAACCCCTGGGCTTACTCCCAATGCCCAGCCTTCCATCCATTGTTCCCACGACCTAGAATGTCTTGTTTTTCCATTGTGCCTACTCAATCCTGTGCGACTATGGAATAGTTCAGCCTTCCATCTCAAAGCAGGGTTCCCTTCCATGAATGTTCCAGGCCCTACCAGTCCCACTTCTCCCTTGATTCCTACCTCTCATAACAATCACTGAGACAGTGATCGCACACAGTTGTACACCAAGTCATTAGTCAGGCCAGCTGACTCATGCACACTTGAGTCAGGGAGCAGAATACTTTGAATCATATAGTATCTCACTTCATATATTTGATCCGAGAGAATTTTCTCTTGACCTGTTGCACCAAGACCTGGGACAAAAACAGCTTTCTATGGATGAAATGCAAAGTAGATGTAATTTAGCACTGGTGGCTTCTAATATAGCTTCCCCTCCCCACCTGTTCTTCCAACATGTGGGGAGCGCATATGTATATGGAAAGTATATATGTATACATACCTGCTTTCTCCCTATTCTGTTGTTCCTTCCAGTATGCAAATAACAACTACAACGTACATACATTTTACTGTGTGCTAGATATTTTTCTAAGCATGTCATAAGTATTAACTAATTTAGTTTTCCTAACAACCCTTTGAGGTAGGCATTGTTATTAGCCCCCTTTATAGATCAGGAGACTGAGTCACAGAGCAGTTAACTAACTTGCCTAAGGTCACATAGCTGGGATTCAAAACTAGGCATTTAGTTAATATACTACATTGCCTCACCAATAAAATAATGTATTTTTTTTTCTGATAGTGTTAATAATGCCTAAGTGTTAAAAAAAAATTAGAAAATTAACAAAGGAGAAAGAGAATATCACCCATAACCCTATTACCCAGGGAGAATTACATAACCTACTCAAGAAGATATAAATGTACACTTGTTTCTATTCCAAAAATGAAACCATACTGTGCATCACAGGTGGTTTTCTTTTGTCTTTTAATTCAAAATTTTAAACAGCTTCATTTATAATTTATAAATGTGTAATGTATAACCATACAAATAATTTTAGTAAATACAGAGAGTTTTCCCACCATTACCACAATCCAATTTTAGACCATTCCATCACCTCCAAAATATCTTTTATACCTTTTTTCACTCACTCCCAGTTCCCACCACCAGCCCCTGGCAACTGCAGTCTATTTTCTCTCTATTCTGGACATTTCACATAAATGGAATCACACAATAGGTGGTCTTTTGAATCTGGCTTCTTTTACTTAGCATAATGTTTTCGAGGTTCATCTATGCTGTAGCATGCATTATTACTTCATTCCTTTTGGTTGCTGAATGATATTCCATTGCATGAATATGCCACACCTTGTTTATACATTCACCTGTTGATGGACATTTGGGTTGTTTCAAATGAATAATGCTGCTATGAATATTTACATACAAGTCTTTGCTTGAACATATGTGTTCAATTCTCTGGAGTAGATACCTACAAGTGAAATTGCTGGGTCATATGGTAAGTTTTCTAAAATGTACAATTCTACATTCCCACCAGCAATATATGAGAGTTCTAGTTTCTCCATATCTTTGTCAACACTTTGTCCATCTTTTCAATTATAGATATCCTAGTGAGTATGAAGCAATACCTTATTGCAGTTTTGACCTGCATTTCCCTAATGATAAGTGATATCAAACATTTTTTCATGTATTGATTGCCCATTCAAATATTTTCTTTGGTAAAATGTCTATTCAAATCCTCTCTACATTTTTCAGTTGGGTTGTTTGTCCTTTTCTTATTGAATTGTAAAAATTCTTCATATATTCTGGTCTTCATATATTCTGGATACAAGTCCTTTAACAGATATATGATTTCTAAATATTTTTCACAGTCTATGACGTCTTTTCATCTTCTTAATGGTGTCTTTTGAAGCACGAAAGTTTTGAATTTTGAATTTATCATTTCTTTTTTCTTTTATTGCTTTTGCTTTGGGTGTCATATCTAAGAAGACTTTGCCTGACCCTGACATATTTTAAAAATGTTTTCTCCCCACTTATCAGTATTTCTTGGACATATTTCTAAGTCAATAAATACAGGTCTGTATCATGATCTTTATAGCTTTGGTTTCTGAAAAGAGGAGAGGGAAGAAAGGAGACAACAGGGCCAGGCTGCTCAAAATTTCCAGTATGACTCCGTTCTTGGAGACTTCTTGTCTCTCTTTTGGATCTTCTCCTGTCTGGTACCTTCTCTGTGGTTTGTGAATAAAAACTTTAGTAGGCTATCATCACAATATTTTACGTTTCAATACCTTGGTCACACAGATTTCTAGCCCCAAATTTTCTGTGGGCTTAAATCCCTTCGTCACAGATTCTAGTGGTGGGATGCTTATAAGGAACACATATTCCTCTGTGATTTGGAATTTGACCGCTGCTTCTTCCAAATGTAAATACGGTAAAAGAAAAGTACATAGTGGATAATAGCAATTGGCATGTGTGTTTTAATGGAAGACTTTAAATGAATGGAATATTCCTGAATGAAACAGTGGTTACACTATTCTATTTAACAGGTTCAAATATGGGATGGATGGCTGCATCCTGGCCCCTGTCAGGAGTAGAATGTCACTGGCTTCATGGGTAGGGTATGAGGTACTGCATAAAGCCAGAAGCTTCTTTAGGAATATATATATATATATATATATATATTTTTTTTCCGGCAGCTGGCCAGTTAAGGGATTGAACCCTGTACCTTGGTGTTATCAGCTCCACGCTCTAGCCAACTAAGCTAACCGGCCAGTCCCCAGGAAATAAATTTTAGATAGAGAACACTATTGGAGAAAATCCAGACTGAGCAAAAGGGCCAGTGAGAGGGGCCTCAGAATTAGAACAGGAAAGGCAGATGAGAGGATTTCAGAGCTAAGCACTGAAAATGCTAAAAGAGATGGCCACTGGAAAACCATTTTGATGAGAAGCCAAGTAGTATGTTCATTGCTCCTTTGGAGAACTAACTCCCCTAAGTATGGGGCCCAGAATTGGAAAGGTGAGTACTAACATTGGTGGAAAGCAAAGAGAGTAGGGGAGGGGTGCAGGAGCAGCCCCCCCCCCTCGTGGACAATGGCCACTGGAAGGTTAAGGAAGTGGCAGTGAGCAGAGGCATGTAAAGGGTCAACGAAGAGCTCATCCAAGCTGTAGGTAACTATGAGAGGCTGCGAAGTGCAGAGGGAGATCATATACATGCTTTAAGACCCAGCTTGAGGTCTTTAACTTTTGTTTTTCACATGGAAAACAACACCAAGCCACCGCAGGCACTACTACTGTGTGCATGGAATATACTGGAAAACTAAGAAACAGAGAGACCAGCTGGAAAGTACCCCAGAGATTCAGACTTGAGCTGAAGGGCCGGCCTTAGAGGGACACATGGGTGTGTAGGAAGAAGGGTGTGCATTTGCGATGGAGGGGGAGAAGGGAAAGGGGGAGGAAATGGGATGGAAGGAGGAAGGAGGAGGGGTGGGATTGAGGCCTCTGGCACCGGCACTCCCTCAACCCTCAGTTTTTTAAAAGGCTGTTTCAGGGCCTGCAAAGCTTAAGTGAAACTGCCTCAAGGGTAAGAAGCTATAGTCACCTAACGTGAGAAGCAGCAAGGGCTGGAACTATAGATGTGAAAGTCATCTGGATCCAGGAGGTAGAAATCTTGTGAGCAAATGAACAAGGTGCAGGAAGGAGTAAATGGGGAGCAGAAAGGCCCAAACTTTAAAATTCTTTCCCGAGAAATAAACCACTTTCCGAGTTGGCTGTTGCCAAGATTTGCCCTATCGAACTCGGAGAATGTGCCTCATTGGGGCAAAGGGAGATAGAGGCCCCACAGGGTGGTCTGCACTTTTTCCAAGCAGCACGCACGAGAGACTCTGCTCTTGACCTGGAAGACCAGCTTCCTCGGTGCAGCATGCTCTGGCAGCTGGGTCTCTGCGCCTTGGAGAGCTGGGGGTGTGGGGGTGGGGTGGGTCCTAACCTCTCGGTGCAGCTTGCAGCGACTCTGCAGCAATCGTCTTGAGTGCTTGCTCCAGGTGCAAGCTTGCACGCTACGGGAGCACTGTGGCTGGAGTTGGGGGGCGGTGGGCGTGGCAGCACTCCAGCGCGCCTTCTCTCGCCCCTGCAGTCCCGGGAACGTTTTGAAAAGTATCCAAAAGTTCTGTGCCGCGCGCGCGCCAAAAAGGGGGGGTTAAAAAAAAGCACACCCCTCCCCCACCCCTCCAGGCGTTGCGTGTCCCGACCTCGCCACTCGGACTGCACCTCCGGCTGCGGCGCACACGCCTCCCGCGCCTCCTCCTTGGGAGCCTCGCCGTCTGTTGTGTGCTCACTTGCAGCCGTCTCCGGACGGCAGAGGTGGCCGCAGAGCCCTTGCGCTTCTTTGGGGGGCACCATGCCCAACGACGACGATGCATTCAACAAACCTTCCGCACCGTCGGAGGCACCTAACGCCCCCGAGGCATCGCCGCAGGGCAAGGCCGGGGGCAGCAGCGGCGGAGGCGGCTCGGGCTCCGGGGCGTCGGGGTCCGGGGCATCGGGCCTGGGCGTCTCGAGCAAGAAGTCCCCGAGACTGCCCAAGTGTGCGCGCTGCAGGAACCACGGCTACGCGTCGCCGCTCAAGGGCCACAAGCGCTTCTGCATGTGGCGGGACTGCCAGTGCAAGAAGTGCAACCTGATCGCCGAGAGGCAGCGTGTGATGGCCGCGCAGGTGAGTGCGGGCGCCCAGGAGCCGGGGTTCAGCCCCGACGGAGCTGCTTGGTGAAAGCCCCTCCAGGGTGGCCAGCGCCACGCGGGGCCCGGGTCCGGGAGGGACGCCGTGCTCGCCGACGGCCGTGCTAGCTCGGAGCCCAGGGCTGCCAGCCACGCGCCGGCGCCACGCTCGGAGGGGGACGCGTCCCCTCTGATCCCACCCGCCGAGCAGAGCGCGGCGGGGTTGGCTCCGCTCGGGGGTCCCCGCCACCTCTGACTCCCTCTCCAGTAATTTGCGGGGTTCTGTTCCACGCGAGTCCCTGGGATATCTAACTCCGCTCCCCAGCAGAGAGCGGCGGGATTGGCTCCGCTCGGGGGTCCCCAGAATCTCTGAGCCAGTTCTCCGACGGGGAGTTGCGGGGTTCGCCCATACGGGAGCCGCCGGGGTCCCAGACCGCTCCCTCCAGCAGAGTCCCGGGCTTCGCTCTGCTGGGGGTCCCCACGATCTCCGACCTCGCTCTCTGTGTGGAGGGTTGCGGGGTTCTCTGCCCTCGGGGGTCCCCGGGACCTCTGACTCCACCTCCCAGCGGAGGTGCGCTGAAATTGAGGATCCTTGGGTGTCCTCCCGACTGCCGCTTCCCCGGGTAACGTGTCGGGAAGCCGTGTATTTCTGGAAGAGTCCCTATAATGGACGCCACCGCGGCGTGGTCTTGCTTGTGCGCTTGGCGCACTTTCTGTCCTCGCCCCGGTGGGGGGAGGGAGCGCCTCAGCCATTTTGAGCACCGTGGGCATTTTATTAGCATTTCTACATTTGCAGTCTCGGTCCGAGTCACTCACGTGCACATTACTTCGAAATTTGAATCACGCTTAAGAATTAAAAAAGATATGCACAAGAGGGAAAACGTATGGGTTTGAGTTTTTTGTCGGTTGTTCATGATTTTTTTTTTTTTTAAGCTGTATAAGCAGGTTAGTAATTTAGCATCTTAACGGAAATAGTTAATGTCTCTGGTATCCTAAAAGGATTTTTAGAAGACAATAATATACATTCTTTCTAGCTTAAAGTTGTTTCATTTTAAAACAGCTTATTTAAAATGAAAAGATATCAAAGAAATGTTTGCTAACGATGTGCTACTTTTGATTAGGAACGTGTAAATATCCTCCGTTGAAAATGATTTAGATAAGGACGTTGAACACGACTGCACAAATGCTTAAAGATTGTATACTTTTTATGTACATCAGATGTTTAAAAATGTGTTTTGAATGATATATTTTGGCTTCACTGATTACCAAGTGCAGTCATGAAAATATAGGTTGTTTTCCTTTTGTTTTCCTAGGTTCTTAGCTTAATCTATACTAGATGAAAAAAAATACACTCTGGGTGTAGCATTAAAATGCATTACAACGAGCTTACTGAAAAAAACTTATGGATTTTTTCATTATATTTCTAGGTAGATTGCCTTAAATATTTAGCATGGAGACTATGCTTGGGGGATTTCTCTTCAAAATATAATAAAAATATTTATCCTAATAGGGGCATTAATTTTGAGAAACTTATTAGTAGAGGGACTAGTTTTGAGGAGGCTGTTTGCTATGTTAAGAACAAAAGCAACTCAAGATTACTTTTGGAATGTTAAACTTCAATATTTTTCATACCAGAAGGCTTGTGCTATGCCAAATGTATCCTTAAATATCTACATAGCACCTACTTTTTAGTCATTCTAAAATAGTTTGAAATTGATCTTAGATATGATTCTAAAATAATTGCATTTTCAATCATTGCCACCCCTTCCTCATTTGAATAACATTTCCTAAGAAACCTTGAGAGGAAGATCTTTATAAAGATGTTCTTAGTTTATGGGACAGAGACACTATGCATTTTGGGTATGCATGGGGTTCGTGGAAATCAGGGTGTATGTATGCGTTGACATACCTCAGAGATTTGCAGCATTGTAAAACTTATTTCTGGTCAAAGTCATTGATATTCTCTCTCTAAGCCTTTTGACTGGTAATAGAAAATCCAAGATTTAAGCGTAGTTATTTAATCTTAAATAATTGATTATTTAAAGTTAGTTTTTCTAAGTTGAAAATTCCTTTGGTTATGAGTAAAAATTACTTCCAAATTTGTCAGCTTTCTTTGTTTGGACTACAGCTTTCTGAAAACAGTATAGAAATTATAGTTTTGCTTCTTCTTGTTTAACATTTTGATTTCACCTTTTGGCTGGCTTCACTTTCTTATTTCATGATCACCAATACTGTGGTCAATTTCAACAGAAAGTCTCTTTTTTTTGTTACATGTACTAAGCAAAAATACAATTTATCTTCTTTAAACCTCTTTTTCCAACCTTTAACAATGTTGTTTGAAAGACTATAAATTGAAGAAAGACCATGAAGAATTTCTTAGGTATGTCAGGTTCTTCCCAGTCCCTATTTCCAGCTCTCCTTCCCTCCTTCCTGGAATGACACACCTGTCCTCTCTCTCGCCACCCTCTTCATCCTCCAGGGACTTCAACGACAGATTCCAGCCCCTTTCCCCCCATTGCTTCTCCACATGCTCCCTCCACCCCTGGGAATCAGGGCTCTGCAGGGGTTCCAAAACAGCCTCTGCCTTTCCTGTTCCAGATAGTTCTGCCCCTTCATCCTTGCCTGTCCAAGTTCCACTCATCCTATTTTTCAGGGCTCCATTCAGGTACTACATTTTATAGTAGCTGATTCTTACATTTTATAGATATTTCTATCTCTGAACTTCTTCTGTAGTATTGATTTGCATCTCTCCTATAGTGTTTATCGCATTATTTATGTTTTGTGTTGTAGCTGCATGTTTGCTTGACTCCTCTTTCTCCTTTTAAACAGTGAGTAACTTGGGATCCAATCTAATCTTAGTGGTTGCTGTTTCCCGTACAGTGGCCTTATATGTATTTGTGGAACGAAGGTGAGCGATCCCATTCTCCTTCCTGCCTAATCTATCAGTGCTTCTTACTTTTTCTGCTCTTAGATTGAAATCATTTCCTTAACTCGCTCTACACTTTTTCCTGATCCTCCTAGCCAGACTCATTTTCTGATACGCTGCACACTCATTTGTTTAGCAAGTACTTTCTGAGCACATCCTGTGGGCCAGATACTCTGGCTCTGAACCATTTCTCAGCTTTGGCTGCACATCATAGTTACCTTGGTAGCTTTAAAAAGAAGTGAGAGATTCTCAGAGCTCATCCCAGAGCTAGTGAATCATGGTGTCTGGGGTGAACAAGGCTTCTGTGGTTTTGGCAAAGGTGTACAAGTGATTCTGGAGTGCTGTCCTGTGCTTCCAGGTGGCCCTGAGAAGGCAGCAGGCTCAGGAGGAGGAACTGGGCATCAGCCATCCCATTCCACTGCCCAGCGCAGCCGAGCTGCTTGTCAAGAGGGAGAACAACAGCAGCAACCAGTGCCTGATGACCGAGAGCAGCAGCTCCTCGCAGCCACCGCCAGCCAGTACTCCCACCACTGCAGCTTCAGGTAACCTGGGGCTCACGGGCCTAGGGAAGGGCAAGGGCTGTCGCCACAGAAACCGAGTCTCTGGACTCTCCTGAGCCACACGGAACATTTAGAGCTACAGGATTTTCTTAAAGGATTCTCCTTCTGTCTGTTTTTGGCTGCTTCACGAAGGAGATGGCCATGAATTCTAGAAATGGAGGTTCAGCAGCTTCACTGTCCTGTTGATGAACAGTAAAAAAGGGAATTGGGACAATGTCAGAGAGGAGCGAGATTATTCGGATTTCCTCTCGGTCCATCCCTCCATTTTCGGGTCATCTTGGTGGGGGCTAAAGATCCTTATTTCCTGGAACTGGAAGTTCATTTCTCCAGCAAGGATGGCGTCCACCAGTGTCTGAAAAGGCCAAATCCTACGTGTCCAATTTGAATGGGTGCTGGGAAGTGACATGGGAAAGCATGCCACATTGGTTTGAATTCTCTCCCATGTGCTAAGCACTGTTCATGGGCTGTGTGGATGCTAATTCATCTCACTTCATTCCCAGAGTAACCTTAAGGTAGGAGATATTAATCCTCTTTTATACATGTGAAAACTGAGGTGCAGGAAGTTAAGTGACTGGCCAGGTGTACTGACTAGGAAGTGTCTGAATCAGTCCATCCAGAGCTCAGTGTGCTTACTGCACTGGGCCTCCAGGTTACTTCAAGAGTCACAGTGGTCTAGAGCTGCACTGTCCAGCACCAAAGGCCCTAGCCACATGTGGCTATTTAAATTTAAAGGAATTACAATGAAATAGAATGAAAGCATTCAGTTTCTCCATTGCACTGGTCACATTTCATGTACTCAATAGCCACATATAGTAAAGGGCTACCATGTTGGATGATGCATTTCCATCTCAGAAAGAGAGAGATGTTGAGAGAATTATATTAAGTGAAACAAGTCAGGCACAGAAAGAGAAATACCACATGTTCTCACTTATTGGTGGGAGCTAAAAATTAATATATAAATTCACACACACACACACACACACACACACACACACACACACACACACACACAAAACTGGGGGGGGGGAGAAGATATAACAACCACAATTACTTGAAGTTGATACGACAAGCAAACAGAAAGGACATTGTTGGGGGGGGAGGGAGAAGGGAGGGAGGTTGTGGTGATGGGGAGCAATAATCAGCCACAATGTATATCGACAAAATAAAATTTAAAAAGAAAAAAAAGAGAGAGATGTTGATGGAGTAGAATGCAGGAAGATCTGTGGAATCCTGTTGTTTCTGGCAGTTACATACACATACTGCAATTCACAGAATGTCTTTAGAGTCTGCTAAGGCTCCATGAAATGCAGCCTTGCAGTGTGGTACCATGTTTACTAAGCTTTCATGTACTACTCAGTTAACAGGGCTTAACCACTGAGCTAAAGTTGCTCAACTGCATGTCATTAACTAGCTGTGTACCTTTGGACCAGTCACTTAAGCTGTCTGGGTCTTTTGTTTCCTCTTCTCAAAAAAGAGGGAAGAGGGTTCTTGAGGATCTTGAAGATCCTATGAGTCTTCATCATTATAAAGGAGGAGGAGGAAAGCAGACACCAAAGAAAGCAGGTAGGTGTGTCTGTGTGTCTGACTCTGTGTGTGTTATTGGAACTAGAGATTCTGTAATTAACAAACGATGGGGGTTCTCTCTCTCTCTCTCTCTCTCTCTCTCCCCCTCCCTCCCCATCTCTCCGCCCTTCTCTTTTTTTTTTAGTTGCTCATAGTATATACTTAGAACAGTTTCCATTCTTTGCTTTTCATAGGAAGGTAGGAATATATCTATCAGAAATATGATCTTCACACTTTGGGATTTTGAGAAGATGTGTCCAGGGCTTAGTGACTAAATGATATGGGGTCAGGGCTGAGCTGGTGGATTTAACTGCACGGCTGGGATGAGAACTGGGGTGTACCACGTGAGTCAAGGGGGTGGGGGTTGCAGTGCTCAGATTTATGTAGGGGAGTGACTTATTTGCTTTTCACAAACATCCCATGAGGTAGGAGTTCCCATCCCCATTTACAGATAAGGAAACTGAAGCTTAGTAAATGGTAAAGAAACTCCCACGGAATAAAGCTGGGATTCATTCCAGGCCTGTCTGGTCTTGAAGCCCGTGATTTTCTATTTCACTTGTCTGTGAGGTGAGGTGGGGGACCAGTTGCCATGTTTCCTTGGAAAATGGACAGTTATGACTGTTTACATGCTGTGATTCAATCCTCAGAAGGATTTGGGGCTAATGGGTGAATAGGAACAATGTTAGGGACAAAAGTCTTGCCATTCTCCCTCAGCACAGAAGACTGTAGCCCTTGGCCTTTCGGGGGAGAAGTACAGGGAAAGGCCTGGGATGGATCAGCATCAATGCTGGGCATTTTTAAGGGCACCGGAGGTGGACTCAGGCTTGTCTGATGTCCTACAGTCCACTTTGGGGGAAGGGATGTGGTATGATGTCCGAGTGTGATGGTATACGCCAAGATAGTGGAGCTTTGGAGAAGGATTTCAGGCTAGATGGAGTTCAGAATGATGAAGTCCTCGCAGGGTATTTCGGAGTGGTGATAGGGAAAGTTACAAAAAGATGCATGGGAGCAGGATACAGGGTTCAGGGTCAAGGAGGGTGTAACCAGACTCCCTTCTTGGCCTCTAGAGCTGTCAGATCTTGGAGTCAGCCTGGAGTCTTTGAACCAACACTCACAGGGAAGGGAAATGTGGCAGCCAATTGTGTGCCGTGCTCATCTGCTCAGGTGCAGGTGGGCAGGCGTTGTGCTGGGAGGCTATGCCTCCCAAAGGAAGGTGGGCGCTCTCTAGGCAGCTCAAGTCTGCAGGCAGGAGCTGTGGGTCCTCATTCTCAGGGCTCCTACCAGACCTGAGGGGGAATGATAACTTCCAGATTGAGCAAGGATGTGAGCAAGAGGGAAACAGATGCCAGTAGAATTAAACTATATAAATACATAGAGAAGGAGGGAGGGAGAGAGAGAAAACTAGAGAGACAGATAGACTGACTGAAGAGAGTCCTGAAGCTTTTATGAAGCAAATGGAGCTCACCTTCTTAGCTTGCTGCTAACAAATATATTTATATTAATTTTTCAGAGATTGGATTTATTTAAAATAACATTAGCTTTATGCAGGTAAGTGGTGAACATTTATAGCAGAGTACAAAAGCGTATTCAGTGACAGATGATTGTTCTTCCAACGCCAACCTGCAGCTCTCTGCTCTCTGTCATTCCAGGATTGCTGGCTGCGTGCATGAGCTTATGTGCCTGTTTATCCTTTTCACATAGTTCTATAAAAATATTTACATATTTAATTAATGGGAACATGTTGTTCCCGCTTGTGGGTAATTAATCAAATACAGCTTGGAATTTCTTTCATCTTTTTGAGTGGGTGGCCAGTACGGGGATCTGAACCCTTGACCTCAGAGTTATAACAGTGCTTGAACCAACTCAGCTAACCAGCTAGCCTCCAGCTTGGAGTTTTTAATGGCCTAGAATTCCGTTATATAGATGTGGAAGGCCAGGACTGGAAATTATTTAGCGAGAGGCAAAAGTTGTAGGAGTTGTCATGAATGAATAGTAAAATCTACCAACCTGGCTCACCTAGGGAAAAGTTTCTAATTACTCCTTTCTAATACTTGAGGTCTGGTGTCTACTAGGCCAATAGCTTGGTAAAATCTAGTAGATTTTTATGTCCTTGAAGTTTCTTAGCTATCTCTTTTTGGCTCCTGAAAGTGCCAAAAGTGAGAGGGAAAAACGATCAACAATTATTGCCAAGATGATTGGCTGAATTCTAAGGACACTTTGAAGGAGACTGGATTTGCCAAGCTGTTGTTTCATTTATTTGGAGTAGGATTGTGTATGTTAGAAGAAAGTGTCTACAATCCTTAGCCAAAGATTGACCAAGATTGACCAAAAGACTGACTAGATATTCCTTAAATAATGTATTAAAAGATTCTTGTTATTTTATTCTATGATTGTGGGTACTGTTGAAAGAAAGAACCTTTTGAAGAAATTATCTGTTCATTGCTGTTTCTTATACGAGTGGGATCAGATGTTAGCAGGTATACTATTGATTAGTGGATAGTTTTTTTTCCCAGCCGTTTTCCCAGAAAAAAAAAAAAAAAAAAAAGCTGAGCATTTTTGGCTATAAATGACAATGAATAACAATCTCAACATTTTCTCTGTGGTTTCATTTTTGGAATTTTAGCATAAAATGTACTTTTTAATTTCAAAAGTCACCAGCTGATTTTTTAAATCTCAGGCATTCTTCCTCTTTGTAAAGTTGGGCTCCTCTTTGTTTTATTTTATATTCTAATTTTTCTTCAACCTCCTGTGTGCCTGTAGAATGCTGTTTTACCCAGTACTTATGCTAAGGTCTGCATAGTTCTTTGCCTCTCCTTTTCTGTGCAGAAACTGTCAGATGAAGGGTTGCATTGTAGATAATTCGGTTCTGCATATGTGTCCTTTGTAAGGACCTGAATGTTATCTCCTGTGGGGCTCTCCCTTCTGGAGCACTCTGCACTTCCATCCACACTCACATTCGCCCTCCCCCAGATCAAACCACCTCTTACCGTCTCAGGACTTCCCCTGCAGCTCCACTGCTCAGTTTCACTCACCTTCCCCTTTTGGAAGGGTCGGTCAGGTCTCTGCATAATATCAGAGGGGCCCCTCAGGCCTTCATTTCTCCAGCAATAATTCCACTTTGAGAGCATACGGCGAGGGAGGGGACACACCAGTAGGGGAACACAGTTCGTTGTGGGTCTAAGTGCTTAAACATTTTACAAACATGAAATGTGGGAGTTTGAAATGGAATAGTGTCCCCATGCAGTTTTTACCAGTACAAGATATGGGCGATGAATTAACATTTGGAGATAACTGAATTATTCACATTTTTAGAAAAATAGGCTTTATTTTTTAGAGCAGTTTTAGGTTACAGCAAAATTAAGAGTAAGGTACAGAGACTTCCCATATACCCCTGCATACAATGCACCGCCTCCCCCACCATCAGTATCCCCCCCAGTAGTGCATTGATGACAGTTGATGAACCTACATCGACACATCATTGTCACCCAAAGTCCATAGTGTACATTAGTGTTAACCCTTGGTATTGTACATTCTTTGGGTTTGGACAAATGTATAATGACATGTATCTACCTTTTACAGTATCATACAGAGTAGTTTCACTGCCCTAAAAATTCTCTATGGGGCTATTTAAATTTAAAATAACATTTTGGTTTTTGCCCTAAAAATCCTCTGTCGGATTATTTAAATTTATAATAACATTTCACTTTTTATCTTTATAGCACTTTATTCAAATGAACGATAAGAGCATTTTATTAAAATTGGGTTGGGAGTTGATTTTTGAAGGATTCTAGCCACTTGCATGAGATGAGCTGCATCTGACTTTAGACAAAGCTCTCAATTACAAGTGGAATAGGATATGATATTAGGTATAAAAAAGTCTTTGGATGAAAGCATTCCCAATTTTATTTTCAGAGTCAAAGAAATTTCCAGGATGTCCAACAAAACAAAACTCCTTAAACTGAAGCAACAGTTGGAGGTTTAAATGAAAGAAAACAATTAAGATTAATGGTACTGATCATTTTGATAGTCTGCTCTCTTAAATTGTGGCTCAACCAATTTTGTTTATTTCAAAGGCAGTCTTTGCTTATGTGTCAAATATAGCTGTTTAATTGGCCTGATAGAAATATCTGTGGGTATTATTTTAGGAAAGCAGTTCTGTCAGCCTCTTCTGCTAACCCAGCTTTCTTCAGAGCTTCATGGCCTTTGAAATCACCTGTAGATTCACATGAGCTAAGATAATTCCTTTTATCTCTTTTAGCATCCCATCTTTCTTCTCTTCCCAGCCCCTAGTTTTTATTGTATTGCTGATGTTTTATACACTGATCTATGATTCTTTTTTTTTTTTCGGCAGCCGGCTGGGGCAGGGATCGAACCCTGGACTATGGTGTTATCAGCACTACTCTAACCAACCAAGCTAACTGGCCAGCCCAGTGCTGATCTAATCTATGCCTCTGGGGTAGTGGGGATGCTGAAGTCTTTCAAAGGACTGATGTTTATGGAGGGGCGGGGGACACAGGGGAATGTAAACTAATGTCTTATGCAGGATACTGTGAATTCTGTCCCTGTGTCAGACGATGTGGACTCTGAGCCTGGGAGTGCTCTCGGGAAGCAAAGGAAGTGGACGGGGGTGCCCGTGGCTCCTCCTCGCTCTAGCTGCCATCTCAATGGTTCTTGACTTGTCCTGGTTCCTTCTGTGGTTGTCACAGCAACGGTGAAAGTGCATGTCTGCATTTTTGTCTCAGCCTGTCTTATTTTTTTTTTGTCTCAGGTGTCTTATTTTTCAACTGATAAAAAAATTCAGTTCAAGGTGACAATCTTTTTGACTCCCCTGTGGAAACTCATGTAAATATTGATCACCGTTGTTGAATCAAATGACATTTCAAACCAAGTTTATTCTATTCTCTTATGCCTGTAGACAGACTTCACAGTTGCTAATCTGGTCTTATTGTGTAATATCACTGAATGTGCTTTGCAAAAAAAAAAAAAAAATGCACAAGAAACTCTTAGACTATAAATAGCTGGCTTGTTGTCAAAAGAAAATACCAATTTAGTATTAGCAGGTTTTCTGATATTTATTGGCAGCGAGAGCTCTTAGATATTGCTTCAGTCATCCAATGTCAGTTCAATTCAGTGTATACTAACAGATGGCTTTTAATATTGATTCCAGCACTTATAAAACCACTCCCTGGTTTTGTACCATCCCTTAATTCTGGTCCTGAAGTTTGGGGGTTTATCTAAAATATATAGAATATGTGTTAATTCAGTGAAGCAGATTGGATTTATCTAACACCAATAAATGTTTGCTGAACTGAATTGAATTTATCTGTGCTGGAGAGTCTGCTGTCTGAGCAAGATTTCCTTCCTTCCTTCCTCCCTTTCTTCCTTCTGTTTTTCCATTTTATTTATTCATTCATTCATTCAACAAATATTCATTGTTTGACTGCATTGAGCCAGGCCCTATTCTCAGTACAGGATATATAGCAGTGCATAAAACATCTGTCTCTCATGGATCTTATATTTCGGGGTCGGGGAGGGGGACAGTCAGGTGGCCAGAGTGCTGGAGTGCTGTGAGCACAGGGTGACATCGTTGGAGGCTGTGTCACGTGGGCGTTGTAGGCCATGGAAAGAGTTGGGATTTTATTATGACTGCCATGGAGAGTCACTGAAGTGTTGAAGCAGTGAATGGTGCGATCTGATTTACTCTGTTCAAAGATCTCTGCTGCACACGGACTGTAGTTTGAAGAAAGCTGAGTGGGAGCAGGGATCGATGTGAAGGCTGTGCCGGTGCCCCGGCAGAGGGGCAGGCTGCTTGGATGGCCTGGGGGTAGTGGAGGTGGAAAAAAGGGGTCTGTTTAGACGGGAGGTCTATTTTGGAGGTGAATTCATGTTTAATTTTGGTAGATATCGTCAATGGCACCCCCTCCCGAGCATGGCTGCCATAGCATTGCCAGCTCTAGGTTGTCCTTGGGGCTTTACCAGTCTGAAAGGGAAGAGTTGTACAAATTGGTACAGTTTGTAATCCACATTTCCCTTGCTAGGGAGGCTAAACATGTCTTCATATGTTTTAGGGCCATTTGTATTTTCTTCTGTGAGCCATCTGTGCATGTCCTTTGCTCACTGCTCTACTGAAACCCCTCATCTAGGCGTTCCTTAGTTATTATGGAGATTGGCCTTCTGTGATATGAGTTGCAGTCCTCACCACGACCACCACTTGGTATTTCAAACCCTGAAACTGTATGAGGCCAGCTGGGGACAGACAGCAGAGACAAGGAGAGCCTCAGGACTGAGTCCTGGTCACCGCCCTCTTTGGAAGACAGTAGAAGAGCTGAAGCCTGAAGCTCTTTCTTCTAGTTCCAATTCATAGGCCCTTAGCCAGGCCAAGTGAAAATGGCTGTAGGATGGCTGAACCGATGTGTTCTTCATGGTCCTCCAAACTTCTGCTCCTCAGTTCAGTTTTAGCCAGGAGATAGATCTCAAGTTAAGCTAAAGGCCCCAGGGACTAAATCGTTTCACAGTCATGGTGTAGAAGTTTCGGTGTTACTATTTGATGTATTATAACTATGGTATAACCGTGACTGAGGAATGGGAGCATATACTGCCTAGTTAGATATTCTGGTTATTGGCGACTAATCTTATTTTTACCAGTTTGCATGAAATTAGAATGCATGCTACATGCTACCCTTTGGCTATCTCAAAGCCATTTTATTGTCTGCACTGATGCAGCATGAACATTATCATTATTGCTGCATGGCAGTGCCACATTCCTCCTAAGAGAATAGTCTAGGGAAGTGGAAGCTTGATCAGAGGTCTTGAGGATTAAAGATGCCTGGAAAAAGAGTTTCGATGCTATCTTGATAACTTTATACCTGGGGAGGAAGCCCTATCTTATTGAAAGAACCTAAGATCTAGAGTCAAAAGACCTGGCTCAGTTCCTTACCACCTGTCTCGTCTGGGGGAATTCATTTAATTTCTTTCCAATTGTGAAATGGGTAAAGTAATGTCTGCCCAGGATATCTCATAGCATTGTTTAATGCTCATCTTTTTCATAAGATATTGATGGTGCTCAATTTTTCACAAAATCTAAGATATTTATGAAAAAATTCTTTGTAAACCTGATGAAATACATAAATATATCATAGAACTCAAGTTTCATATTTAATATGAGGAACGAGCAGATGAACAAGACTGATGTTATCTACCCTATAGCCATAAACTGTTTTTTTGCAAAAATGAAGTTCCATGAGCTGATACAATAAGAATTACATCTCTGGGTGAGGATTGGTGGAACCCATCATGCTTTCCTACACGGCGGCTTCCAGGGATCTCAGAGATGCATCTTAATGCTCAAACATAGTAAATGCATTAAGCCCTCACATTAGACTATAAGTAAGCGTCCCCCCTTCTTTTTATGACCTTGCTTTTCTGTTTTGTTTTGTTTTTTTCTTTCTGTTTTGTTAACTTTGCTGATAGATGTCTTCAGAGTTAGCCATCTGTTATCCTTTCTAAAGAGAGTGGGGAGTATAGTCTAACCACACCAGGGCTCAGGGCTCTGAGGTTGGGAACTACCCTGCAGCAAAATAGGTAAAACACTGTCAGCAGCTTGCTGCCCCTCACGGCATGAACAGAGGCACGCATTTAGACACCAGCAGGACATGCATGTAAGATTAAGAAGCAGGGGACATCAGTGCAGTCCTGCTGGGGAGCAGGGCAATGGCATAATATTTCAGACACGTTGACATCACCACCTTTGTGAAGAAATTTGGGAAAGCTGGAGTAGGTGTGTCTCTCATTGTTGCCCACTGTGAAGGGGACTCATTTACCTGGTGATCAAGATAGTATCTTTAAGTGTTTAGTTTTAAAAGTTTGCCTTTTTAAACACTCTCCCAAACCTGTATTTATTTGAAAATAAACTGTCAGATTTTTCTTTAGGGGCTAACCAGAAAGCAACAAGGGAGTCTCAAGGACGTTATTTGGTTAATACACTGGTACCGAGTGCAATGGGTGGGTAAGGAATTAACAAGCAACAGCAACGTAGGTTGCATGTAATTCCTCATTAGCAAGTCGAGATGTTTCTGAGACTGTCCCCCGGCATCCCACCCCAGGAGTTGCTACCTTGTAGAGCCCAGGTCATCTGCTTGATGAGAGTGGAGTTCATTTCCCTTATCACTGTCTCCCTCAATTTTTATCTGAAAGATGGAATTATGAGTTACAGGAGAAAGGAGTAAGAGGCACATCAAAGAATTTTTTTGCAGCTTTGAATAAGGGGCCTTATTGGTTTGGGGTTGTTAGCTTTGGGTGTGCTGTTTTCACCACGAAGCACCTGGGGTTTGTTTTCCTCTCGAAGATGTAGATAAACTAGAGAGAATCCAGGGGAAGGGCAACAAAAATGATGTATGACTTGGAGAAAAGGAGAATAACAGTCTATAAATATTTGAAAGGTAATATAAAAGAGGGAGAGAGATTATTTACAGCAGTGGCGAGGAGTTTGACAGGGAACAAAAGCTTGCATCTAGGAGCAGGGGAAAATTGGGTGGGACTGAAAAAAAAAAAACAGTGTAATAAGGGTTATTAAGCAAAGAAATGTAATTCTCACATTAGTTTGTGTTGCCGGGAGCCACGGTGGCAGGAAGTAGAGATGTTTCTCAAACTGATGATCCTTGCACGATTGTGAATTGCGATTTCTTAGTTCCTCTGTATAAAGCTAGGAGAGGGGGCAGTGCTTTATTTTTGCCTCGAAAGTGCATAGTTCAATTCCCAACTCTTTGGTGTTTTCAGAGGTGGTAGTAATAATTATAATATGACTAGCTGTCATTTACTGAGTGTCTGCCTTGAGGCAGGTATTATCTTAGCTGCTTTGGTATTGATATTCTCATTTAATCTTGATAGCAACTCTGTATAATAGGAACTATTTTTTCCATTTATGAGGAAATCGAGTTCAGTAACTTGCTGAAGATTGCATGTGCTGTATTAGGTGACTCTCAGCCCATGTTCATGCCATGTATCAGGCTTGGTTATCTAGGTCATCGTGGTTGTGAGAGTAGTAATCGAGACCCACTAGGTGGCCGGTAAACAGTTTGTATCCAAGTACAGGAGTAAGCAAAATATGAGCATCCTTTGAAAGGTTCATGGAAAGATCTGTATTATCTTTCAATTCTACTTTTCCATGAACTTTTTGAAGTGCCCTGTAGTTGATGTCCAGGGCTCCCTTTGCTTTACTTTTCTCTCTCTTTTTTTTTTTCTTTTCTTGAGATATATTTTCTCAGTATCAGTAAGTGCTATGTTATTAATATATTACATTTTCTCATTCCATAAATTCAGTTATACCATAGGCTTTTAGTCATCTTTGTAGCTATTTAGAGATCTGTGCAATCTCACTAAGGAAAGAAGAATTTTAGAAGGCAGGCATTATCCTGGATCTTAAGTGCTAGTTGTAGTGGGGCTGCCTTTGTAGTATTCTGTACTTTCCTTAGCTTTCTGTCTCTGATATTTTATAGTATCCAGTGTATTGATGATTGATAAAAAACAGACCAAAATAGACAGAATTCAGTACTCAGAATAAAGGTGAAAAGGTAGTGTCTGGGTTTTTCATGTCATTGCAAGAAGTTACCAAACCTGGAATCAAAAGGCTTGGGTTTTAAATCCAGACTCCAGCTACTGCCATCTTCCTCCGTGTGCCAGGCACCTTTCTAAGCCACAGCCAGCTCCTCTGTCTTGCGGGGCAGAGTAGTTCCTGCTCTCTCATCCTCCTAGGGTTCTTGTGGGTAGCAACTGAAAGAATATTTACAAAGTGCTGTTTATAAACTGAAGAGTATCACATAAATGAAAGATAAAGTTAAAAGTTAGTATCACTTATAGTAGCGGCTCTTTTCTTAGCTCATTTTCTTGGTATAAATCTGATATACAGTAGTCCCCCCTTATCTGCAGGTTTGCTTTTCACGGTTTCGGTTCTGAGTGGTGTGATGACATCTGGCACTGTCCCACCCTTTGCCCGGTGTATTCACTCTGTGGACACTACCTGCTCTATAGAACGTGATTGCATAGGAAAAGGCACAGCATATACAGGGTTCAGTACTATCTGCAGTTTCAGGCATACACTGGGGGTCTTGGAATGTGTCCCCCATGGATAAGGAGGGACTACTGTGGTTAATGGTGGTTGGGACTTTTGAGGAAGTTGACGTTGTTCAAAGGGCGTTGTCAGATTTGTATGAGGGGCAGAACAGAAAGGGCCCAGTGAGTTTCCAGGACATTATTCCACTAATACTACTTTTGCCTCTTCCTTTCATTTAACTATGGTAACATGTAATGAACACCGTTCTGAATCTCCTGGGCAGAGGTAGGTGACATGGAAATCCAAAATGTGGCTCAGGGCACCGGCATTTTTCATTTCCACTTTTCAGATTGCACCAATACTGTTTGCCATTCTCTGTGGGAATTACTTACTTTCCCTTTGGAGTCATGTGCCTTTTTAAAATAAAGAGCTTTTTGACTTCTGTCCCTGTGCAGTTGCTCCCAGTAGCAGTCCCTCGTAAATTTCTCTCTAAAGTCATCCCTAGATTACTTTTACTGTAAACTGTAATGATTTGACTCTGGCCATATTTCTCCCAAGGTCTCCTATCTCAGTTACTTGTAAGGCTACTCCTCCCCTCTCTTGTTCTCTTTGATCTTTTATAATTGGCTTAAAACTCTCCATAGTTAATCTGCAGTGACTTTGTTTCTCCTCCCTATTTTTGCTTTTTTCAGTCCCTGAGAATTTAATAATCTGTTTCACATTATTTTCTAATTTTTCTTCAGGTGTCATATTCTCTGTCGCACTGTTAATAGACTTTTCTCCTTGTCTACCCGTTTGCTTTATCTTAGCTATTAATGCAACTGTCCGTATTTGGCTTGGAATAAACAAAGTCCTCCACATTCTGTGGAGGTGGTGGCCTTCCTAGTTCCAGACTCAGCTAGAGACCTCTGCATATGTATATGGTAATGTGATAAAATGACCCTGGAGATAAACAGTTGAGCACCCAGCTTGAATTGAATGAATGAATGAATTTTTTGAGTGCTTGTGAGCTTTTTCTCACAAATTGGCCTTTCTGGGGCTAATTACTATGACTACTCCACATGGAAGAAAGAATAGTTCTGTTACCTCTTCTGTGATTGACTTTTGGGGGTATTCTTCCTGGGACAGCATCCATAATAATCTTTTCACTAAGCTCAGCTTTTCAGTCTGAAATCCTTTTAAAAGACATAGCATTCTCAAAAAGTCAGGCTTCCTGCCACTTTTCTGGTCCCTGACTGGCCTGGAAATGAACCCCCAGGTGAGTCTCAAGGCTCTGCCTATTTTGTTTAGTCTCAGGACCCCCATATTTCTCTTCTTGACTCTTGAAGGCTTTTTAAACTGTTGTTCATAGTGGGCTTCAGGAGGTCTCAGAACTCTTAAATCTGCATTTTCTCTTAGAAGATGGTCTAGTATTTTCATCTGATTATTTGAGGGGTCTGTACCTAAGAAATATTAAGAACTACTGTTTTAGATTTAAACCAATAGCCTTTTTCTAAAAAACACTATTTCCCATCTTATATTTCCTTCATCTCTGCATACCTGTTTGCCCTTTTCTATCAATTTTTGAGTAAATAGGAGCAGAAATTCTATTATTTAGGGTACTTTTAAAAATAACAGCTTTATTGAGGTATAATATTTTTTCTCCTTTTAATTACTTAATTATTATTATTATTTTACATTCTAAGATGCTGCAGAGCAGTTGTGGGGGAGGGGGAGAGGGGAAAAGGGACGGAGATAGGGTGGGGCATGGTGGAGGCCTGTGGCACCCCTCAAACCGTCCTTCTGGCAGGGGATCCCAGGGGACTTCCTGCCGTGGCGGCTCAGTAGTTGTCGCTGGGCTGGATACAGACATTGGGAGGGTGTGGCAGAGGCCCTCATCCCCCCCATCCTTGGGAGCCTGGAGCACTTCTCGCTGCGGCCTGGTGGTGTTGCTGGGCTGTGTGCTGACCAAGTGTAATTTATACATCAAAATTCTCTATCTTAAAGTGGTGTTTAATGTATTCAGAGTTGTGCAAACATCCTCATTGTCTAATTCTAAAACATTTTCATACCCTCCCCAATAAAAACCCATACCCGTTACCAGCAGCTTCCCATTTCTACCTTCCCCCAGCCTCTGCCAACCACTAACCTACTTTGTATTTCTGTAGTTTTGCCTCTTCTGGAAATTTTATATAAATGGAGTCATATAATTTGTGACCTTTTGTGTCTGGCTTCTTTGACTTAGCATGATGTTCTCTAAGTTGATCCGGGTTGTAGCATGCATCACTACTTCACTTCTTTTTATTACTGATGATACTCCATTGTATGAATATGCCGCATTTTGTTTATCTATTCATCAGTTAATGGAGAATATTTATGTGCAAATATTTGTGTGAATGTATGTTTCATTCTCTTGGGTATATACCTAGGAGTTGAATTGCTGGGTCATATGGTAAGTCTGTGTTTAACATTTTGAGGGGCTGCTAGACCTTTGCAAAACTGGCCACAGCATTTTACATTTTCATCAGCAATGGAAATGGAGGGCTCCACTTTCTTTACATCCTTAATAACACTTGTTATTATCTGTCTTTTTGGTGATAGCCATCCTAGTGGGTGTGAAGTGGTGTCTCATCCTGGTTTTGATTTGCATGTCACCGATGGCTAATGCTTTTGAACATCTTTTCATACGCTTATTGGCCATTTGTATATCTTCTTTGGAGAAATGGCCGTTCAAGTCCTTCCCCCCTTTTTATGTTGGGTTATTTTTGTCTTTTTAATGTTGACTTTTTAAAACACAGTTCTGCATACATTTAATGTCCGTAGGCACGGCTGGGTCTTATGAGGGAGGAATGGCACTAGCTCTGTGCTGTGTGCCTTCATATATGCTAATTCATTTTGCAAACCAAGAGAGTGAAATAAAGGAAGGCAAGCCCCTCACTTTGGCAGTGGAAACAGTGGGAAAGGTAAGGTGAAAGGTGGTGGGAAGGTGTTCATAAGTGGGGGAGTGGCCTTCTCGTGCCTTTTAAATAGTGCCCTTTTAGAAGAGACTCAGGCATTGTAATGGTGACCTTCAGGGAGAGAGTAGACAATGCACAGATTTGGAAGTGAGAAAAGAAAAAGATCAGGAGAAGAGTACACCTTCTGGTACTCCCCATAAAAATAAGTCAGTTATTAGGAGGAAAGAAATATTATAGGAAATGGGCATATTTAGCCTTGAGATGAGAAATACCTAAAAGCTTTCAAGGAAATAAATTATTCTTACATAGTATGGTGGCCGTGCATTTTATATTTATTTCCCTGAGATTAAATGAGGAAACAAATTTAAAATGTGGTTCTCCTGGTAAGTGAGAGTTTAACCCTGGCATGGTGCTTCCGCTGCTCACAGCAAGGGACAGATTTGCATCTCTCCTTGAGTGTCCGTCCTATCTGAAGGTAATGAATGGGTAAACTGAATAAGT
Source organism: Cynocephalus volans (assembly GCF_027409185.1). Taxonomy (NCBI): domain Eukaryota; kingdom Metazoa; phylum Chordata; class Mammalia; order Dermoptera; family Cynocephalidae; genus Cynocephalus; species Cynocephalus volans. Next base: position 43,691,625 of record NC_084475.1, read on the forward strand.
CTTGAAGTTTTTTTCCAGTCTTGAGATTGTGTTAAGTGATTTTGTTTTGTTTTTTGAGATTCTGCAAGTGTTGGTTAGTGGGTAGAAACATCGGAATCATTTGAGTAGTTCTCAGAAAGATCATAGAACCTGTGCTTAAACTTTATATAGTTAGAGTATTACAGATCGTTTCTTTATTTTTAATTTTAGGTAAGTTCTTTTTTTTTATTACACACAATTTGAATATATACAGCGTTAAATGCATGTCTGTATATTAAATCAGATAGTCCTGGTAACTTGCTGTTCCCAGTGACCAAAAGGGCCATGGTACCTAAAAGAAACGTAGAACAGAGCAGCATCCCCTTCTTCAGATCTTGTTGGGTTAATTTCCTGAGCAAAATGTCAGCACATGTCCCCTGTGTGGACACAAAGGAACTGCTGTCTTGGCTGTCTCTCTGACTCGGCTTCCCCTTTTCCCTTTCCCAGGATTTCTCATAACACTTTATTTTTATAAACCATTAAAAAAAAAAAAAACAAAACAACATCTTAATCTTAAAACCTGTGTTTTTGTAGGAGTATGTTCTTTTTTTGTTGTTGTTTAGATAATGACCCTTGCCTCGTTGTTAATTTTAAGAAATCTGTATTCCCCGACTCTTCAAACCAGTATTGTTTCTGTGGTGGATAAACCTTGAGAATCAGGGGTGAGGTTAGTGGTTGACGCAGTTACAAATGATACCAGGTGCCGCCCACAGACTCTGCAAACTCCTTTGCCACAGATAGGGCTGCCTTTATGCCTGGGCCACATGGTTTTAAGAGTTTTCATCCTCCTCCAACGCAGGCTATACCCTGCTGCCTGCCGAGGTCTTCATAGGTTCTAGATCTGTGTTGAGTACCAAATAGTTTTTGATACTTGTGATCTCTTTGTGAGGCGGAATTTCTGAAAGCTTGTTAGATTTCTAGTGATCCAGATGTACAGAATCTATACAAGGCAGATGACTGTATAAGAAAAATAAAGATGTGATGCTGGTGTGACTATAGTTGTTGGCCAGTTAGATGGCTTCTGTCATGCTGTTTGTTTCTTAGTTGCCATGACAACATTTTAGTTGACAGTCCCAGCATGACTCTTTGTGATCATTTCTTTCAGTTAAGATTTGATTTTCTTTTTAGTTAAGATTTTGAGGGATGTGTGTGTGTGTATTTAATGTGCGTGCATATATATACACACACGTATATACACTCATATCCCCAAGTTGCCAGAGCTGTCAGGATCTTTGAACTGTTGGAAAATATCTCCCTCTGCTACTATTTAAAGCCGGAAGCCTCAGATTCCAGCCCCAAAAAAAGTACCCCATCTGATTGGCAGAGCTATGCCACATGCCTGGCTGGGAATTCAAGTTCCAGCCCCTACACTGGGGAGGCAGGAATTGTCACAAGTATGAGGTTTTTGCTGCACCCTCCGATCTCTGTGGTTAGTGATGTATTTGATGGAGCATTTAGCTGTAAGGACACAGTTGAGAGTTGGATGACAGGTCATCTTACACGATTCAGAGTAGCTTGTGTACACTTGTTGAGAACAGCACAAAAAAATTAGATTGGTAGCAGCTGGCAAACAAGGCTGCAGTTGCAAAGTGCAGAGCAAAACAAGAAGCCAGAGTTGGACAAGTCAGAAGAGCCACAGGTCAGGACCTGGGGCTAGTGCCGAGTGCACTGGGACCAAATCCCGAATCGCAGCGCCTGCCTTGCTTGACATTTGCTGTGAAAGAAGGCTCTGACCAGCACGTCTGTCTTTGGAGCTTGAGAAGTCTCTTGACCTCTATGTTTAACACACCTCCATGTCAGTGCTTAGAAAGTTAGTAGTCATCTGTGTTCTTTTCCAGGAAACTGGCAGTGTTGACTCCTTGTCAGTAGCAAAGGCACAAGTGTGAGATCTCAGAGCAGGGGTGTGTGTGTGGGGGGGTGGCGGCTCAGCCGTGGGCCCACTGCCAGTCACATATGTGTCCTTACATTGGCTACTTGAACTTCTCTGAGTGTGGAAACAAGGGATGAAATTGCTTGTGAGGCCTTCCCTGTGGTTGTATTCTGTGAAAAGCTGTTAGGTTTAATTTTCTGTGGTTCACCTTACCTGACTTTGGTAAAAATAATGGTTGAAAGATTGAATGAGCTTTTATTTGTAGAATCGACTCCTTTTATTTTCAGAGGAGCTTTATTCCAAAGGAGGGGAAGACAAAAGGGTAGAAAAGACATTAGGGGGAGCCACGCAAGAACTGGCCTCATTTCTAGCAGCATTCTGGGGCTTTTCTTGGAACCCTGCCTGTATTGGCTTAGAGGTACATCTCACAACTGTAGGGTGCAGAGGGGGTTTTTGAAGGAGGCCATGGTGGAGGAGACAAAGACGTCAATGAACGTCCAAGCATCAAGCACCCATGTGTACAGCCAGCAACCTTGATCTCCCCTTTTTTCCCCCTGTACAGGGAGCTAAGAGTTAAAGCTGCCCTTTGGGATGTGACACTAGATGTCAGTTCTAGAATTAATATATTAAATCCACAGGGAATCCCCAAATCTCATTTTGATCACTGATGTGAACATAATTTCTCCTCCTACTCAAAACAACAACAACAAAAAGCTACTAAACTAAATGTGGGAGAGTTTTAATTGAGTTTAATATTTAAAGTTTCACCGTCTCTATTCTTTTTCCTATTTCTACCTTTTCCCAGTAGCAGTTTTTAAAATCGTGATACAATTAAACAGCAAAATCAAAGAAAAAGTTTAAAAGGCTCCAGATAATTCCCAGTTTGGGTTATCAGCTCTCATGTAATGGAGAGTTGATTATGTTTTGTTTTCCCTTTATTTGAGGGAGGTAAAACTCCATGGAGGTGAGAAAAGTACATCTGGAAGAGGTCTGAAATGTTCCTGGTTCCAGATTAGTGTGCCTGTGAAGTGATCTAATGCTGGCTTTAGAATATACCATTAAAGTACTAAGGGTCAGAAAAGCTTCCTTCACAAATTTGGTAAGATGGAGCAGTCAGCTGTAACAGCATGCAACCCTGGAGGTCATAGACCAGGCTAGGAGAAAGAATTATGCAGGGTAATGGGCAATTACAGATAATGGCCTTCTGGGGGTGGCAAAAAATACACAGCCACACAGTTTTGCCTGGAATGAACATTGAATAGCACATTAACTTTATAGTTCAAGCTAAAAGTTCAGCTCTGGAACTGCAGCAGCCCCCCCAAGTAAACACAGTCTCTTGTCTTAATGGAAGCACCACCGTGGGAGCTGTGCTTCTCAAAAGCAGAATCGAATAAAGGAGGGCATGGGGCCGGCAGAGACAGGATTTTGGAAAGGGACGGAAGGATGAGCTCTGCTGCACCTGGCTGTGTTTGTCTCACTAAGTAGAGGTGGTCCGACCTCGCAGGAGGGGCACCAGGAGCAGTTGTTGCTTTCCTGGTGCCAGGTTTGTGTTTGACATTTAAAATAGCCCTGTCATGATTGCCTTGTGGGAGAAACATATTGTTCCTGCATTTCCTGATTATGACTTTAGGGAGTAATATCACACCGACTGCACTCAAGGCTACTGTCTGACCTCAGAGAAGGCCAGGAGTGGAGGATTCCGCTCCTTTCCAAGTTCTGCTGCATTCGGGGAGCCCCGCCAGGTGCAGTGAAGCCCTCCTGCAGTACCCTAACGACGAGCATTCGGAGCAAGGATGACTTTGTTTGGTGGCACTCTTGCCTGATGGCAGAAAATGTTATCACTGTTGTGATTGTGAAGACAATAATAGCTAACATATACTGAGCACTTACCATGTGTCAGAGCTTTTCTGAGTACTTTAGATCTATTCTCTCATTTAATCCTCAAGTACTGTTATAGCCCCATGTTGCATATAGACTCTGGGACACGCAGAAGTTAAGTAACTTGCCGCATGGTCATGCAGCAGTAGATTCCAGATCTGATCGAGCAATTTGACTTGGGAGCCAGTGCTGTCAACTTGAGGTTTTTCTGCCTGGCCATACTGTGTAGTTGTTAATGCCTATTTCATTGAAAGAAATGTCTCAGGCTTAAGGATAAAGCCTGAGATGCCTAGTTGGGACTTTACTGCTGCCTGGTATAGATACAACTCAGAGAGGTAGCTCAGGATGAGACACTGTGCTCTAATTGTTCTGAAATCAGTCTCCTAGAAAGAACAGCCTGTAAGACAGAACTTCGTCAACTTTTTAGTTGCAGTACCCCTTTACAATTTTAAAAATTATGAGGATCTCAAGAACTTTTGTTTAAGTGTGTTATATCTGTTGACAGCATACTAGAAACTAAAGTTGACAAGTTAAAGAAATATTTACTAATTCCTTTAAAATAATAATAAACCATTACTTGTTAGCATAAGTAACATATTTTAATGAAAAATAACTATTTTTCCCAAACAAACAAAAATTAGTGAGGAGAGTGGCATGGTTTTACATTTTTGGAAATCTCTTGTATGCTTGGCTTTTAATAGTATGCATCTGGGTTTGCATAGCTGCTGCTCCAGTGTGTCAGTTTGACTGAAATATATGAAGAAAATTCATTGTCACATAGATTAATAATTGGAAAAGGGAGAGAAGTATTTTAATAGCCTTTTCAGATAATTGTGACTGTTCTTTGATACTAGACCAAAACTTGACTAGTGGTAATTTCTTAAAGGTTAGTTGCAATGCGGAAGCTGAAACCATGTCAATGAACTTTTTGTTTAATTCAAATGAACTTTTTGTTTAATTGGTCTGTCTTGCACTTTGAATGGATCTTTCATCCTTGTACAACTTTATAACATCATGCATTGGTCATTTGGAAAATATTAGTGTGCTGAGTGATGCAGATATTCCAAATGTTGGCACATTTTACTACAAAATATCAGAAAATCCCGTTCATTAATATCACTAGTGATCTCCTAGAAGAGCCTTGAAGTTTGGGAGGCTGTCAAGCACATAGTGGTGAGCATAAATTTTCCAAAATTCTTATTTTTACTTGAAAGCTCAAATTTTGTCAATAAATACTGTCAGTTGCTTTCCTTGAAGTGACAAGCTCACTTGGTTCATTTTCAATAAAATATCTGCTATATACCCAAGTCTCAATAACCATAGTTTGTTGTCAGTCATTCCTGCAAAGATATGGTGTTCCTTAAAAAAAAAAAGAGTTCAGTTCTTAACTCTAACAGTTAGACAGAGCCTTTTTCGAGGTAGTCATGCCCTTCGGTCTGCAGAAGAAGTGCTTTATGAGTCCTTGACCCTGAGTCACACAACACAAGGAGACTTCCAAAAAGTTCATGGAAAAATAGGATTAAAAGATTATATGAATCTTTCCATGTACTGTTTGAAGACCCCCTGTATTCAGAAGACCTGTGTGTTCTCAAAGGCAGACATTTGATCAAGTTACTCTGTTTTGTCTGCTTTGTCGAGGTTATCTTAAGCAAATTTGACATATATTTGAAACATTTTTAATGTTTTACTTCATAGCAATGAGGAATAAATGCCCATGGGTCCAGTTCAAGGGGCTGCCTGGATTTGTGCTAAGACACCAGCGGTTTCCCAGGCCTGCTTCTGATCGTCAGAGCAGGTGTCAACAGTGGAAAAGGCAAAGAACATCTTTATGTTATTGTGGAAATACATTGATCTTGTGGGCCCTCGGAAGGCAGTGGACAGGGGGCCTCTCAGCACATTTTGACAGTTGCTGCTGGAAGATGGAAGGGCAGGAGTTCTTGACATCAGAACACCAACCTCCAGTTGGTTTACAGCAGCTGCCAACCTGCTGCAGACTGGAGTCATCCTGGGAGGGTTGGACATGGGTTCCATCGCCAGAGCCTCTCACGTCAAGTGGTCTGAGGTTTGGCCTGGTCACAGGGAATTTTACACCCCCCCCAACTCTCCTAAGGGTGAGATCTGCTGTTTAAAGGCAGGTTCTGAAACGTTCTTGGGGAGGCCCTTCAGTCCATCTCAGGGATTGGGTAAGTTATTGTTGATGACAACTTGAGACATTTTACAAGACAAATGACTGATTGAAAACTAGAGATATTAAATTGAACTGGGTATAATCTTGAGTTGAACAAAAGCTGTGTGAAACAATATGGGGAGGGGTAATTGGTTTTTTTTTTTAATCTCATCTCATTTATGTAGGTTGACTCCTTCACTTCAGATCACCTTCTGAGACCTGCAGGATCAAAGGCAAACATCTCTGCCTTTATTTATAAAAGAAACTTATAAAAGCAGGATCTGAATTCTAAATACACAGGGTTGGCCATGAGCAAACTTAGATACTCATATGTATCCTTGACACCTCTCTGTTCAGCGCCCTTCCTGCCCTGTAGAAAAGACCCTGGTAAATTAAGCATCTTCATTTTAAGTTGTCTGAACGGTTCAGAGCAGACCTTTTCTGTGGAGATGTAATTACACATACACAGTCAGTCTAAAATATTCCTAATTTAAAATGTCCTCAGTGTAGGAAATATTAAGCGAGTCTGAGAAGGAGTTCTCTGTAAGGTCTCTTTTAGAATACAGAACTTGAAGGAAGGATCCGTGTTGAGAATCTTCCCTTCTCTCCTGCACTCCCATACTCAAGCCTTGCCACGGGCCTGTTTCTGGCACCTCGTGCTCCTCCAGTCTGCTGGGAGGTGTCAACAGAGTCCCAAACTGTCTATGATATCTTGCTGGTGATAGGACATTCTGAATTAGCCTAAAGAGGGAAATTGCTTTCTTGGCCATGAGACAGGCTTTCATGGCCATGAGACTTTTTCTAGGAGGGTCAGAGAAGTGGCGTTTTCTCCCAATCTGACTGTCATCATAGGATTAACAGTTTGCCTGGGTGACCCTGGGGAATTCTGAGGCAGTCAGAGCGGTGGAAGGTTGGGGGAGAGACAGAGAGCAGGCATCAGGGGAGGGAGAGGCAGAACCCCGTGCAGTGGGCATGCAAGGGATGCCTTCAGGTCAGCATCAGCATGCTGCTGAGCCCAGTCTGTACCGCTGTGCCCACAGCACCCTCATTCTCAGCCTGCTGGGGATGGTGCTCTACCTGTTCTGGTCTGCAGGCTGTTCTCTTAAACTTTTTTGTGCCCCCAAACTTTTTTGGTGCTGTCTCCTCTCTTTCCTTGACTTGGAATTCCTTTTTCATTCCTTGCACATCCAGAACCTTTCCTTACTTAAAAGTTTCTTCTGCTGTGAAGCCTTTTCTGACCCCTTATGTTCTGCTTTGCACTCTTCGCCACCACAAGAGAGCAAGCTCCTTGAGGCCAGGTAAAGGCCTTTGCTTATTCTTTACATTTCTCCCAGCCCTTGGGAGTTGCTGCACACAATGGATGGGCTATTAGTCACTGGGCTGTTCAGTGGCCCCAGGGCAGCCTCTTTCAAATCAGGGCTGCTAGCCTTGCGGGCCTGTGTTTGCTTTTCCCCACCTTCCCTGTATGTCCCTGTTTGATTTGTGTGACCTGTGTGATTGGGTTGGGCTCAATAACCCCCCTCGCCCACACACACACACACACACACACACTCTCTCTCTCTCTCTCTCTCTCTCTCACTCTCTCACTCTCTCACTTACTCTTGCCATATCCCATACGCGAAGCCCACCATCCCCACTGAGGCCCCACATCCCTTTGAACCAAGCCTGTTCCTGTCTTTAAACACCAACTTCACCTCAAGAAGAAAAATGAACTGGCAGATTTCTCCAGCACCAAATTACATTAAAAACCGAAACAACTCCCCTGGGAAAAGGGAGAAATTAGCTCTACTACCTTTGACACCCTGTATTAATAGAGTGACATAGGGAGCAGCAGCAGCATGACTTGTACTGTGAATGTTGGAATGATTCTTCCTCCTCCGCACACTTTTCTGTGTTTTCCCATCGCCTTGGTCAGTGTCTCCTATGCATTTGTTTTGGAATCTCCCCTTTACTAATGAGCCTGCGGGATCATGGGCTACATCCTTTGTCTGTCCCCCAAAGTTCTGAACAAGTTGTCCTGTGCACAGTAGGTGCTCAGGAAAGGTTTTTTGCATTGAACATGAGTTGTTCTTCTGATGGGGCAGGTGCCAGGTTGTGGTGACCTCCCTTGTTTATCATCACAGTTACCAGTGAGTGGTGGGGAACAGCGGGTACACTGCCACCTCACTTAGCAGGTCTGCACAGGCTCTGGATTATCTCAGAAAACCCACCCATTTCCTCATCATGGTGACCTTTTCTTCTTGGAAGCGTATGAGTGCTTAGGGGGCTAGATGTTAGCTCACAGGAAGACTTGTCTCCCCTGTATATCCCTCTAGGTTCTCTGCCTTGCAGAGGAAGAGTCCTGAGGCATCACCTGGATTACTCAATTTTTCCTAAATCTAGGAAATTCCAGGAGTTGAGGAATCTGGACACAGGGTTGCTGCAGAGAGTGCTGAATGAAAGCAAAGCAGCTGAGTAAGCCTTCTTCCTCCAGGGAAGGGCGTCCCACTGTCTTCTCCCAGACTGTGTGAAATGTCGCCGTCAAATGACATAGTCTTTAAGACTTTAATTTTCCTTAAAAAAAAAAATGGGGGAAATGATCTGTACTTTCCTGTACTGTCCTCACAACGTGTTCGTTAGCTCAACACTTGTTAGTTGATGACAGATAATTTTCAGATCTTGGACTCACTGGTGAAACATTTTGCGTGACTAGTAACTCGTAAAACTCAGAAGCTAAGTAGGACAGGCACCATGCACTGTATGGGGTTGCAAAGGCAAAACCCAGTACACATAAACTAATCATTTACATGAGATTATTGTAAATCATAAGTTGTGATTGTGAGTGGTAAATTTTGGTTTCGTTTGTGACATTTTTTATTTCCTATGGAAAACTGTATGGCTTGATTTTGTCATTGAAGGGAATATGGGTGCAGGTTTGAACATAAAGGACTCAACGTGCAACTCTGGGACTCATGACACTGGAGAAGAGGCGTGGAAAGCCTTCCCCTACCTTAAAATGAATTACTGGTTAACTACTATTAATATGCCGTGGGCCTGGAGACCAGCCTATACCATGCCAGGATCAATAAGGGTATTTATCATGTGTGCGTATTGGTCTCTCATGAAGGAGTGAATCATATTTCACAGTGCATATGTTAGAGCAAGAAAAAGTAGCAGAAGGGTTGTGAAGTCTTATCAAAGAACTGGATGTTCAGAAGGTGAGCGCGCAGAGCCACGCATGTGAGCATTAGAATCAGAAGTGATCATCTGCCAGCAGCATCTCTGCCGCTGTGCGAGGGGAGGTGGAGTGAGCTCGGTCCTGGTCTGTGGGAGGAGTGCTGGTGGTGATTTTTCCACATAGAGACTTCTCCAGTTCCTGTTGTGTTTCCTAGCTGTTGGATCCAGTCCTGCTGATCTTTCTTCCTTATTGTACAAATAAGGACTGTATACCAGTAATAACAACACTTAGAACATCTAACTTCATATTTCCATTTGCATCTTGCAGAGGACCTATGGGTTGATAATTCTGTAGGGAAGCACGGGATAAGAAAGCTACCACATTCTCTTGGGAACAATATTGTTGTGCTTTCTGTTATTAAGATCATCGTGGAATAACTTTGGCCAATTTTTATTCTAGAAAAATACAGAGTGAAATCCAGCTGAAGAATTTTCAGCAAACTTAAGATGTTTCATTTCCAGTATACTTCTGTGGTCTCTGTACTTAGTTGAATTGGCATGCAGTTTAAAGGTCCCTGTCACAGTTCACGTGTGGCATGGGCTGGTGGGAGAATTCACAGTCAGGCCAAAAGACCTGATAAATATTGGCACATTCAGCACAGGTTTGCAGAGCCAGCTGTCAGTTCTTACTGTGATTTTTTTTTCTGTGATTCAGAATGGGTATAGTTAGGAGTAGCCTATCAATACTTTGTATGTTGAAAACCACTTTAAAAAAATTATATATATATATAAACACATACACATATTTTAAATTTTGTGAGGTGGCTCATGAATTGGAAGTTTTATTATCAGGTTCATCACCAATTAATAGGGATACTTAGCCAACTTACTGGCTTTGATGACTTCCTGGTGTTGTCAAGAATGTCTCTAGTTACTCTGGGGAATTCTGCCATGGTCCCTGCTGCAGCAGAGAAAGCATATTCTGTTTATATTCTTACTCTCCCTTAGCCTGGCTGAGGAGCTAAATGTTCCTTCTCAGGCTGGAGTCACTCAGCAGTTAAGCAAGGGTCAGAAGGGAAGCTGTATGGCTTCTGGTCTCCATTCGACAGATACTAGCAGTGTACTTTGGTTGGTGAAGGGAATTCACAGAACACCAGACATGCCAGCAATTTTCATGAGATTCCTTCTTTTCCATTATCATGGTCTCCCCATCACGTGGCACTTAGATTATTGCTTTGTAGGTTTCTCAGTCTATGCCTACTTTTCCCAAATAGATTGAAAATTCTTAAGAAGAAATGAAACATATAAAATATTTCTTTGCATCTTTGACAGCATCCAAAGCAAAGCTTTGGACATATTTGTTATTTGATAACTAATGAATGAATCAGAAATTGGTATAAAAATACAACTTAAGGTCAAGAATAAATGTTTTTTTGTATTACCTGCTCATTCAGTTTGTCTAGAAGTCTTAGGAGGAATAATAAAGTTTGACTCAGCAGTGCTGCACCTAACCAAATGCCTGGCACATAGTAGATGCTTAATATATATTTGTCAAATGGAATAAGTACTTGAATTGTTGAATTAAGTTTTTGTGGTTAGAACTAATGAAAGCCTGGATGTAAGCCATGAAAATCAGAACCTTTTGGCAGCAACATACACATAGCACACACAGCTTATGATCTGAGCTCTGCAGTGATTTAGGTAGAAGCTCGATTTCTTTATACAATGGTATTTCATTTGTTTTCTGTTCTTTATATAGCCAGGACTGTAACAATAATGCTGATATTACATATTTTCAGGGATAATGTATGGAGCAGTTGGTTTGAGACTTCAGACTAGTGGGTCTCAATCTTTTCAGCATATCATAATCTCCTGAGAACTTGTTAGAACTCAGATTGCTGGGCCCCACCCTCAGAGTATCTGATTTAGTAAGTCTGTTGTGGTACCTGAGAATTTGCTTTTCTGCAAGTTCCCAGGTGATGCTGATGTAGCTGATTCAGGGACCACTTTGCTAACTACTGGATTAGACAAATGTGGTTGGATGGTGTTAATTTCAATGTTGAGACATTTCCATGTCCTGGTAGTGTGCACACACGGGCTGGGAGTCATAAATCCGTCTTTCACATTGACCAAGAGTTTTAATTTGAATTTTAAAATATAGACTTCGGGCCGAGCCCGTGGCGCACTTGGTAGAGTGCTGCGCTGGCAGCGCGGCGACGCTCCCGCCGCGGGTTCGGATCCTATATAGGACTGACCAGTGCCGGTCACGAAAAAACGACAAAAGATAAATAAATAAATAAATAAAAAAAAATAAAATATAGACTTCGATGGTTGATAAACATAGTACTTTTTAAAATCTCACTTAAGAGTTCCTAAATGTTTTAAGAGTGTAAAATATGTAGGCATCTACTCTTACAAAGCTCAAATGGTTTTATTATTTAAAGACTGGTATGAAACAGAACTTTACTAAAATATATCAATATATTCCTAAAGCTCAGTGTAACATGAAAGACGAAATAAAATATGAGTAAGTGGAGAAATGATGGTGTTCTTAACTAATTACAGTCAGCTGTAGCAAAACAAATCATTGCTTTGACCTGACATAGCATTTTATTTGAGGTTTACTATGCAGTTTATTGAAGTCATTCTCTTGTTACCTTGAGAGTTATTATGGCCATTATTTTGTTGCTTGATAAACTGAGGCCCAATAAAAAGGTTCTGACTAAGGTTATGCTGCAGAAATTCAGGATCCTTTGCTGTGCCCTGTTTCTAGGATTCTGGAGTCCTTGGGTTTCTATTTAATTCTTTGCATGCTGCTGTATTTTATTTTCTTTATTAGGAACCTTGATTTTGAAGGGCAGTGCCTAAGGGATATCCTTTTTTTTTTCTACTGCAGCGGCAGGAACAAGCATCTCACATGCCTTCCTCAATGTCTGTGAGATTCTGTAGGATTGAACCACTAGTGCTTATGACTGGGTGATAGGAATACGAGGGTACTTCAGAAAGCTCATGGAAATATAGAACTGGAAAATAATATGGATCTTTCCATGAGCTTTTTGGAGACTCTGCATGTTCTTCATTCTTTCTCTGATGTAGATGTTTATTTCATTTATCATTTTTGAGAAGTTTGTATTGCTTTTGCAATCAGATAAACAGTAAAGATACAACATGGGAAACAAAAGAATTAGATACTGAAAATCACCAGTTGTGCTACCAGGTTGTTGTTTAAAATCAGAGCAACGACCAGTGGGGTGGCTCAGGAGAAGGGAATGGACATGTGCCCTCTCCAGACCCGGAGAGTTGGTGGTGTGGAATCATAAAATTGGAATGTCTCATCTCACTAGCTGAAAAGAGGAGAGAAGAAAGGAAAGAGAGAATAAATAGTGGCTTGGAAATACATTTACAGAAGCCTAAGGTGGGTGGATTTGGTATCCTTTCAGAGAAAAGAGATCCCAATACTGTCTTTAAAATGAGGCTTTAAAAATATATTTTGTCGTCGGTCTCACTCAAACCTTCCAGAGCATGTGCTTCTTGCTTGCTTTCTTTCTCCTCCTTGCACATGTTCAGCTGGTGGACACTTTCTGAGCGTCATCCCTCAGCCATGCACTGTGCTGGGAACTTTTCTCCATGAGCCTTCTCTCCCTGCCTAGGGACGTTTAAACCTCCTCTGTGTTTTAAAATTAAATAACAAGATCTTGTGACTCCCCAGAGCTCGTTTTTAGCTCACATATATTTTTGATGCCAACCTACTTAAAACCATTATGCCTGGATCCCTTCGGCAGATGTTTGCCACCGTGCGTCTGGCAGTACGTCGGGTGCAGGGACACAGTGGTGTGCCCAGAGGCGGTGTGCCCTTCCTGCTGGACCTTACCTTCTGGAGGGAGGGAAGGCCATTCAATGTACTCGTCTCTTCTGTTTCCTTGCTGCTTTACCGCTCCTGGCTCTCCAGCAGGTCAGCTCCTGCTCCACCATGCTAAAATGCAAGACCCCGAAGACCTAGTTGTCTCATGGTCTTTTCTAGAGCTAACTTTGCTTGGTCTCTTAGTAGCAGTTGACACCGCAGCCTGCCCCCTCTGCTGCCCATGGCAACTTTACCCTCCATGACATCGCATTCTTCCTTCCATACGGTTCCAGCCTTGAGTCTCTGTTTTCCTGGAAAAACTCCCTTTACCCCCTTCAGACGCAGCCAGTTTCTCCGGCTTGTGACCCCTGGATCTCTGTGTCCAGTCTCAGCCTCCCTCTCCTCTGCCACACCCAGGCTCCTGCCCTCTGCCTCTCCTGCATCTTAATTCCTGACGTCCCATCAGCCCTCCACTTCTGTCGAGTGTCATCCCCCACATGTCCCTGAAAGAGGTCCCCTGTCTGACATTTGTGTTCTTCTGAGGTCTCTCGGCAGCTCCCTGCCTCTGGTCTCTCTCTCCTTCACTTGTCTTAAGAATTACATTGGATGAGTCTCTGCAAAGCACAGCTCTAGGTGTGTAACCTCCTGGCTGAGAAATCCTTGGTGGTTCCTGCTACATCCTAAGGAGAGTCCAGGGAGCTTGGACTATGGCTTCCCTCACCTTGCCCTGGTGCCTTTCGGACAGGAGCTCTGTCCCTGTTGTCACTCGGCTCTTCAACCTGACAGCCCCAGCCATCACTCCACGCTCTCCCCCCACCTTCCTGCCTCCATTCCCTGTCCTTGCTGACCTTTTCTCCTTCCTCTCCTTTCTTCATTTTTCACCTATTTCTTGCTTTTCTTTCAAGGTGCAAATCAGATGCAGTTTTCTCCACGAAGATCTCCTTAATTCCTTCTGAGGCTGCAAACTTTCTCTCCTTCCTCTGAGTTTCCATGGAAGTTTACGGGTATTGCTGTGTAGTAATGGGTGGTGGTGCTCCTGTGATCCCAGCCTGTCTTTCATCCTAGACTGTGGACTTCTTCTGGGTAGCGACAGCCTGACACTTTGGAGCCGTTTCAGGCTTCTGGATCAGCTCTTAGAACATTGCTTGATAAATGGCCATTGGACGGATAACTTAGGAGTTCATTCAGTTGTTTATTGGAATTGACCATAAATAGTTTAGTGTCTACACCAGGAGTTGGCAAACCACAGCCTTTGGGCCAAGGCCCACTGCCTGTTTTTGTGAATAAAGTTTTGCAGCACAACCATGCTGCAACGGTGACTGGATGGTCCACAGAACCTGAAAGAGTTTCTTACTGACCTTTTACAGAAGTTGTCTACCCTTGGTCCACACCATTGTCCAGACTTCTGAAGGATACAATGTCAGCTGTGGAAGGAAGTTAAAGAAACAATGTTTGCTTAAACTCTTAACCTGTTGCTTTGACATTCTGACACATCTATGTGGCTGCCATAGTTAGGGTTCTGAGATATTTATTTACTTTTTTTAAAGTGAAGTATAATTAATTTTATGATTAAGAATGTACAGACAGGTTAACTAGATTTGATCTCCAGTTTCTTGACATCGGGTTAGGAATTTCTGGGTAGACCTTACACTGTCAGCCTTCATGTAATTAAAATTACCTCTGGAAGATTTTTGGTGTTCTTGTAAAAATAATCAGTAAGGGTCTTTCAGCTGTGCCACTGGACTGAAGCCGGTCTTAGCAACCCTTCTTCATTTTGGCTACAGAAGTGGCAGCAAACGGTTTTGCCTCTGCATATTCAAAGTGCTTTTCTCTGCACGTCTTTGGGAGGAAGGTGATACGTTGCCAAGGTTTAGAGGTAAAGTTTTGTGGACCCCACGTTAACACCATGTTGTCTTTTCTTTTTTTTTTTTTTTTCCTTTTTTAGAGGGACGCATGGTCATCCAGGATGTTCCTGCTGTTACCAGCAGAGGGCACGTGGAGAACACACCTGACCTGGTTTCAGACTCCTCCTACTACAGCAGCTTCTACCAGCCGTCTCTGTTCCCTTACTACAACAATCTGTACAACTACCCGCAGTACTCCATGGCCTTGGCTGCTGATGCCTCTTCTGGGGATGTGGGAAGTCCCCTCGGGGGATCCCCCATGAAGAACAGCCTACGGAGCCTCCCAGCACCTTATGTGCCTGGTCAGACAGGAAACCAGTGGCAGGTATGATACTACCCAGAGAGTGATCGGGATATGTGAAAAACACACACACATAGAGGTGTGCACACACGTGCACCCACACATACACACATGTGCACACCCAATTCTACATACATGTGCAGTTACAGTATGCAAAATGTGTAAAGAATTTTTCACTCTGCCAATAACGCCATTTAACCCCAGAGGTTGGCTGCAAGGAATTGTAAAAAAATATGCATATATTTTTTCAAATATTGCTTTTCTCATTTTTTTTCAATGTCATTTTGCATAAATGCCTAGCTGACTGGAGTCAGACTCACAAGTAGCCTCTGGATGAGGCCCCCCACCCCCCCCCACCAGCCTTGTCTGCCCTTTTCGTTGAGTGGCTTAGAAAATGCCAGGTGCAGCCTTCTGGGTGGCAGTAATCTTTGTGATGCATTTTGCGCCCTGAGGAGGAAAAATGTTATAATCTGTGTTTTTTGGGGGAAAAAAGTTAAGAAAAGGAATTAGGTCACTGTTGTGCTGGGCCAACTTGGGTGTGTTTTTAGCTAGAAATGGAGGTCAGTCTTTCATAATCTAAGTATGTATTTTAGAAATAGTGTGCAATCAAGAGCTTTTAATATTTGGAGTAAAACAAAGCACTTTGCTCTATCAGGGAAGGAGCATCTATCTAGAGCTGTTCTGCTTCCTCGGTTGTAACCATTTCCATCTGGCCAGTGCATTAGATTCAAGGCACCAAAAGCATTCAGAGGCTAGGTTGCCATGTATGTGTGGGAATATGTTAGCATGAGAGGTTAAACTCAACACCTCCAAGCCCTCGTCCAACTGAAAGGTGTTAGGATTCTGTGAGAACTGCTCTCATTTAGATGCATTTACCATGCTCAGGCTTTCTCCGTTGGGATTTGATTCTAACAAAATGCAACATGTATATTCGGGAGTTCTGTGCAAGTGTTTGACGTGTTCCCTTTTCTTCTTTTTTGTTTCCCCAGCTTTTAATGAGGTATGATTGACATATAAAAATTGTATATATTTAAGGTATGCAGCATGATGATTTGATATGTGTGAATTGAACAGTGATGACCACAATCAAGTTCATTAACACGTCCGTCACCTCACATAGTTGCTATTTGTCTGTCCGTGGTGAGAACACTTAAGGTCTCCTCTCTCAGCATTTTTCAAGTATACAATACAGTATTGTTAACTATAGTCTACATGAGACTCCCAGAACTTATTTATCTCGTAACTGAAAGTTTGTACCCTTTGGCTGACATCTCCCCATCTCCCCCACCCTCCAGTCCTGGCAACACTTGTTGTACTCTCTGCTTCTGTGAGGTCAGCTTTTTAAAAAGTCTTTCACATTCTTAAGCCCACTTCAAAAAACGTACATTTAAATTTTCCTCTAAGTAATTCTATTCCATTTTGCCTCTGCCTTTTTTAGGCGTGGGGAAGTTGTTAATATTCAAGTCTCCCCACATTTTGGATTTTCTTGCCACACTCAGGGATCTGGCTTCTGGGGCATATTAAAAACTCAGTTTTAATCCCCTGAACTACACATTTTCCTAAGTTTTCCATTCATTTTATTTTTGGAATCATACTTTTTTTTGAGGGGAGGTTAAAACACAGGGATAATACAGTTGAGAGCTAATATGAGCGTAGAGGAGATGTGATAATTTATGGAAATTCGAGCTGGACCCCTTCAGGCCTCTCAAAGTGCAGTTGGATTTTACGATGTGGGGCAGGTTCTAGGTTAATTCCTACTGGAGACTCTCCTCCCTAAAGGAAGAAAGAAGTATCTTAAAGTTTTAAAAAAGCATCTTATCCTGCAGATTCCTAGGAACCAGGGGCTGCTACTGGGGTGTCCTGGTTTGCTCGCTGCTTCCAGACTTTGAAGATAAAGTAGGTGGGAAGGTCTGTGAACCTTTGGCTTAGGTGATAAAGGATAAGAAAGGAAAATTCAAGTGTTTTTCTAAAAGAAAGAGCCAGCTCAAGATCAACTTTAGAGCCAAGTCAGAAATCTCCTAAATTATTTGGCCCTCCGATTTGGTCAAAATCTCTCAGATGATGCCTGACACACTAATATTTATTTTTACTCTACCTGGAAAACCTGGGCAAGGTATGACAGAGGTCTTGAATTTCCTTGGATGTCCCCTACCGAGGTCTACTCTCCTGGGGACAGCCCAGGGAGATGAGCTGTCTTGGGCAGCACTATTGCCTGGTCTTTGAGAGCTGCCTCACCTTCTGTGCCCAAGGACAGATTCCCCTGAGGGCAAGTTCTGCTGAGAGAGAAGCTTGACTCACAGTGTCTACCTGCTGGCCAGGGTGACAGGAAAGATCTTGGTTAAACTTTCGTAGTCCTGTGGGGATGTGCAGTTTGGATGCTTAGTGCCTTCCCTAGAGCTGGACTGGAGAGAGGCACTGCTGGTTAGAGCCCCAGGAGAGACACTGAGGCAGCATTTAATTTATGACTTTGTTTTCACAGAGGCCTGGGCTTAAGTCATCTTATTTCCTAGCCAGTCGCTGTCAGTGATGCATTCTCATGTAACAAATTATTTTGCAGCAATAAGTCCTTCTCTCCTACTGTGGGTGATGCTCATTCTTTTTAGTTAATAGCATCAGTAATGAGAGCTTTCATTTATTGAGCAGTTAATCCTCCTCACTGCCATAGGGGGCAAGTGGCATTGTCCCTTTTACAGGTGAGGACATTGAGAGTTAGAGGGCAGACTTATCCGAGGTCACATAGCTTCCAGGTGGGAGAGCCAGGGTTTGAATCCATGCCTGTCTGGCTCCAAAGTGGGTGTTTCAGTACCGTCTGGTTATCACCGGGTCTGCGTCGAATTTAGGGCTTGGAAACTACCTCCCAGGAGTCCTCTGTGAGCTGAGACCTCTGGGGAAAGTGCAGAATGTCTCAGCAGTTGAACTGTACCTGTAGGAGCAATGAAAACTGAGGCCCTCTAGTTTTTTAGGGCTTAGAATTTCTACCCAAGTCCTTTCTTTTCCATTGGACATCATCTTGGAACTCTCTTCTGATTTTCTTTCTTCACTTGTGGATGTCAGAAATGAGCAGAAACTTCTAGAACAGTGCTGATCTGTCATTACTTTAGACAGCTGAGGATAGACCCTGATGCTTTCCTGAAATATGCAGTTTTGGCCTCAGTATTTAAAATATGCTGAATTCCTTGCTATTTCAAAGTTACTTTTGGAAGCTGCATACTGATTTTCTCTGGATGTGATTATCACTAATGCACATTCAGGCAAACGTGCAACACACGTGTAATATAAAAAATGATACTAACAATTTGCTTGAGGGGTGCCTCCATATGGCCTCTCTGTTCCTTCTAAGTCTAACATTTTATGAGTGTGTATTAATCTTTTAACCAATGTCAACATAAGCTTGACTTACAGTTTTTTAGTCATGCCCACAAGAATTAGTTCTAGTGGAAATAAACTGTTACATTAAAAATACAAGAGCCAACAGAGATATAACCCATCAATTTGCAAAATGACAGATGAAAATCAGTCCTTTGATGATCAGAGCTGAAATGGATATTAAAGAGATCTAGTCCACCCCCTCTTGCTGTAGAGAAAACTGAGGCCAGGAGCTGAAGGGATTTGCCCAGCATTTCAGTGGGTTGATGACCAGAGGTCTATTGATTTAGGGGAACAATAAGGCATGCTTTAGAAAACATGGACTCTGCAAGATCTCTGTTCAGTTCTAACTTGTGGTTTAATGATGTAACCTTGAGCAAAATACTTAACCCTCTGAATATTGGTTTTCTTATCTGTAAAGTGGGATTAGTACTATCTTCATAGGAATGTTGCATGGATACATAAGACAGTGTGGTAACTGAGTGAGATCATTAGTGTATGTGTAAACCATGAAGTGTTAGCCAATATTAACTGTAATGTGTTTCAGTGATCATTATTTCCACTTGCCCCCACCCCCTTTTTAAACTATTCTTCGCCATTTGTTCGCATGTATTTTAGTTAGCTATCTTAGATTCCTTTTGTGACAAGATGGGGTATAAGTAATGCACATTTTAGTATTATTACAAGACTGTGGCATATGAATACGGACTAAGTATGAATGCAGCATGGTTTTATATCATTGCGGAAGGATTTGATCCAGATAGGAAATAGAAAATGCAAAGCATAGGTAAAGGTTATAATGATACAACATATGTTTATTAGGATGTTATAAAGAAATATTAAGATGTTATAAAGAAATATTAATGAAATAGTAAAAACCTACAGATAATACTTTTAGCTAATGTTGAAGGCATAGGACCTGGACAGCTCACTTTTTAACCAGAGTGATCCTTATAGCAGAGGTGTCGGGTACAGTCTAGGATGGGAGAGTTTCCTCCTCGTGTTGCTCTCTGCTGTTTGTTTCTGCTCTTTGGATGGTGCCTTGCTTCTCCTGGTGGCAGCTTTCCGGGGAGTGTGGGGGGTCTCTCCCTTGGTTTCTGTCCTACTTTTCTACCTCCTTTGTGGAAGGCCCCCCAGCTCCACCTGGAGAGCACCTGTGCCGTTCTCTCCTGATTGATTCCCTGGGTCTGACTCTGGCTCAATGGAAGGGCTGGAATCTGAGGACTTGAAGAGTCTCTTTCATCTTTTCTTGACTCTGTTGCTGAGACCTGACTTTCCTTCTGACTTCACCACACAGAGTCCTCCTTTTATGTTATCCTGCTTCCCTAGCTGCTTTGAGTATCAGTGTGTGTCAGGGGAACTGTGAATGTCTTTTAGCCAAGAGCTAGCTCCTTTCTGGTTCCTAGAAAAAACTGACTCCAGTGGAGAGAATTATAATTTTTTTAAGTTAGAACCCTGAGAGAAGAATAGAAAGGGTATTGGATTATTTGCAAAAAGAATTCATCTTTTTATTGTAGAGTTCAGACTTCTTGCAGATCTGCCTATAAAATCAAAGAAGCTGCAAAGAATCATTGAGCACCTACTAAATGCAAAATCAGGGTTTTTTTTTGTTTTTTTAAAAAAGAGCAGTCTCTTGGGTCAGCATTCCAGAATCCAAGGCTCTTCCGTGTTAATGCCTTGCATGCTGAGAGCTGCTTTAATGCTTTTGGTCTGTCTGCAGCCTGTGGAGATTTGTGGCCCAATCACAGATTCCTGTCCTGTTGTGAAACAGGAATAACATTTGTGACACTGGAACAAACTCAGGATGAATGGCTGGTTCTCCTGACCAGCAGCTCAATTTCACTTCTGCATTTAATTGCCTGCAAAAGCTGTTTATTGCCTTGTGCACTCCTCCACAGCAACATTATCTCTTAAATAAACATGTTGTACCAGGTTGACAAGGGAGAGGTGCATATCAAGTGAGCAGAAATAAATATGGGAGGACTCCGGGCTATCCCTAGGATCTCCTTTCAGTCCCTGTGGCAGGCACCCTCTCAATTGCTTTTCCGAAGCTTGTGCCACCAGATGTACAGACTTACATCCCAACCACAGCTAAGGTGTGGTCAGAAGGAAACATAGGTGATTTCATGCCTTCTCATGGTTATTTTGGTCTTTGTCTGAAGCATTTCCTGAGATGGTTGCCCATTGACAGCTGGGCACCTTGCTGGAATGCATTCATGTACGAGGGTATTTCAGAAAGTTCACGGAAAGGTGCATAGTATCTCTCAATTGTTTTTCCGTAAACTTTTTGAAGTCTGCTGATATTAAATAAACATGCATTAAGGGCCTATACAATATGCTAGAAATTGACCCCTGAACAGAACAGACAAAAATGGAGAAAAATAGGTCCTGGGGGCAGGCCGCTGTTATCACACGGGAAGTTGGGGATCACCTAAGTAGTCCTGTCTTTGAAACTGAGATACAGGCAGGAAGGAAACCAGATTCTGGCATCTGGGACTTGGAGCACAGAAAAAAAAGCACCCCCTTGTGGGTGCTCCAGGGATGGCACTGCCGCCCCTTCAGCCTGCTGAGGGCCAGAGGGCTGGGCAGGGCACTTAGAAAAGCCTTTTGATTGCTTGCCTGTCTGCCTGCCTGTGTTCCCCAACCTAACAGCAGCCTGTTGGGGCCCTTGTTTCTATACCGACTTTTAAAAAATTTATTGTGGCTCAGCATCGGGACAACCTGTTAGCTAAAAGAATAGCCAAAAGAAGTGACTTTCTGGGTGTACACTGTGTGGGAACCATCACAGCGTCTCTGCAGCTGTGCAGAGGACTCCCGCGTTGGGGGTGAGGGTTTACGAAGCCAAGGCTTAAAGCTGGTGCCCATTCCCAGGGAGACAGTGACAATTAATGGTCATTATTTTTAAATATTAAAATTTCAAAAATCGATAAAATAGGGAGAAGGCAGTAGAATACAAAATCCACTTTCGTGTTTAAGACGGAGGAGGAGACTTCTATCAATTTCTGTGCTTGCCTGAGGCCACTGAGCTCCACTGGCAGGTCTCCCAGATGATGTGCATCTGATCACCGCAAACTTGGGTAGCTGTGGGCTGAGACAGTACGAGTGACTTGCCTGAGGAAGCTGACCTGGGCACCTCACCGTAAGCCAGGTGCGTGCTGCCCAGTCCCATGGCCCACGACATCGGCAGGTTAAACTAGCGCTGGCTTCCCCTGTTAGAGCAGACTGGTTGTTGGCCACTGTCTGTTGGTAGAGAGACATTGACTGGCTTTTTCCTCTGGGAGGAAAAACTGACAAAGTTTGCAAGCAGACCTAAGCAGAATTTATGAAGACCTATTCCATTTAAAACATTTAAAGTAATTTCTTGCCTCAGGAAAGGTGCTTGAAAACAGATAAGGTATTTGCCTGAGGTATTAGGGCTAACTCACAATCGTAATTTGGCTTTTGGAAGGGGTTTACAGAGGCATAAATTTCTGTTGATGTATAAAAGAAATTCTTGTTCTGTTGCTGTGATGTGGTATATTTATTTTGCATTTGGCCACTTTTGTGAACTCTGTAACTCTAATAATTTTATGATTGCTCATTTTGGAGTTGCTAGGTAGGCAGTTGTTTTATAGAAACATTGATCCTGAGAGTTTTCTTCCCTTTAAATACCTTCAGCTCTGATGTATGTTCTTAGTGCATTGCTCAGCTTAGATAAAAGTGGGCACAGGAGTCATTGTCTTTTTCCTTATTTTACTGAGAATGTGTCTAGCAGTTCACTATTATGTATGCAGAATGTCTCCAATGCCAGTTCACAGAGAAAGGAGGAACATAAGGACACATGAGTTTTTCTTAAAGCTAAATTATTCAATTAAAAAAATTGTTTTTATTGAGACTGTACCTTTCCAACTTAAAAAAAAATAAACTGATGATTCTTTTAGATGGCAGGACTTTTTTTGTTTTGGAAATGCCCTTACAATATAAAATGTTGGCACCCACTGTCTCCTTCCCCCCTCCCCTTTTTAAAGTACATTTTACTGGTCTGTGAAATCCAGAGTCTGGAAACCACTGCATTGGTCATTGTGTCCCCATGACAATAGCAAAGTTCTTCAGGGGCTTCAGTATGGTTCCTTTAGCAATTGTGTGGACTTAACTTTCTGCTTCACTTGCACTGCTCTCTCGACACACACTGATACTCAAAGCAGCAAGGGAAGCAGGATAACATAAAAGGAGGACTCTGTGCGGTGAAGTTAGAAGGAAAGTCAGGTCTCAGCAAGAGTCAAGAAAGTAGATAGAAGAGACTCTTCGAGTGCTCAGATTCCGACCCTTCGGGTTGAGCCGGCGTCAGACCCAGAGAATCAGGCAGGAGAGAGCAGCACAGGTGCTCTCCAGGTGCAGCTGGGGGCCTTCCACAAAGAAGGTAGAAAAGTAGGACAGCAACCAAGGGAGAGACCCTTCCCCCACACCCCCAGGAAGCTGCCACCAGGAGAAACAAGGCACTACTCAAAAAGCAGAAACAGAAACAGCTTTCCTTCCTTTTTATGGCAGCCCTGTGCATGCCTTTATGCTAGTCCAGCGTTCTGTGGGCTTCTAACATGCATCCAAGTGGGTCCTGCCGTCTGGTACCCAGTGAAGATGGAGTGGTTGGGCCTGCCAGGTCAGTAGGCCAGCCTTGGGAAATCTGTTTAAAGAAACTCGAAAGTTGTGATCGACCGTAGAAAGTAAAGCCAGTGAAACTGAAGGTGCCAGTCTCTCCAAGTGTAGGGGGTCATATTGCCTGTACGATGAACTTTCCTTAAACGGCCTGTCAAGTCTCAGCCATGGGCAGTTACAACATATTTTTCGTCCTGCAGGGGAAAAGCTTCCATTTGCTAGCCAGCCCTGTAAGCAGCAGTAGTCCTTGGGCCATCCTGTCACCCAGCCTTGCAGCCTGGACACATGCAGTCCTGGCTTTCTGTTTCTAAACTATCATCATGTTACCTGCATGCACTTTCACCGAGGAACTGCTGTTTTGTCTCTTTTTTTGCTGATGACTCGTGATGATCGTGACAGTCATCATCTGATTTTTATTACACCTTTCCTTGAAGGAATTGCTGTTTTGTTTCACAGATGATGAAAGCTTAATGACTTGCATGCTTTTGATCCTGCAGTGAGGGCAGTTGTTTGTAAGAACTGGTGCCTGCGATGACAGTTTTCCTGGTGGCTCTTTGTCTGGAGCCAGAGCTTAGGGAGGGTGGCGGTGGGCATCTTAGACGCTGAACCCAGACAGATGGTGAGAGGTGGGGCTGAGGAATTTCCCATAGCTACAGTAGTGTGCACGAGAGACATTCTTGCACACTGTTTTGGTTAAAAACGTGGATTCCAGAAGAAAGTAGAACTGGCCTCTGGAAACGTAGGGCACTGGGGAACAACAGGCAGCTCTGCTCAGAGGAGATCTAGGAGAAGGAGCTAGGCCCTGGAAATCCTAAGGGATTGTTTTCTCAGCCTGGCTGAAGTAGTCCAGTGGCACCCCAGGAAATCCTGACAGAGTGTAGCCTCAGATTTCAGGAGCCTTTGGGAATCTTAGATGGATCCTGGGCTGTCCTGCAGATTCATTGTCATTCTTACATGAGTTCAGTTGATCTGGAAAACCTTATAAGGGCTGGTGTACTTCAGGGACTGCTCCACAATTGAATTGGAGGCAGAAGGAAGTATATGATCAGTCTGTTGTGAGGTTGTTACATTACCTATTTTCTGACACAATAGCATCAGGTTAGTAAATAAAAGTCATTTGGGGATTCTGTAGTCTGCTTGAAAATTAGATAATTAGATCACAGGTTTTGAAAGCTTTCAGATTCAATTTGATTGGGCTGGTGACCAAAATCTTATCTATTTGTGTTTGCCTTTTTAGCTTACTTTTTTTCTAAGTAGCTCTGAATATGATAAGAAATTAGTTGTTTTTCAGAATGTTTAAGTACATGGATGAGCAGCTCTCACATTTCTTGGGAGTCCATATTTCTGTGGTCTGTTAAGTTTCCATCATTATTTGAAGAAAGACCAAAATCAGAAGAATGCATAACAGAGACAGGTTTGACTTGTTTTTTTTTTTTTTTTAATACATATTAGAAATACAATAGAAAAATAAAAAGAATAGGGTTAGAAAAAAATCTCCACCATATTTCAGCGTGTATAAGAAACTCCGCCATTCATTCATCAATCATTCTTATCAAGTGGCTTCCCTGCACATGGCGCTGTGCTAGGCCCTCAACTACTAGCCCACAGTGGAGTGAATGAGCAAGAAGAATCAAAGGACATGTGTCATTCTCTGAACACTATTGCGATCAGAGTCTGGAGATTTCCTGGGGAGAGCCGTGATGCCTCTTGGAAGATGAGCCCTGTGTGGTGGCCTGCCAAAAGGCGGGGGTAGGGGTGGGGATGTTTTATCACCACTGTTGTTTAGAATTGCCAGTGCATGGTGATGATTAAAAGCAGATTGGCTTTTAGTGGGTCTTACTATTTTTAAAAAATTCCCTGTGGAGAGTGCACCCCTAAGCTTATGGTCTGCTCCCAGAATGGGTGGCTCTGCGTGCCCCCTCCTTGGTATGGCACTGGCTCTGTGGGCATCGCCCTTGAGATACACGGCCTCTTGGGGTGCATCAGGAGACTGAGAAACAGGGAAAAAGTATTATCTCCTTGTTTTATTTTTCACACCTTTTTTTCATCACATTCCTTCTCACAATCCTTCTTTTTGGCAATTCCTAGTTCTAATCACCCAGTACTGGGAGGAGTAGTCCAGACACCATAATTCCATGTCTTGAGTATTTGTGAAAAAACAAAAAATGTGAAAGTCTGGAACTTTCTCCCTCTCCCCCCTACCTCGTGTGTGTGCACGTGTGCGTGGGTGTTTGGTGGATAGTGGCAGTGTAGGATCTTGAGTTGGTTTCAACTTTCTAAACATCAAAAATAGAAAAATTTCAGAGAATAGATTTTTCTTTCAAATTTCAACAAAATGTTTAAGTACTTAAAATAATATTTAAAGTGTGGAACGGGCAGGTTTTTTGTCTGAGTTATTGCGTCCTCCGCTCCAGAAGAGCGGTCCTCTGCTGCCTCTGCAGAAGCGCAGGCGGTCCCGTGAGGGCAGAGGAGGGGACAGTGGGCAGTGGGCAGGCAGCCGGGTGGTGCTGGGTGCTGCATATCTCAGGCTTCATCTCATTCCTAAACACCGCCTGTCAAGGATTTTTAGCCCCTTTTGTGGGTGAGGAAACGGGGGCTCGGGGAGGTGACACAGCTGACACACAGGGGAGCTGCTGTGTGACTGGGCCGTACCTGACTGCAGAGGGCACATTCGTTCCCACTGTCTCTTTCTGCCTCTTAGGGCAGTGCACACTGCTTGGTCTTCTCTGTATGGAGCCTTGCAATTCTGGAGAATCCCTAAACAAGCTGGCTCAAGCATGGTTCAGAGCCTTCCCAGACGCATACACACACACTCTTCGTGTACTTTAGGGAAATGTTTTCGGTTATTCTTGCGTCATCTTTTACTTAGAGGTGGACTCTCTCTGTCATGGCCTTTGAGTGGGAAGGGCCTTTCCACGCCACCCACAAGCTGGGTGTGTGTCCCCATCAGAAGCCACCAGCCTGCGCTGGAATCTTTCATGCCAGCTTGGGCCAAGTATGTGTGTGTGCTGGCACGTAGAAGGTGGCCCCAGACAGCCTCACCTTGCCCTCCAGGCAGTCTGTCATGTTCAGGGCTCATAAGACACCCGTCACACTGCTGATTTATGCTAAAAGTATCCTAATGTTTCTGACAGCTCATGTGTGACATGAATATAATCCATATTTCTTAGAGCAGCTAAGCCAAGTGGCTTATTTCCCAATACTGCTGATAGGGCTATATCTCTTGATGTCGCAGCGTGGAGATGGTGATGGTAACATGTTGTTTCTGGGTCACTAGTTTTGTCTAAAACAGTAGGTTGGAACAGAGTAGCAAAGGTTAATTAAGTTTGTCCATCAAAGTGGGAAGAGAGATGGATGCCTCTGATACTTTTGGTCCTAAAACTAAAGTTCCTGAGTGTGTGGTTACGGGCATCTTTTCTTCTCATTTTCAGACTATCAAAAAAACCCGTTTCTTATTTGCTCTAAAAGGAGAGAAAATGTGAAGAGCTGTTGAAAGCCAAAGGCAGTGAGTAGGTCTTTGTAATAAGCAAATATCTTCATTCAGCATTGAGAAGATGGGTTGGTTTAGTAGAGAGAAGTATCAGGAGCTTCTGGGGTGAATTGCTTTGAATCCTGCCCTCTGCATTTAATCTCTTTGTGAGTGGAACCAAATTATTTAATCTGAGCAATTTCTTCTTATGTTTATTCTGAAAGTATGAGGACTCAGATGACAGGAGAAGTCTCTGTAGTATCTTTCTCTCAATAAACACTTATTTTCTTCCTTTGAAATCTGTTAGTCCTGTAGTCAATAACCAACATTCTCTCAGGAAAATTACATTAAGAATGTCATCACTACAAGCCCCCTCCAGCAATGATAAGAGGTGTTATATAATGCTTTCAGAGATTTGATATGCTAAGGGGGGTGGAGAGTTCTATGTTCTGATAATTATCAGCCTAACTTTAAAAATATAAATCTTTGTATATGTTTTTCCTCCAGCTATTTTACTGAAGCTTTGTTTCCTGTGGCTTTTACATAAATGACACTAGCATTTATGCCTGGATATACATGAGTTCAGTTGGGAGGTCAGGCAGGGTCTGTATTTTAGATTTGTGACTCTGGAAGATGTAAGTTTCTGACCTAGGAGCTGGAAAATCCTGCAGAGATTTGTAAAAGATGAGGAAGGCACTGAGCTAGTCCCAGCCAGAGACTGATCTGAATTGACTGTCCCCTCTCTTTTGTGAACCCCCTGAAATGCACCAAGACTCTTCCAGGTTCCAGGAAAAGGAAACATTTTTAATAATCTGGACTTTTCTTGCTACGTACCTCTTTTTAAAGGTACTTGCAAACTCCAAGGTCAAGGGTTTGGATCCTTGTACCAGCCAGTGCCAAAAGTCAATCAATCAATCAATCAATCAATCAGTAAGGTACTTGCTTCCCTTTACCTGGCTTATACATCATCATTTTTCATACATTTTAGACTGAGACCCACAGTAAACTGATCCAGTATATATTTACACACAAATACAAACACAAAATGAAACGTTTTTTGAAACAGCTCTTCCCCATACCAATATGCAGTGAATTCTCATATATTTTCTATTTCATTTTATTCAGTTCCATACCATTCTTTAAAAAAAGAAAAAAAAAATATATATGCTGATTGCAAACGTAAATATTTTGTGGCCCTGTAAGGGGTAGCAGTTCTGCCTTTTGGAAAATAGTCTAGAAAAGTAAACTTTGTTCCGTCAATGCTCTTGATGCAGATGGTGAAATCAGCTGAGCAACACAAGTTAAAAAAATTAATTTGGATTTTTTATTCACATCTAAATTGCTTTTTTGATAAAGACAAGCAAAATGAACCACTAAGTGTAGTCCTGATATGGGGTTTTTGTCCCTTAAAGTTTATTCAAGACTGATGTGAATCTCTGTCCTATGCCCTCTCTGGGGTTTCTACGGTTTAGGGGAGGGCTTGCTGTATGGTCTCATAGTCAGTTTTGGTTCCATATTTCCAAATGACTTGCTTATTTTTCCATGGTACATCTTATGGCTGTTGTTTTTTTTCTTTTTAAATCTACTCTGCTATTAATCCAAACTTGGACTTTAGCTCCTTTCCTTCAATTTTTTTTTTTTTTAAACTCCACCCACACAAGTTTTCCTTTGTTTTTGCGTGTGTCACAGACTTTCTAAAGCTTTGGGAGACTTGGGGTTTGCAACTGAAAACATCTTGGATGTAATATTTCTGAAATTATTTGTTCTCTTTGCCATATTGTACAAGCGTCCTCTCTTCTCTCTTTTTTCTTTCCCCTCCCACCTCCTCTCAGGGGAGGAAGAGCAGCCTTTCCATTTTGGGGGAAACAGCTCTTACGTTCTTCAGCATCTACTCGCTGACCGTCACACTCAGCACCTTCCTCTGGGGACATGGAAGGATTCCTTGGCCTTTGCAGGGACCCCTTAGAAGGAAGGGGCTGAGTCTTCTCAAAGGCCCATCTCCCGCTCTCTGTCTGCTTCTCTTCCTCTAGGGAGGGCGTGGAGGGTGTCACGTGACTTGGCCACCTAAGAGAAGCCAGGTGAGTGCAGAGGAGGAAGTAACAAGGTTAGGAGAAAGAGAATGAATCTCCAGAGGACTGGATGGAAAGGGGGAGGAAGGAGGGAGGGACGGTTTTAGCTGTGGGGCATCTGCCTGTGCCACATGACTCAGCATTTGGCCTGTTGGTCTTTCAGTCATCTCTGAAGTGTGTGCATAATAGCAATCATTTTTAGCCTGAGTATTTAAAATAATGCTTTCCAGCTGTGAAGTGTGGAATGGCAGCGGATGAGTGAGGTGTGTATTTCAGGAAGTGAATGGGGCCTTCCGGGTGAAGCACCTTGCACAGGTAAGGTCTGTGGCCCAGGACAGCTCACAGTGTGTGGTTAGGTGAGAGGGGGAACAGGTATCTCATTCAGATGGCTTGAAAAGAAGCTTCCATTAAAACTAAAGAAATCATTTAAAGAGGGCAGAGTCAGCCTCAACCTTCACTCAGCATCACCAGCAGATGTGGAATTCCACAGCCTTCTTTTATAAAAAGATTTCTGTTCAGAAAACCAAAGTCTGCTCCCAAATGTGGATTTTGCAGTTTAAAAGGGAAGTATCAACATCAAGGGAATCTTCACACTATTATTTTCGAAATCAGAGTTTGCAATTAGGAATGTTATTCTGTAGAATAACTCTTCTCTTGAAGACTGGTCCCTTCTTACATCAACTCTAATTGTATGCAGCTGAGCCACGCTTAGAAAACAACCCGACAACAATTTGGTCTTCACCAGTCCCTTTTAGCCATTCACCTGGATGGGGTGTTCAGTTCGCTGTAAGACCAGACACTGTTCCTATCTGAAGCGTTAATAGACGCTTAGGAATTTTTTTTTTTAAAGAAGTTAGGTTTTTATGTTTTAAGGTCGGGTGGCTAAGGTGTATAAAAGGAAGCCTGTGGTTCAGTTACATTGTGATGAATATTCTCAACAATTTAATGAAACCTCAAACTCTTAAGCCTTCCTCTGGGGTTAATGCTAACACCATGTGCATGCTCTGCCAGCCCAGCTCTTATCTGTAGGTCATTCTCTGGTTCAGAGACCGGGGGTGGGTAATAAGATTATAAAACATGCTTCTCTCTTGCCAGCTACCACATGCTAATAATAATAGTAGTCATAATTCACTGGAATCTCGGTTGCTTAGGTTTTACTCAGTTTGTTTATTTGTTTAATTTAAAGGAATAAAAAATAGAATCTTGAGAAGAAACAAGGCAGCATTGCTGGAAGGAAAAAAATTTTTTGGCAGAACTGAACAGTTGCTTTAATTTGTGAGCAACTTCTATCCCTCAGTAGAACTTTACTGTTTTCTTTTAGCTGGAAGAGAAGGGCTGAGCACAGTGGAGTATTAGATTATTTTAAAGCAGGTTTCTCAACCTTGGCATTATTGAGACGTTGGGCCGGAAAATTGTTCATTGTGGGGGGCACTGTCCTGTGCATTATTGCAGCACCCTTGGCCTTTACCACTGGCTGCCAGTAGCATGCCCTTCCCCCCAAGTTGTGACCATCAAAAGTGTGTCCCACACATTGCAGTGTGTCTCTTGGAGGACCAAGCTGTCCCCAGTTGAGAATATTGGTTTTAAGTAAAACAGCAAGTTTCAAAGGCTTTTTAGTATTTTTCCATTTTGTTTAAGCCAAAAGTATCAGGATTGTGATTTCTTTTCTTTTTTTAAGTTAGAGGGGAGCAGGAAGTGATTTTGAGTTTTAAATTACATTCTGCCACACCTTTTTCTGGGCTTTCTGGGTGAATTAAAATTCAATTTTAACTTCATGTTTTAAAAAAACATGCGACTATCCTTTTTCCTTATGTGCAAGTTGTCACGTGGATGGTTATTTGTGGATTATTCTTTGAATCGGATGTAGCTGAAGTGATTGATGACCTCAGTAAGTTCACATTTTAGTTACTTCAGTGGGAGTCTGACCCTTTGTATCTTTTTCTTCTTTTGCTGGAAGTCTTTTATAGCTCAGTGATCTTGGGAATTCATTGGGAAGATGGAATGTTTGCATACAAATAACTCAGTTCTTATTTCCACATAATCCTTGTTTGATGCTTTATAAAAGCATAGAAATGGAATTAAAGAGAAAAATAAGCATATTCATGGATTTGAATTTGTGTTTATTTTCCAGTAAGCTTTAGTGAAGAAAAAAAGAGAACTCAATCATTTAGCTGAATTGCTTTTAAAATAATGCACACATTGGGGTTGGCAGCAGCTGACCAGTCTATTTGTCAGACTTAACCTTTTGCATTTATTAGTTAATATGGGATGTTGGGTTCTTGCATTTCTCAGGTGTGTGGAAGATATGTTAGTAATAGTAGAGCAGTGGTTCTCTCAGTCTTAGTGTCATTTTAGAATTACCTGGGGAATTTTGAAAAGACCCAGGGCCGAGGCCACATCCCACATCAGTTAAATCAGATTCTCCAGGGGTAGAGCCCAGGCACCAGTGCTGGGTGTCCTCTTCCTGTATTCCAGTGGGAATGAAGGTTAAGAACCAGTGAATATTTTTATGAATAAAGTTTTATTGGAACACAGCCATGCTTATTCGTTTACCAATTGCCTACCCTATGGTTTGCAGAGCCTAAAATGTTTTCTGTTCGGCCATTTACAATAAAAAGTTTGCTGACCCCTGCTGTAGACTCACAGTGAAAATATTTCAAACATTTTGACAAGGAGCTTTTTATAAACTTTCATAGTAAAAGAAGAAAATCCAGCATTTTGCAGAGCCTGCAGGCTCAAATGCTGTCTGTTTTCTTGTACTCAGGGAATATTGAAAAGCATTTTCCTTGAAGAACTGACTTGCAGATATTGTCAAACCTGAAGGAGATCTGACTAACTCAGCACCCAGAGCGGGAGGCTCTGTTATTTATATTACGGCATTCTGCACTTAAAAGTCGGCACCTTGCTTCTGATTCAATGTTCATTACTCAGACTGTGTAATTGACTTGAGGGAAGTCTACGGAGGCAGAAATGGCTCTTCAATTCAAAGGGTGTTGGAGTTTGTTATTACCTCTGCAGCAATTCTAGACGGCAGCAGACCCCTGAAAAAATTATTTTAGCTCTGGGGAATTTTACATATAGAAAGAAAAGTAATGAAAATGAAAAATAGCTATTTACATAATTTTCACCCTCCTTCAGTCCAGGTGGAAACTTGGTGGTTGTAAACAATTGGTAAAAAGAATTTTATAGAAGGTCCTCCTTTGGTCCTGAGTTTCTAGAGGTGCTAACTATGAGAAAAAGGATCATTTATTCTGGCTTCTTGTCACGAAAGAGGTTTGAGGGCCAGCAGAATCAGCATCTCTGGGGAGCTGTCAGACTCTCAGGCCCCACCCGGACTTACTGCATCAAAATCTACATTTTAACAGGATCCCAGGACACTTGAATGCCCATTAAGAGAACACTGGAAGGCACTGATGTAACTGACAACGAGGTCCTGTGTAGTAAACAGCTATCATTGATTGCCCCTTCCCTCAAAAATGATTTCATGGCTCCTTAATGGGCTGTCTCATTAGGGTAACCAGTTTTTCCCCTTAGGCTGTTTTGCAAGGATAGCTTGCTCCTCAGTCTCTTATTTAGACAAGATTTATATCAGCTGGTAGAAAATGAAAATAGGGTGACTGATCTAGAAGAGATGCCATCTTATATATTTCAGAAAAACAAACTAGAAGGGGTAAGGGAGACTTGCCCAGATAAACCTCACTCAAAAGGAAGAAATTACCTGTCGTGGAGTCGTCTTTGCTTCTCCAAGGAAAAAAAATTCACCCCAAAAAGCAGACATTTGAGCTGGGAAGCAGTAGGAGGATCAGTAATGAATACTTTGAGCTTCTCGAAGTATCATATGGGAATCAGAAACTTGGGCCTTTCCACCAGGCAAGGCCATAATTGTCAGAGTACATTCAGGTCAATATGACTAAAAATCTTGAGGAAGCCCAGTACCTAATATCATCCTGCCAGCCTCTGTTAAGTTAGTGCTATTTTCTTTACGAAGTAGCATTCTAAACATTTGATTGAAAAACTTGATTTTGAAATTATTACTTAATTCTGAACAGAACTGGTTTATCTTGAACATTCCCTTAGATTGACTTTTATTTAAAAGTGAATGACATCTAAATTAAATATTTTAAAGGCAATGTAAGTAATTGAGCTGTAGCTCTTTTCTTGCTTGAAGGTATGATTGTTGGGGCCAAGGGAAAACTTACCCTTTAACACGCCTGAAGGTTCTCTGAAAAATCAACTAATAAACAGATTAATATGAAGAGAAGGCATAGCAAATTTTATTGTATCACAGTTTTACGTGACACGGGAGCCATCAGAATGAAGACCCTAAGATAAGGGAGAAAGAAATTGTCCTTTTTTTGCTTAGGTTCTGAAAGGACGAGTCGATACACCAGTTGACGATCCACCGGAGAGAGCTCGTTTTATTAGGCAGCACACACATATATATATAGGGCTTTAAGGGAAAGCTGATTGGTTTAAAATACAATCCCTATTTAGCATACTGCATGGGGCTTGGGGGGGAGCTGATTGGCGTGCGATTCGCACCTGTGGGAAGGAGAATGCGGAAGAGAAGGGCAACCAGCGCCATGATGGGGTACGGCCGAGAAGGGCTTATGTGATCAGGGTGTGATCCCTTGGCGCATTTGGGTTCTTACAGGTTCTGTGAAGCAGGGACAGCAGTGTGGAAATGTGATTAGATGGGAAAAGTGTGATCTAATGCTAATGAGTGGGGAAACCCAGCAAGGCCTGCCCAGAGTCTTCGTGGCTTCTCTGTGTGGCAGCTGTTCCTTCACGACATCGGTCAGCACCCTATCTGGAATGCTACCACTAGACATGGTGGGGCAGAGACTTTCTGTATGGCCAGTTCCGAGACAGAAGTGGGGGCAGTTCCAAGACAGAAAGGGGGCAGGAGAGATTAGAGTATTATTTTATTTTACTTTTTTGCAATTTGCTTTGTTTTTGTTTTAGAGTATAATTTTAGTCTTCATGGCTGGCTTTGGGGAAGGGCTTCTAGTTTCTGTGACCCACCTTGGGCAAGAGGGATTCTAATTTTTATGGTTTGCCTCAGGGGAAAATAAGGCTGGAAGACAGGCGGGCAGGAGAAGGTCAGAGGAAAACTTTGCTTTTGAGGCTGTTTCTGAGGCTTTCACTTTGGAGTGTCACTTTCTGAGCCCCAACATGATCTTGTGTTGAAGGTTCTGTATGTTTACCAAGGCCCATGCAGAAGACAGAACAATTCTAGATGTCCATGGAAGTGGGCCTTACACTTATCAGAAGGGCCACGAAAACGGAAGTGGGGGCTCTTCTAAGCTGTGGCGTCACGTGTCCTTAGCTTTGGAGGAGAGGTCAGGAAGCTCCAGGGAACTCACTGCTATTTACGTAAAAGCTGCATGGTCCCAAAGGCAGGGTCTGGTTGCCAGGAAAACAAATGAGCCCTCCTGTCAGCTGCCACTGCTGCTGGAGGGACAGTTTGTACCCCCTGCTGTCTTCCCATCTCACTCCATGTGTCCAATGAGCGGAATCAAAATCACCTCCAGATCCCAGACTTCCATCCCTTGCTGCAGGGAAAAGCTTCGAAGGAGGTGGGAATGGACACTGAGTGACAGGCCCCAGCATGGCATTGCACTCATGAACACAGCTTACTCCTACCCATGGCTTGCGTGCTGCCATTTTGTCGTCATTTCTAGATATTCTTATGTGAACACTGAAAGGTAACCAAAGGTTTAAGATGCCAGTTTTACACATGAGGAAATGTGGTGAGGTCAAACAAGCTAGTCAGTGTTACAGCGGATTGTGTTGGCTCTCTCCAGCCCTGTGCTCTTTATTTAGTATTTGTTAATCAAGCATTATATGACCAGAGGGGATTTTAGGGGGTCTTTAGAGGGGACTGCAAGGTTGAAAAGGTACCTTCAGGATGCATAGTTCTAGTATTTCTAGGGCCAGTGCACTAGAGAGCATATTGGTGGTGGAGGATACTTCCAACTTTATTTGGCTGTTCCCTTAATTTAAAAAATTAGGCAGTTTTTGTAATCATTGTGGAGTGCAACTTTGACCTCATTGTATTCCTTCTTTTTTCTTAAGCAGATGAAAAACTCGGAGAACCGCCATGCAGTGAGTTCCCAGTACAGGATGCATTCTTACTATCCGCCTCCCTCCTACCTGGGCCAGAGCGTGTCCCAGATCTTCACTTTTGAGGACGGCCCCTCTTACTCGGAAGCCAAAGCCAGTGGTAGGTGTCTGGTTATGCAGACTGCATTTGGGATGGAGAGAGGGTGCGTATCCAACAGTGGGCCACTAGCCCTCTCTAACAATTACCTGTTAAGAGCTGCTGGAAGGTATATTGCCGTGTGAAACTTAGTATCCTTTGAAGTATTTAGTTATGGAATGATTTGCTTTGCTTGATTCTCAATACCATGTTTTTTCCTTTCTGGATACCTAGAATGGCAACAATAAGATGAGACTCCCACTTAGAAGCTAAAAATGCGTTTTCTAGAGGACCGATATGAAGTACAGGGGCACTTTAAATGTGGTTTAAGTCCTGGTATTTTTTGTGAGATGAATTTCTGTGTATTGAATACTTATCTCCCAAAGATTTTCATTTTAAAATTGAAGGTGTATTCATCTTTTCCGGGAAAAATAAAATAACGTAATAAAACATTTTTGAATACAATAGATCTCAGAGTTTATGCAGTAGCAAAGCAAATAACTCTGATGTAATGGCTTTAAAATAAAAAAATGATTGTTTAATGATCCAAAGCACTTTGAAATACACAGTTCCTCAACTTCAATTTTAACCTTCTCCCCAATGTTTACACTGTGATGATCGGCAGGTCTTTTATGGCTGCTGTGTTTCCAGATCCTGTTTTTAAGTTCTTCATATTTAAGCATCATCTTTTGATTTAGGAAGGTGAGATGCATATTCAGTCGAGGCAGTAAATGGAAGGCAGGGCAGTAGTGGGTGACTTGGAAGAGAAACTGATGTACTAGAACGTACCCTGTACGAGGATACTTCAGGAAGTTCATGTAAAAATAGCATTGAAAGGTGAAATGAATCTTTCCATGAATGTTTTGAAGACCGCTTGAGCTGAATGAAAAGAGAAGTTTATTTTCTAAATAACTTGACTCTGTAGAAAACTTCTTTCTTTGCAGAGCAAATTTTAGAGAATGAAATCAGAACCATTCTTTAATTTCCATATTTAGGACAATAGAGTCTGAAACAGCTGGACAAGTTTTGCTTTATTTGCCATACTAAAATAAACTAAAAGGACTTTCGTTAATGTGGAATATACAGGTCATGGGAACTAATTAGCTTGAGCTGTAGAGACACTGAAGTGCACATTGTTGATTGCACTTGTACTTTTATTAATAATCACTTTCTGTCTGGAGTGGACAAGCACAACTCTTTTATAAATATTTGTGCTGTATAATGTATGCTCATATGATCCTTTCATACTGCCTTTGATTTGATATTTTTATCTGGATTATAAGCTCCTTAAAGACAGAAAACACCTTTTTACCTGCTGTGATGCCTTTTGTTTATTGGTTGGTTGAGTGAGTGAGTGAATGAATGAATCTGGTATTTGTAAGTGAGCTTGTCCTATAAGGAAACATAAGAATGAAAGGTCAGAATCTTAATTCATTGTCTGATGGAGCCAGTGTACAATTTGGGGATGAAGCAGTTAAAGAAACGTTGTTCATACAGAAAATCAGGAATGAAACCCACTTTCAGGAAGAAATTGCCTGAACTTCTTACCCCAGGAACAATGGAATGTTTTAGAAGCATAGGGGTTCTTGAGACAAAAGGTGTAAATTCAGAGCAGGGCAGAAAGACAGAAATATAAGAGGCAATTTATTAGAGCAGAGAGGAACGAATTTGGAGAGGAGCAAGAGGCATTTGAATTTACAGTAGAAAAGGAAGCGACTCAGAAAAAGAGGTTACAGTTCAGGAAAGGAAAAACCAGCTGTACCAGTGTTCACAGGGGAAGACTGGGTGAATAGCAACTAGAATATCTGAAGACTTTTCTGGTGAAGTGTTCATTTGAAAGTGTGGTGTGTGAGGAGGCCCCAGGCTGGGCTTCCTGGTGGTACCTCTGCAACTCACTAATAATTAATCAGTTAATCGAGAGGCTTAAGCTTTGGAAATGAGGGAGTTAACCAGGAAGAATTACGGTGAAATCTCAGTAGTCTCTACTTTGGAATTATCATGGAAAAGTGTATGAATTAATACTAAATTAAAACCCCAGCTAAATTTTTAAAGAAATATGGCTTTATGACTTCCGAATATGTGCTATCTTGGGTTTTTTTTACATTGCATGTAATTTTTACAAAGCATGGTTACAGCTTTGGTGTTGGTTAGAGCGTGGTGTTATAACACCAAGGTCAAGTGTTTGGATCTCTATACCAGCCAGCTGCCAAAAACAAACAAAACAAAAGAAATTTTTACAAAGCAGGTGGGAAGAGAAAGGAAAAATTGTGTTTGGGGGGTCAACAAGGACACCTCAGAGGTCATCTCATGGGACATTGGATCCTCAGTTTTATCATCGGCATTGACACAGTGAGGGGTACTTTGGGGGCAAGTTAGGCCTTTTTGGTAGGAGGGGCAAAAGCTAGGGACAGGATGCAGTGGTGGGAGTTATATTCATTTGTGAGAAGTTGGCAAAATCTGGCTAATAAATGATTCCATTTAACATTTCTATCAAGTTTGAGTTGCATTCCTTTGGTTGCTTTATTAAATGTTATAATTTCTAAGTGGTATATCAGTTATTCTAAGTGGAGATGCCTAAATAATTTGAAAAACTGTTTTCAGTACTCTAAAAGTCTTCTTTACAGGCTTACGCATAAATTTGTTCATTAAATCAATATTTCTGCAGTTTCTTTAAAGATAAACTTGATCGTAGCCTCTCTTTACCATCTAATAAAATGAGTCCAGGTTCATTGTTTTCTTTTGGTTTTGTTGATGATGGTAACTTGAAAATAGAATGTTGGGGGAAGAAGAATTACAGAGTCTTCTTTTTGCCTTGTTGCTGCTATTCAAAGTTTTTCTTTGTGAAAAGGGCAGGAGCCATTCTCTCTCTTTTCCATATCCTGAAAAGCATTAGGGGGGAGATCAGAAAGAGGGGCGGGGCCAGGTCACGTCAGACTTTGTACACTACTGCAAGCACATTGGCTTTTATTTCAAGTGAGATGAAAGGCAGATGGTTTCAAGCAAAGGGTGACATGACTGTCTTGTGGAT
This sequence comes from Cynocephalus volans, assembly GCF_027409185.1. Taxonomy (NCBI): domain Eukaryota; kingdom Metazoa; phylum Chordata; class Mammalia; order Dermoptera; family Cynocephalidae; genus Cynocephalus; species Cynocephalus volans. The sequence continues at coordinate 43,729,526 of NC_084475.1, forward strand.
TTTAATGATTCCACTGATCACTAAGAACAGACTGTAGGGATGCAAGAGTGGAAGTGGGGAGGTGAGTTAGAAGCTGTTGTAGTAATTTTGGTAAAAGATAATAGAGGGTTATAGTAAGAGTGGGAGTGCAGTGGTGATGACAAGTGGTCAAATTCTGGAGTTTTTTTTTGCTAAAAGGGAAATTCATTTAATGGAAATGTATACATTAATAAAAAAGAAAGACCTCAAATCAGCAATCACCTTTGCACCTTAAGAATTTGGAAAATGAACAGCAAACTAAGCCCAGACCTAGCAAAGAAAGTAAAGAGTAAAAATTAGAGCATAGATAAAAGAAATAGAAAATAAAAATATATAGAAAATCAATGAAACCGAAAGGTATTACTTTGATGAGATCCACAAAAATGACAAACCTTTACCTAAATGGACCAAGAAAAAAGAGAGAAGACTCAAATAACTAAAATCAGAAATGAAAGAGGGATCACTACAACCAAATTTACAGGAATCAAAAGAGTTATAAGAGAATACTATGAATAATTGTTGGTTAAAAAATTAGATCATCTAGATGAAATGAATAAATTCCTAGAAACATGCCACCTACCAAGACTGAGTTATGAAAAAATAGAGAGTTTGAACAGAATGATAGCTGGTAGTATGAGTGAGTGTCATTTTTTTGATTCCAGATGCAGGACTCCCTTGAAGATTTTTTGCAGGGCTGGTTGTGTGGTGGTGAACTCCTGTGGTTTTTGTTTGTCTGGAATGTACACTATTTCTCCCTCATTTCTGAAAGACAGCCTTGCCTGGGTATAGTTTTCTTGGCTGGCAATATTTTTCTTTTATTATTTTGACTATGTCATCCCAGTTTCTTCTGGCCTGTAGAGTTTCTGTTGAGAAGTCTGCTGTTAGTCTGATAGGGGCTCCCTCATAGGTGACTTGATGCTCTTCTCTTGCTTTTTTAAAGATTCTCTCCTGAGCTTTGCTGGTTTGACTACAATATGTCTTAAGATCTTTTTGGCTTGAACCTGTTTGGGGATCTTTGAGCCTCCTGTATCTGAATGTCTGTGTCTCTCCCTATACCTGGGAAGTGTTCTGTTATTATTTCATTGAATAGGTTTTCCGTGCCTTTTCCTTTCTCTTCCCCTTCTGGAACACCCATGATTTGAATGTTTGTATGCTTAAGGTTGTCTGCTAGCTCTCTTAGATTTTCTTCATTTCTTTCATTCTTTTTTCCTTTTTTTTTTTTTTTTTTTCGTCTGCCTGTGTTATCTTGAAAAGGCTGTCTTCAAGATCAGAAATTCTTTTGTCTGCTTGATCTAGCCTGCTGCATAAGCTCTCAGTTGTGTTTTTTATTTTGCTGAGTGAATCTTTTAGTTCCATGAGTTCTGCTACATTCTTTTTTAAGGTATTAATCTCTTTGTAAATTTCCTCCTTTATATCCCAGATTTTTTTTCCTCATTTCATTATGTTGTTTAACTCAGTCTTCTCATATCTCAGTGAGTTTCCTGAAGATTGTTGCTTGGAATTCCTTTTCAGTGATTTCAAGGGTTTCCTGGTCTGGTATTTGAGAATTAATGTATTCTTTTAGTGCTGTCATATTTTCTTGGGTTTTCATACTTCTGGTATCTCTACACTGATGTCTGGTCATCTAGTAGAGCAGTTGCTTCTTCTGTTACTCTGGAGTGGGCTTTGAGGAGAGAGACATCCTCTTCTTTTTCCGGTCTCTGCTGGTGACTCTCCTTGTATAAATGCAGCTGAGTGTCTGGTGGGCTGCTTGCATGGAGGCTATGGCTAATGCTGTGGCATCAAGCCACTTTTTGCAGCAGCTGTGGCTGTGGCAGTGGCTGTGGTTGGCTACCTGCATGGAAGCAGTGTTTCTGGTGTGCTCTTTGCCTGCTTCTGGTCAGGAGATGCTGCTCTTGGCTCCTGCCTTAGGACCCTGGACATGCTCTGCTGGAGATATTTGGAAGACAGAATCAATGAGATTTGCTGATGGGTTTGGGATGGGACAGAAAAAGAGTAGTGAGTGATGACTTCATAATTTTTGTCTTGACTAAGTAAAATATTGGAGTTTCCATTTACAGTATTAAGGTAAAGAAGACCATGGGAAAAATAGGTTTGTGGAAATTAGTTTAATTTTGCCCATGTTTAGTTTGTAATGTTCCTGACTTATCCAAGTGGACTGTCGAGTAGGAGTTGGAGGTATGAAGTCTGAAGTTGAAGGTAAATATTCCTGCTGGAAATGAAGATTTGGGAATTCAGTGCATAGATGTTATTTGAAGTCAGTATGATGAGATCACATAGAGAAGTGAATGTAGATGGAGAATAACAGACCAAGGACTGTGCCCTGGGGACGTCCACTGTTTAGAGCTCTGTTAGATGAGGAGGACCAGCAAAGGAGAGAGGAATGAGGAGTAGCCTCCTCACAAATAGTTTGAAAGTTATTGACCTGGTGCCCAAGTGGAGGGTTGGCTTAGGTAAGAGTGTGGCCCATCTATACCAACAGATGCAAGCTGTTCAGGAAGCTGTGGCAGGAATATCCTGGTAATGATGCCTGTTCCCCTGGGGATAGAGGCAGATATCCACAGCAGTACCTCTGTTTTAATAGATGCACATGAGGTGGCATTTCACCTCTATAAATAGGCATCTTTCTCTGCATATTGGATTCTTGAGCATAGTCCTTGGAGTATATGTCTGGTTAACACCTGCAAGAAAGTTTAGATTTAAAATAGTAAAGATGAACATACTTAGATTTTTTTTTCCGTTTATTTTGTCATCTCAGTTTAAAAGTTAGAAATGGTGCCTCCTGTTTCTTTTGGTTCTTTGGCTTCTTCCAACGCAGATAGAGTGGAGCTACTGCGCACCTAAACCTTCCTGCACATTCAGCCTGCACTGTTTTTGGAGAAAGAAACAGACCTTAGAGGTGCTTCTTATGGATGACCAGGCATTCACATATTATTCATTTGATATACATAGGATGTCAACAGCTCTGTGGCGTGAGCTGTGTTTTTACCCAAAGGCCAGACGGTCAAGGTAAGTGAAAGGGCCTCTTTGAGGTGAAGGCCTTTTCTGTGATGTCTGAGCAATTTGCAGAAGCCTACGTGCTCCCAGACATGGCTTTTAAAATCCATTCAGTGTTAGCAATTTTGTGGACCAATGAATCTGGAAGTGTCTGATGGCACTGATACCATGTGCCTCTCCTCCACAGTTGTGATGACTGAATGCAAAACAGCTAAGTTTTCACCCCAGAGAATGGACTTGTTTAATCGTGCACATTAGAGTTGGATTTTTAGCAAAGGATCATTGGCTGAGCCTCCTAGTTTTGCAGGTGAGAACACTGAGGATCTACTGCCCGTTGGAGGTCCCCTCGGGTCTCCTTACTCATGATTCAGGGTACCATAGCTGCCTTTCATGTGAGGTTAGGTGACATTCTGTGATGAGTGGCTTTGTGAGATGGTAGAACATTCTGTACTTAGAATCTGAATGGACCTGTGACTCAGCAGCTATGTGACCTTGGGAGTGTCAGAGATGTCTCTGAGAACCTCGGCTTCCTCACCTGTTAAAGGAGGGGGAGGATATTGGCTTTGAGGGAGGCCACACCAGTGTTACAAGGATGAAATGGTGTCTAATTGAACTTGTCTAAACAAGTTCAATAAATCACAAAATGCAATACGAGATGACAGGAATCATCATGACCCTCCACTATTTAGAGTCTGACTCATACAGGAGGAGAGTGGCCAGGGAACCTGAGGGCTGCTATAGTGTGGGCATGTTCTGCCCTGAGCCTTATGGCAAGCTTGGAGCAGGGAAAAACACTGACCCTTCCAAGGTCTTTCCCTGCTTTAAGAAAAGCTGAATGTGTTTTATGCAACATTTAGGAAATGTTCAGTTTAATTTAAACTTGGCACTTTAGGAAATGACTTACCATTTGCTAAATCTCAAAGAAAAGAGCACTCAAGTATTTTCCTTGTGTGACCTTTTTATTCTCTGCTTTAGTTTTGAATAGAGGTAAGTGGGGCATTCAGTGGTCATGAGGCCAGTGCATGGAAGGAAATGGATCCTACCCAGGAGAGGAGGTCTGGCTCAGGCGCCCAGCTCTGGGCTCAACAGTAAGATGCTCAGTTCATCTCTTTGAACTTAAACTCTCTCATCTGCAAAGTTGAAAACAATAATTACAGCTTTATCTATATTTATGCGTGGATCACATAAAGAAGTATGTGAAAGCATGGCAGAATCTGTCAACTCTCCTGTTCTCCTTTGAAGACTGATCACTGGGTTGTACTGTTTTCTGTTTCAGCGGGTGCTTGGCAATGGGCTGTAGAAATGAAAGTGGTTACTGTCATTAAGGAGGGCTTAATTTTATCCAGACAGGGGACCTGTTTGGACTAAGCATATGTGTATTGTGATTCTTGAAATTAGCTAGGCATCATGGAGTGCAGAAGATAGAGCGTGCTAATTTTAAGCATATAATAAACATTTAGAAATAGCAGCTTTGAAGATTTATCTTTAACATATAAAACATATGATATGTTTGCTGAGTAAAGCACTTTGCACTGGTGCTTTACAGGTAATGCAAAGGAAAACAACCAGAGAGGAGAAGTATATAAGGAACCCAGCAGGTCCCTGGATACCTAAGAGCACGCTGGTATGTTCTTTGTTGAGGACAAGCAGATTTCTGTCTTTTCTTCAAAACTCTTCTTTCTCCATGAGAAATACACTCTACATGGTAAACTGGACAAGATTGAGAGCCATCGGGCCCTAACATGTCTTCGGTGTAAAACGCTGCCATTGGACAAGGCCACCACCAGACCGTAGTGTAGAAATAGCAGGCACTTTGCCGGGGCCTCCCTCAGGGAGGTCAGACTCACTCCTGTGCAGAAGATGTTCATTCCCTGCAGCACTTTAGTGAAAGTGATCAGGGCATGCTCCCACACATGTAGGGTCAGCTTTGAACTGCTCCAGGTGCTGGCATCCTGCTTTGTTCTCAGAGGGCTCCCGGGAGGGTTCGTGGTTTCTTGAATGGATAAGAAACCAATTGTTGAAACTAACTCCTTTCTGCTCGTGCCTGACAGACCTGGAGTTAGGCATTCTGGTAAAGCACTCAGTAGAATAAATCAGACACAAGCAAACGTGGGGTGAACCCCCAGGCCACAAACAGCCTAGACTTATATCATGTAGAATCTTCCCTTTGGAAAACTCGGATTTTAAGGACTTGATTCTTTACATTTGACTGATTTTTGATTAAGAATGCAGCCGTGCAAGAGAGTCGGGAGGGGCTTAATCAATAATCCTCACTGAAGGGAGAGGGTGGAGGTGCAGGTGGAACGCTGTGACTTCCTGTCTGCCTTTTTGCTGGTGTTTAAGAGGACGAGCCAGTGCGAGAACTCAAGTCTTGGAATCACTTTCCTTGGTGTTCTTTCTGGTAGTATATCCTTTGTTTTTGTCTTCCCTTACAAACACTTGTGTAGCTCTTCCAGTGTCTGTAAGACTGTGTTTTGTGCACTTTATGGTATAACTCATTTAATTCTCATAATATTATCATTCCCATTTTACAGATGAGGACACCAGGGCATAGGGACACAATGCCTGTGAGGAAGGGAAGAGAAAGGGGTCCTTGTTTCTACATAGCAGGTGGGGGAACTGAGGCTTGGTGATGATATAGTTTGTCTAAGGCCTCACTGGGCTATGGTTGGGAGCTTTCGTGATGGAAATATTTTCAAGAAAGTGATGGCTATGATTGGGGGTTGAGAGTGCACTTGTAAATGTTCTATCTGCTGGGATTGAACAGATGGATGCAATAGTCCTGCTTTTGCTGTAATGGTAAAATTCCAAAACCTATTTCCCTAGCACATGCCTCACGCAGAAATGCCCCCTTCTGGGGGTGTCTTTCTGTAGCATTGTTGGTGTCACAGCAAAAAACTCAAAAGCATCCTTAAACCCACCAGAATATCAGGTGTGGTATTTCTCTTTACATGAGAAATGAGCTATTCCCAAAGCTCAATGTAAACTTTAAAACACCTTTATGACTTGATGAACACAAAGTCACTTTTAATTTTGTGTTCAAATTTGGATTTTCTTTTTATTTAGCAAGTGTTACAGTCAGATGCAAGTGTTAATATTTGATGAGGGCAGACATTATAAAATTAAGTAAAATGAGCTGTGAAATTGCAAATGCAAATAGAAATGTAATCAACTACTTTTTAAAATAGTTCATTCCCTCCCCCCACCCTCGCTGGACATAAGCTGTTAAGTGATCACATATACTACTTGTTATTTTATTTTTAAGTTAGTGGGCAGAAAAGTCCTGCCAGTTTTCCCCAGGTAATTTATGGGAAAGATATTATTTTACTGTCTACCTATTCTGTCAGTGGGCTTATCATGAAATTGCTTTTACATCTTTAATTTATTCTTTAAAAGTTATATATACAGTATATAGAACGATACAGAGGTTTTCATTTTGGCTAAAGATTACAGCCTAGAGCAGAACACACACACACACACACACACACACACACACACACACACACACGAGAGAGAGAGAGAGAGAGAGAGAGAGAGAGAGAGAGAGAGAGAGAGAGAGAGAGAGAGAGAGAGAGAGAAGGGAACAGGAGAGCGCTCTGGAAACTACAGTTTTAGGAATTCCTAAAGGTCCTGACATAACCAGGTTGAACATCATTACTAGAAAAGGTTGTCCGTGATTTCAGTGCTAATGTTACCTTCATGCAATTCAGGTGCGGCAATGAGTCCCCTACCTGTCTGCTTGGTGGTGGGACCCCCGTCTTTTGCCGGCACATCACACATCATCGAGTTTGCCAATTTCTGTTACTCATTCAGTAACTATTTGTATTTAAAAATCCTGGAGAGCTGGCATCCAGGTGGGACTTCCTTGGGTATGACATTAACCACTCAGATTAGAGCATCCACCACCATCACTCATAAGATTTCTTCATTTGAATTTGACTTGAATCCACCAGGCCTCCATGATTTTGGGGGGCATGGTGTGGAGTAACTCAGGAGTTTATTTTCCCTGTTTGGCTCTTCAGAGGCACGGCCCAGGCCAAGTACAACTTGAATAACCTTCAGGAAAGCTGTGCTGTCCTTCTGTCGGCCGCTGTCTTTGAAAATTGCCTCCAGAGTTAGTGAGCAGGAACAGTTAAGATTTACAAACAATGATGAAGCTTGTCATGCATCTTTCACCATTCATCATCCAGGTGCCGTGCCTGGGCGGTGAAGTGTTCTTCATAAAAACCAGCTCAGTGTGAAATACACCTCGCTGCAATGTTTACTGCTCTGAAGCTCGTCAGCGGCCCTTTATAGTAAATCCAGATTGCGATGTGACATTACAGTATATCATTGCCCGGCGCGGTGGGGTTTACACTAGGAATGAGTGCAGTGCACACCAGATGAGGTGTCCAAATTGAGTTATGTTAGAATTTGGCTGTTATATGGGGATAGCTTTTGTTTTCTGAACACTGAAAGTTAGCTTTATATGTATTTATATTTATATATGGGCATATACTTCCCATCTTGCACATATACACAGGGTATACAATATATGCTGAGGTCAGATTCCAAATGGGCTCCTAGCATAAACACATTTTATGTACCTTCCAAACTGTTGTTCATTGAAATTGGCATAAATGGAATCCTTTGGGGGAACTAGAGAAAATGGTTATTTTGTTGTAGAAGTGGGTTTGCTTTTGCTGTGTGCAAAGTGATCACATTTACTATCCTTTCTTAAGAAAACCCAGAACACTTTCTCTTGGGATTATTGTGGTACACTGGGATGATCCCTTTAATTTGAGGGCAAGGAGAGGAAGCCCATTGTCGAGCACCGTGCCTGTCCTATTGAGCACATGCACAAGGGGAGGCCTCTGAAATCAGTAGCTTACTTAGTTTTTTTGGTGGGTATCAAAATCCTAGTGCTGTCTAGTGTTATCTTAAAAGATGCTGCTTCCAAGAGATTTATGGTGTTTTAACTTAAATCTGCAAAATAAAAGAGCACACTAAATTTATTGCATGATAAGATTTATTTACATTCACTCCGAAAGTGCCGATGTTAAAAATGAGCTCCATAAAAAAAAATAATTTTCAGAGATAACAGCAGGCTGTGCAGTCCCACAAACGTGTGCTCAGCACACATATTTTTAAAATTCTCTGTTAAGTGTAGGAGAGTTGTTAGGAGAACCATTTTGTGGCCTTTACACACCTGGCTCTACATTGAATACAGGGTCTCTCGCCCATTTACACCTACATAAAGTCTAGGGTAGGGGTTCCACCCACTTTAAATGCAGAGGTAAACATAGCTCCCCTCGCAGTGCCCTCTGCTCTTTTTCTGGTTGTGTTTCCTCTTCGTTGCAACATCTTCTTTCTCAAGATTGATTAATAGTGCCATGTCTGAGCTTCCAGAAGTGGCACAGGACACAATTGCAGGTGTATGGTGCTGACCTCTAGGGGCCAGAGAGGAGCCAGAAGCCTTCCATTGGTTTGCACTCCTGGGGGAGGAAAGAGCAGCCTGACATCAGCCCAGTGTCCACTTTTGCTTAGGCGGTGGGCCCAACAGATGCGATCACTTCTCTGGGATTTCCAGATAAAATGCAGGATGCCCAGTTGAATTTAAATTTTAGATAAACAACAAAAAATGTTTAGTATAAGTATGTTCCAGATATTTTATTATACTAAAAAAGTATTTGTTGTTTCTGACATTTAAATTTAATTTGGTATCCTGTATTTTTATTTGCTAAATCTAGCCACCTTGTGCTTCATCCCTGTCTCTTCTGAACTGCCCTGATAGAAGCAAAAATGGAAAGTGGACCAATGAGAGCAGAGCCTTCTCTAAGCCTTTTCAACAATTTCGAGAGTTGTTTCATTTTTATTTCTGTAAGAATAGTACAAGAGGCAGTGCGGTTCATGCCTGGAACAGTTTCCTGTTTTGGTTGAAGCCATTCATGGGTTTCTTGGTGACGTTTCTGGATTGTAATTTACCCTTCATTATATTAATTGTATTGTTTCTTCTTCTGTTTTGGTAATTCATAGGTCCAGAAAGGCTGAAAGAACTGTATTTCTTCCTTCATATTTTATAGGTTAGACACATGCATATGAAAATGAAAATTAATCCACTGCTACTCAGAATTAAAATAGAGATTGGTATTTTTCATGAATTTGGTTCAGTTTGTTGTTTTGCCAGGCCTGGCAGTGACTCTTGAAGTTCTCCTGCAGAGCCGGGCTGCAGTGATCTCTCAGTGTCATCCCCTCCCTTCCTGTCCTCAGATTAGCCTTGCCTCTAAGCCTCTGTAGGGTGTCAAATCAAGCAGCTGTGTGTCCAGCCATCTTGATTTTTTTCAAGGCTTGGTTGAGGTCTTCTCCATAAGCCTAAGGGAGGGTTTCCTTCTCAAGTTAGAGAAACCCGAAACTCTGTGCATGGATGTTCCACACATGCAGCCTTTTCCAAACCTGCTTCACCACTGTTACTTGTATGTCTGTAGAGGTGGGATGGAGTTTAATTTATGTGTTTGTCCATAACGGCTTTATTGAGATATAATTTATATACTATAAAACTCACCCTTTTAAAATGTGCAGTTAAGTGGTTTTTAGTAGGCTGGTTACAGTACAAAGTTGTGCAAGCATCACCACTATCTGATTCCAGAACATTTTTATCATCCCAGAAAGAACCCCTAAATGTATTAGCAGTCACCCCCCATTTCTGTTTCCTTTCCAGCCCCTGGCAACTACCCGTCCACTTTCTGTCTCTATGGATTTGCCTATTCTGGACACTTTATGTAAATGGAGTCATACAGTCTGTGGCCTTTTGTGTGTGACGTCTTTCATTTAGCATGATGTTTTTAGGGTTCATCCATGTTGTAGCAAATGTCAGAGTTTGATTCCTTTTTGTGACTAAATAACATTTCATTATATGGAGTGATCTGGTTTATTTTGAATTTAAAAACTATTGTAGGACTCAGCAAAACTATTAAACCACAAGATTTTCAAAGAGAAATGTATATTTTATCTTATGTCATTAAGTCTCCAGCTCTTTCAACTCAATGCATGAATGGGTAGTGGGTAGAGCCTACTATGTGAAATGAGAGGAATGTGGTGGGTATGGACGTTGAGCAATCTAGGCTGTGTTGTTTTCTTGTTTCATGCCAATTCTATGTGTATTAGTCTGCTTGGGCTGCTGTAACAAAGTGCTGCAGAGTGGGTGGCTCAAACAACAGAAACTTATTTTCTCACAGTTCTGGAGATTAGAAGTCCAAGATGAAGGTGCTGTCAGGTTGGTTTCTGGTGAGGCCTCTCGCCTTGGGTTGTAGACAGCCGCCTTCTCACCGTGTTCTCAGGTGGTCCTTCCTCTCCGTGGGTGTGGGCAGCAGGGGAGAGAGGGAGAGTTCTGATCTCCTTTCTCTCTCTTTTTTTTTTTATTCTTTTTTTTCTGGAAGCTAGCTGATATGGGGATCTGAACCTTTGACCTTGGTGTCACAACACCATGCTCTATCCAAATGAGCTAACTGGCCAGCCCCAGTTTTGTTTGTTTATTTATTTTATTTTTTTAGATTTTAGCCATTCTGAAATTTGTAAATAGTGGTATCTTGTTGTGGTTTTAATTTACATTTTTTCTTTTTTTAATGACTAATGATGCTGAGGATCGTTTTTATGTACTTATTTGCCATCCACGTATATCTTTGGTGAAATATCTGTTCAAAAATTGTTTCCCCTTTCGGTTTTTGGCAGCTGGCCTGTATGGAGAACGGAACCCTTGACCTTGGTGTACAAGGCCATGCTCTAACCAATTTTCCGTCTTCTTATATGGACACTAGTCTTATCAGACTCCGACCTGATTTAAGCCCAATTATCTCCTTAAAGGCCCTGTCTCCAAATGCAGTCACATGGGGGCTAGGTCTCCAACAATTTTGGGGGAGGTGCAATTCAGTCCATAACACCATTGAAGGATTTTATGTCTCTGTCTCCTTTTCCTGGTGAGGTTCTTGGGAAACAGGAGAAGGATGCTGAGACTTGGAGGGCCATTGTGCATGGTAGGAATGGAGCATTTCTAGGCCTTAACACCACACATCTGGTATTGGCTGACGGCATACCTCCAAGCTTCCAGCATGCTAAGACCAGCCCGAGTCAGGGCTCATCTGCAGGCTGGGTCTCCAGAGCCAGGGGTGAATACAGAGATGGAGAACAGAACGGCCATGCACACCCACCACCTGGAGCATGCCTTCTCCAGATTGTTGCTCTTTGTTTCCTCATTTTTGCCCTGAGAATTTAGTTTTTTTTAAAAAAAATCTCTGAATTTTGTTTTCCTGGCAAATATGGCAGGGAATTTTGGGCCTCCACGTGTAGGGACATGAAAGAGAGCAGTGCATTGTTTCCAGACATTATTACGCACCAATGCAAAGGAAACTTTAGAGGAACTTATCATGCTTAGCATTCATGAACTAGGTAATGTCCAGTACAGATCAATCAGCCAATTGTGAAAAATAATCTCTTACCCTGTGAATACTTTGATATAGATCATTTTGTTTAATCCTAACAACAATTTTATTAGGTAGCAAGAGGTTTTTTCCCTCCTAACACCAACCAATTCTGACACTATCTAAAGTTAGCTTAGACTGCACAGGTTACAGGTGCAGTCCCACAAAACTGCCCCTATTTCAGGCTCCAGCTGCAAATGGGATGCCCAGGCTATCCACATTTCTTCCTGGCCAACTACAAATAAAGGGGTTCCTACAACCCCCTCCGTCTCTGGTTCAGTAATTCGCTAGAATGACTCCCAGAACTTGGAAAGTGCTTTGCTTACTATTGCCAGTTTTTCATAAAGGCTGCAACTCAGGAACAGCCAAATGGAAGAGGTGCACAGGGCAAGGTATTGGGGTGGTGTTGGGGGGTGCAGAGCCTCCATGTCCTCTGAAATTTCCAAGCCTCTGATCAGGGCTTGGTCTTTCTGGCAACCACCCCACATTCTGAAGCTATCTAGGGGACCACTAAGAGTCACCTCATTAGAACAAAAAAGGCTCTGTCACCCAATTCCACGGGTTTTTAGGAGCTCTGTGCCAGGAACAGGGGACAAAGACCAAATATCTTTCTATGATAGATATCTCACAGGTAGGTAGAGCAAAAACCATTGCCCTATTTTGGAGACAAGCAGCTTGCTGAACAGAGAGAATAGGTACCATAGTCGGGAATGGAGCTGGATGATCTCTCTCCTGACTGTCCCGGGACACTTTCCAGCCTCAGGCTGTCACTCCAGGATTGAAATTCCTGTCTTCAGCCTTAGACCTGCACCATGCAGTACAGTAGCTCCCAGGTACATAGGGCTACTTAAATTTTAATTAATGCATTAAAACTTACAATCCAGTTCCTCCATTATACCACCTTCATTCAAGTGCCTAGTAGCCTTGTGGCTAGTGACTACCACATTGGAGCATGCAGAAATAGAACCTTTCCATCATCATAGAAAGTTCTATTTGACAGCACTGTTGGGCTTTTCCAGTGACGGGAAGGGGCAGCACAGAGTTTATACATGGGAACAAAGGAGTGACACGAGTGCCATCTGTTCAACAAACACCACTTTAAAAGTCTGACTTTTGGGAGAACATCGGCCTTTATTCAAATAACCTGTCAGGTTGTGGAGGTGTCACTGATGGACTCGTTGAGTGAATGCTGACAGATATTAGTTGATCCTTGAACCTAACCTGTGATGCGCACTCTTGATTTTTTTTTAATAGCAGATGGAACTGAGTAACTAAACTAGAGACTGGTTGATCTCAGTCCAAGAATGATTGTACTTATCCAGGATGGACAACTTGCCTTATGGCCTTGGGGTGGGGGACTTGGCAAGTATTGCTTCAGTTAAATCCAGGAGGGGGAAGTGTGGTTCCCTCCTTATCAGATGCTTGATTTGCATATATTTTCTCCTTTTCTATGGTTGTCTCTTCACTCTGTTGGTTATGTCCTTTGATGCATAAAAATTTTAATTTTGAAGTCCAATTTGTCTATTTTTTCGTCTGTTGCCTGTGCTTATGGTTTTGTATTCCAGAAATCATTGCCAAATCCAGTGTCATGAAGCGTTTCCTCTATGTTGTCTTCTAAGGGTTTTATATGTAGTTTTAGCTCTTACATTTAATCCAGGTGTTCAGTCTGTTTTGAGTGAATTTTGATATGCAGTGGAAAGTAAGGGTCCAACTTCATTCTTTTGCATGTGGATATCCAGTTTTCCCAGCACCAGTTGTTGAAAAGACTCCTTCCCATTGAATAGTCTTGGGACCAAGAGGGAAATGGCAGAAGTGTTAAAGTTTGACACTTGCCAAAGGCCTTTTCCTGTGAGCATCTGAGAACATCAGACATTGAATGTTGAATCTGAAGCACAATCCTGGAAAATTGCTAGCTGATGATTCACCTCATATCTGTGGTGAATAGATTTTCTCGGTTATCTTTTACTTTTTATTTGTCTCTTCCTGCTGTCTCAACTGTATCCTTTCTCCACTTCTTACAGTTCTGAAATAAAAAATAGGATAATAAGGGGAGGGAATTCTTCCAAAATCAGGTTTGTAGAAGAGCAGCAAGAGTAGTGCATGTAAGAGACTGACACTGATTTTCTATTTTTCTAGTTGGAAGTGACTAGAGTATTTCTAACTGAAAGTGACAAATGTTAATTTGTAGAATACCCAGTTTTTAAGTATCATCTGTAGTTGCTTACATGCAAGGGATCGCCCAATCTCCTTAGGTGAGCTCCAGTGGCCAAGCCCTGCTATCCTTTACTGTCCTGTGGGAATATTCCTAAGAAAACAGACTACCAACGTTAAGAGCAGATGAGCAGAAGAGCAGAGGATAATGCCTGTCTGGTTGCAGCCGCAAGTTGTCAATCACCCCTTAATGTTTACAGAAGCGAAAAGTCAATGTGTAGTTGTTTTAATTTGACACACTCTTGGGTTGAGAGAGTCTGATTGCTGGGGGGGACAGTTAAGTGACTGTGCTGCTTGTCAGCTTGTCTGGGTATGACTCCAGTGCTAAATACTTTTCTGATGAGCGATAGATTGGGTTAAATACTGGCATAATTGCCTGCTTCCACATACCGGTCTTGCAGTGCCTTGTACTACATTTCTATCAGCACTTGCCTGAGGCTGTGAGGGTTTATGCTCCAAAGAGAGTCCGTATGTTCATTTTCATGAATCAATGTCGGTTTTTGAAAAGCAATTGTTACAGAGCTAAGTGGACTGTAATAAATTACACCCCCTCCAGGCCCACTGGAGTAAATCAGAACTGTTTATATCCATCCAAGTGGTCTTTTGAGTATAAATGACTTTTTGTTTACTTATCAAGCCAAATGTTTGTCTCTAGGAAATGGAGGCAAATGATTTGTTCATGTTTTAATCTTGTGAATAGCACTTTGCTGCTGTTAAGCCAGAGAGGAAATTCTGTGTATTGTTAGGTAGAAAAGTTTCCCTTCGCCAGTTAAGTGAGGTTATCCCAAAGTCATTTTCAAGGCTGCAGACACTTTGTTGTAATTATACCAACTCTTGGTGTCAATGTGTCTGAAACCATGACTTACCACGTGCCCAAGATGCACTGAACTCTAAAAAAAGAGCACTGCTTCTTATCCCAGAAGTTTCTAAGCAAATAAAGTAAATTTTGGAAAATGTATTTCTCTCTTTGGATTTCTTGGCTCTATTTTGTTATGAAGGATATGTACTGCCCGATATTTATGTACTGTGGGAGTCAAGAGAAAACTCTTGAAATGGCTGCATTTTTCTTGTGAATGAGACTGAGCAGAGGTCTGACCCTTTTTGGTAGGGAGCAGATCCTGCAGAGTTTGTCTGTTTTGGCTCTGTCGTTATGAAATAATCTGTTTCACATTTAATTCTAGTTAAAAAACAACAAAAAAACTATCTCATAATTTTCTTTTTCTTTTTCTTTCTTTCTTTTTTTAAAATCTAAAAATATTTAAAAAAAATTTTTTTATTATTTATTTATTTCTTTCTTTTTGATGAGCCAGAGCCATTGTTTTCTTCCACTTACCTTTTCCATAAGGCTTGCTAGGCTATATTAATAATGTCTCTCAATGAAGCACTAACAATCTTTTCTTTTTAATTATACTTTCTCTTATTGTGCTAAATATATCTCACATAAAATTGCCATTTTAAAGCCATTTTTAAGTATACAATTCAGTGCTATTGAATACATCCACTATTTATTTGCAGAACATTTTTATCATTCAAACAGGAAACTCTTTACCAATTAAGCAGTAACTCCCCATTTTCCACTTCCTCCAGCCCCTGATAATCTCTATTCTAATTTCTGTCTCTATGAGTTTGCCTATTTTGGATACCTCATATAAGTGGAATTATAGAATATTTGCTCTTTTGCATCTAGCTTATTTCACTTTGCGTAATATTTTTCAAGGTACATCCATGTTGTAGCATGTGTCAAATTTTATTCCTTATCATGGCTGAATAATCTTCCATTGCATGTATATACCTCATTTTGTTTATCCCTTCATCTGTTGATGGATGCTTAGGCTGCTTCCACCTTTTGGCTATTGTGAAATAATGCTGCTATGAGTACTGTTGTACAAGTATCTGTTTGAGTCCCACTTTTCATTTCTTCTGGGTATATATCTAGGAGTAGAATTGCTGTCATGTGGTAATTCTATGTTTAAAATTTTGCAGAACTGCCAAACTGTTTTCCACAGTGGGTATGCATGATTTAACATTTCAATCAGCAATGCATGAAAGTACCAGTTTTTCCACATCCTATCTGACATTAGTTATTTTCCATTTTATTATTATTATTATAGCCTTTCTAGCGGGTATAAAGTAGTATCTCATTGTGAGTTTGATTTGCGTTTTCCTGATGAGTAATAGTGTTGAGCATCTTTTCATGAGCTTATTGGCCATTTATATATCTTCTTTGAAAAAATGTCTGTTCAAGTCTTTAGCCCATTTTTGAACATGGACACAGGATGTCTTTTCCATTTATTTAGGTCTTTTAAAATTTCATGCATTATATACTTATAACATCACTTTGTACTCCATAAATATATACAATTATAGTTTCTCAATTTACAATAAAATAATAAAAATAAAATTTCTTTTAGTAGTGTTTTATAGTTTTCTGTGCCTGTCATGTCTTCGGTTAAATTTATTCCTAAGTATTTTATTCTTTTTGATGCTATTTTAAATGGAATTGTTTTTTTAATTTCCTTTTCAGATAGTTTATTGCTAGTGTGTAGAAATTCAACTAATTTTTGTGTTGATTTTGTATCCTGCAACTTTGCTGAATTTATGTATTGGCTCTAATAGTTTCTTATGGTTTTTAAAGGATTTTCTACCTATAAGATTATGTCCCTGGCAAACAGATGTAATTTTACTTTTTCCTTTCTAACTTGGCTTCCTTTTTCTTTTTCTTTTTCTTTTTCTTTTTCTTCTTCTTCTTCTTCTTCTTTTTTTTTTTTTTTGCCTATTTGCTCTGGCTAGAACTTCCAGTACTGTTTTGTCTTGTTCCTGATTGCTGTGGTCTGAATGCTTATCCCCTCATGTGGGAGCTTTATCCCCAATGTAAAAGGTGGGGCCTTTAAGACGTGATTGAATTATGAGGACTGTGCTCTCATGAATGGAGTAATCCATTCATGGAGTAACAGGTTAATGGTTAAATGGGTTATCATGGGTGTGAACTTGGGGCTTTATAAGGAGAGCAAGTGAGCATGTGAAAATGCTGTTCCCCCTCCTTGTCATGTGACACTCTGGGTTACCATGGGATTCTGTAGAAACTCCCCACCAAGAAGAAGGCCCTCACCAGATTTGCCCCTGGACCTTGGACTTCCAAGCCTCCACATTGTAAGAAGTAGAGTCTGGTTTTTTTTTTTTTTTTCTTTTTTGTGACCGGTAAGGGGATCGCAACCCTTGGCTTGGTGTTATCCGCACTGCACTCAGCCAGTGAGTGCACCAGCCAGCCCCATACAGGATCCGAATCTGCGGTGGGTGCCGCTGAGCTCCCAGCACTGCACTCTCCCGAGTGCGCCACGGGGTCGGCCCGAGTCTGTTTCTTTATTCGTTCCCCAGTTTCAGGTATTCTTTTATCAGTAACAGAAAAGTGACGAATATACTGATCATAGGGAAAAGTGAGAAAATATTTGCAAATCATATATCTGATAAGGGAGTAATATTCAGAATATATAAAGAATTCACAAAACTCAACAACAAAACCTGATTCAAAAATGGGCACAAAGGACTTGAGTAGATATTTCTGCAAAGAAGATATACACATGGTTCATGAGCACATGAAAAGATGCTCAGTATCAGTAATCATTAGGAAAATGCAAATCAGAACTGCAATTAGATGTCACCTCATATCCATTAGGATGGCTGGTATTGAAAAACAGAAAATAACGAGTGTTGGCAAAGATGTAGAGTAAATGGAATGCTTGTGTACTGCTGGTAGGAATGTAAAATGGTACAGCTACTGTGGAAAACAGTATGGAGATTCCTCAGAAAATTAAAAATGGAATTACCATATAATCCAGCAATTCCACTTGAGAGTAAATACCCCAATAAGATTGAAAGTAGAGTCTTAAAGAGATGTTTGTAAAACCCATGTTCATAGCTGCATTATTTACAATCTCTAAAATAAGGAAGCAACCCAAGTGTCTGTAGATGGATAAATAGGTAAGCAAAAAGTGGTGTATACATACAATGGAATATTATTCAGTTTTAAAAAGGAAATTCTGACATATGCTGCAGCATGAATGTATGCTGAGTGAAATATGCCAGTACAATAAGACTAATACCATATGATTTCATTTATATGTGGTGCTTAGTCAAAATCATGGAGACAGAAAAGAGAACGTGGTTTCCAGGGGCTGTAGGGAAGGGGAAATGGGGAATATTATGTAATGGGTATAGTGTTTCAGTTTTATATGACAGAAGGAGTTCTGGAAATGGATGGTGATGATGATTGTACAACATTATGAATATATTTAATTATACTGAACTGTCCACAAAAATAGTTCGGATGGTAGATTTTATGTGTATTTTACTACAGTAAAAAAGAGTGGATGTTACATTCACATCAAATGTCTTTTTTGCATCTGTCAAGATAACCATGTGATTTTTCTCTTTATTAATGTAGTAAGTCACAGTAGTAGATTTCCTGTCAAACCATCCTTGTATTCCTGGAATGAGTCTTATCTGGTCATGAAGCATTATCCTTTTAATGCATTGCTGGATTCAATTTGCCTGTATTTATTGAGGACTTTCGCATTTATATCCGTAAGTGAGCTTGGCCTTCTCTCCTAGTTTGTGGTGTCCTTGCTATGTTTTTATATCATGGTTATAAGCAGTTTAAGGATGAAACAAACCATTCATTTTCTTTTATTCTCTGGAGCAGTCTAAGTGATATAGGAATGATCACATTTTGTTATCTGAATGAAATTGCCCATGAAACCATCTAGGCCTGGGTTCTTTTGGAGACGGGGATTAAATCTTTTAACTTTTCTGGTTTTTTGTTTCTTTTAATGGCATTTTTTTTTTTTTAAAGAGCTTCCTTCCTCACTTAGTTTTGGCAGTCTTGTCTGTCTTTGAAGAGAATTGTCCATTTTATTTTGATTTTTAAATTTAATGATATAAGATTGCAATGGTGATCTCTTAAATTCTTTAGAACATCATACCTGTGGTTATATTCCCTTTCTAATGTTTAATGCTTTTCTCTTTGTATGTTCATTTTCTTGTGTCCTTGGACAGATTTTCCCAAGATTTGTTTTATTGGTCATTTCCTAGCACCATCGTATGAGTTTATTTGTTCATATATCAATTTTGGTTAACATGACATATAGTTGTTCTTAAAGAGGCTCTTGAAATTCTTTGTTTTTTTGTTTTTCTTTCAGTCCCCACCGAAAAAGTGGGAATTACAGTAATAAAGCCAACTGGCTCAAAGAAATTAGTCCCCCAGAGAATATGGCAAGTAAATGGCAGAACTCAGATTCAAACCAGATTCGACTTTAAAGCTCACCCCATCACCCGTACTCCCTTCCACCTAAAAGCAGAACCCAAGACAAGGACGTGTGTGCAGGTAGTATACTGGGTGGCAATTCCAAGGAGCAAGAGTGAGTGATCAGGAAGGAAGAATGAGACAAGGAAGAGAAACCAACATAAAGTACTGTCATTGGATAACTGCTGAGGGCAAGTGTTAGATCTGGGACCTTCTGAGAGCTAGAAAGCCTCTCAAATTGTCTGCCTGAGGGTAAAGAGAGGGAAGTATGGGCTCCCATCTCCCAAGGCATCAAACCCCCTCACTACCGAGTTGCACATATGTGCTTGAAGGAGGATGGTCAGAGAAGCCCTAGGGCAGGAGTAAGGGACCCATGGTCTACCCTTGATGCAAAATGTAGTCACACGGAGGTGAGGTGATGTTTGCACAGAGGTGTTGCCAAGAAGCTTTGAGTTGGCACCAGAGGCATCTAGTACTGTCTGTTTATAGGAGTATCATTGGAACTCACATAATATCAAAGTCATGGGTCAGTGCATTACCCGATTCCGTGTTCTGTGATAGTAACTTACAGCTGCCTAACACTTAATTTATGTCCTGGATTTTGAGTGACATGAATTTTTATTTCCTTAAAGCCTGAAGGCCATTGGGATGGTTGGATATTTGGCCCATTGCCAAATGGATTCCTGTATCTGTTAGGAACATCAGCGGGGGGCAGGGAGGGTTGGTTGGAAATAACAGGTTAAAGATCTGTGTGCAGATTCCGATTTCCTGATGAAGTAGCCTTTGCTAGAGAGGATTTATTTTGGTAAGAAAGGCAGTAAAAGCATCATGGAGGGAAACTATTTTTACCTTTCTTAACTAAAATAATACATATTTAAAGAAAAGATGAATTTATAAAGGTATTGGACCCTTCAGAGAATATGGCTGGCTTTTGAGCTTAAGCACTGACTGTAGCCAAATTATTTTTCTTTGCATTTAAGTGAGGCAGCCGTCACATAATGGTTGAAAGCACTGAGTTGGGCGTCTCCTCAGACCTGGATTGTCATCAGTGGCCACATGATCTTGGGCAAGTTTCTTCATCTCTGTAAACCTTACTTTTCCCGTCTGTAAATTGGAGGTGGTAGTATGCCTTTTGTTTTGTTTTTATGTTGATTAAGTGAAGGAAGCGTATGGAAAGGGCTTAACGCTGCGCCTGGCATGTGGGTATTGCTGGTAAATTGTAATTGCTTTTATTGGTGGTTTAGTAATTTTGTGATCTTAATTGTGTGTTTCTGATTGAGTTTGAGCCTCTTTTTAAGAAATATTATAGTTGAAAGTGTTCCAGCCAAGACCAACTCCAGAAAATAAATGGAATCATGAGTAGGGTTGTTTCTACTTCTGCGATCCTCACACAAAAGTGTACAAACACATCTACTACTGTTCCTTGCTTTTGGTAGCCTACTTAGTACCCTTTGCCCCTCCATCCTCTGAGAGAAAACAATTTGATAAATAACATGGTAAAATAATATCGATTTTGTGACATAGTCCTGATTATTTGCATTTTAAAAGGAGATCAGTGTTTATTTTGAAGAAACGAAACTTTAATGGTGGAAGTTCAGATATTTGGTTTTTGAGTGGCAGGCATATTTGGAGGGCAAAAATCTCTTGCTTCCCTAATCTCAAACCCCTTGATTATAAGTAACCGCCTCTTTTGTGTGCATGGAGTCAAGTCTGATTCTTGGTTTTTGAAGTGCTTTAAATTTTGCTTTATTCCAAATATTATATTTGTATCTCTATTATAATACATGCTTATAATAAAAGACTATGCATCATAAAATGTGGTGTTTGGAACATAGACATTACAGTGTACTTTTATTCTGATTGTCAATTGTTTCCTTTGCAAAGTGCATGATCACTTATTAAGTTAACAAAATAATTTAGTCAATCTAGTTGCCTGAAGTGCATGTCCCAAAATGACTAACTTAACCTAAGGAATTGTCCAGACCTCCATTGAATAAAGATCAGCTGTTTTTCAGCAAATTGACAATAATAATAAAATCCACTGCAAGTTTTATCAACAAGTTAGATCTTTTGCAGAGCAGTATTTTCAAAATCAAAATGGTTTAAAGGGGTTCATCTTAACAATATAGCTAGACTCTAGTTAATGCTTTTTCTTCCCTAATAGTTTGCAGTCAACCATTTCATACTTTCATCAAGATGAAACTTGCTACACAGCTATCTTTCATACTTATTCATCTAAAAAGTACCTTTTAAATCAGAGGTTTAAAAGAGCAGTAAAAAAAAACTTTGGAAACTGGTTTTTCAGAACATGTTTCTGAATGTACTGTTAAAACAGCTTTATTTTTCCTTAAATGAACAGAACATGCTGCTTTTATTTTCTCTATAGTTTCTGACGAGTTGCTTTTTTTTTGTTTGTTTGCTTTAAACACACACATTTTTTGTCAGTTGTAATCTTGGTATATTTTGGCCTACTTTTTCCTCATTTTGTTTATTTTAACAGTTGCCTCCAGAGCTAAACTCTTGATGTGTGTCATTCCAGACCTTTTGCTATGAAATCACATGCAGATATGTGTTTCTGTAAAAAGACTTAGTTTGGCTTTTTAACATAAGTAGTATTGTAGTCAGCATACTGTTCTTCAACTCTTTTCTTTTTTTGTTTATTTTGTTTTCCTTTTTTCAATCAACAGTTGGTCTTAGAGACTTTCCATGTTAGTACATGTAAGTCTACTTTATTCTTCTTAACTGGCACATACTATTCCACGGTTTGGATAGATCATAGTTTATTGGTTAATTTCATTGTTTATTGACAGTCATGTTGTTTTTCTTTTTTTGATATTATGAACAAATGCTGCTGCCCTCTCCTTGTGCAGATGTGCTAGTGTTTTTCTGGGAAAATAGTAAGAAGGGGCATTTCAAAGAAAGCCTGCATTTTAGATTTATTGAATACTGCCAAATAAACCCCAAGACCGGCTCATCCGTTTACAGTCCTAGCAGCAGTGTTTTCCTAGCAGCATGGTATTATCTAACATCTTCCTTTTGTCTATCTGGTGGGTGGAAAATGGAGGGTAGTGGTGATCATTTCCATTTCCATTTCCATTTGAGCCAGGGTTTTAGTAAGGGAGGTGCCCACATCTGGCATCTGGGCACTGCCCGAGGTGCCAGGTAACTGGACCATTTTATCCACCGCTGCTCCCTCCTCTCCCTGAAAGGAAAGTACAAGAGTGGGTCACAGGTCACAAGATAGCCCCTCCAGCATAGTCCATCTCAGCTTAACAGCCACCTTGCACTGAATCCCAATCAATCTCCACATAAAAGTGCCAGCTCTTGAACCAGCAGAAGTGCTGGTAAAGAGCCTCGTGATTTTCATCTCTTGTAGCTGCTTTCTCATTGCTAGACCATCCAGTCTGATAGAAGACAGCTGACAGGAGAAGGTGATTCTACCCTGTTCTCTTGTTGACATGGTGTATGGATAACTGTTTTCCACTGGGGCTAAAAAAATGTAGTGTCTCCTTTGTAGGCAAGCTTGGGCATATGTCCTTTCTGTGCTAATGGGAGTGCGCATCCAGGTACATGAGGTTACACTGAGCAATTGTTGAGATTCACACAAAAGAGCAGTGTTTGGCATTCCCACAAGGACTGGATTCATCCAGTACCAAAGAACCAGTAATATTAGGAAATTCATTGTGCAAAATTAGCTAATGATCTGATTTCAACCAACTTGTTACATGATTGGCATTTGATTATGAGGCAGAAGCTGTCCTTATGTCACTTGAAGCAACTCTTCTGCAGTGGCCTAAGGATGGAGGAGTTGAACCTCATCCCATTTAGTGGCCGAGTGCCAACGATTGGAAAGAGCTTAGTCTGTTATTGATAGAAAATGTTAATGTCTCTGTTAGGGAAGGAAAGGGCTTAATTTCTTGCTTCGGAAGTAATCACTTGATGTTAAATTACCCATCTCTGTTTTGTACTCCATTAATTCTGACTTTGAGCAGTCACTTAAATCTTTAGAGCTTAAAAGAAATGAGGACTTGAGAAGTCAGAACACACTGATAGAATTTAAGT
Organism: Cynocephalus volans; assembly: GCF_027409185.1. Taxonomy (NCBI): domain Eukaryota; kingdom Metazoa; phylum Chordata; class Mammalia; order Dermoptera; family Cynocephalidae; genus Cynocephalus; species Cynocephalus volans. The sequence goes on from NC_084475.1 coordinate 43,752,566, forward strand.
TCTGGTAGAGAAGTTAGAGGTCACTTAGCTTAACCCCTTCACTTTACAGATGTGGAAACTGAGGCCCCAAGATGACTTGCCCCGGGGACAGTATAGTTCTTAAAGACAAATACTGCCTGAATCCAAGATTCGTAGTACTAACCATTTCCTGTAGCTTGGGTTTTGGATTTGAGCCGGAGCTGGATTCTGTGTTAACTTCATTGATTGATAGAGTTCTCCTGAAGGTGGGCCCCGACAGCCAGTGCGGCACTTCTGTTAGATGTATCAGGGGCCCTTGCTACTGCTGACCGGGAGGTGCTGGAGCTTGCTGGGGTGAATTGGTTCATTTTTCATGGTCTCCATCCTGACTTCATGGAAGGTCACATGAGGTGGAATTGGGTAATTACTTATCTACTCTGAAAACACATCTGTATGGATTTGCACAGAATTTTGTCCTCTTGTGCTTCTTTGTGCTTTGGGAATACAATGTGAGCGGGCGGCCTGTGGGGTGGCTCCTGCTTTGGTGCTGACCACCCCCCCCCACCTGCTCAGTCCCTCCTCTCCTGCCCTTTGTCGGATGTGTGCTGGGCTGAACAGTTCTCCTCATTATTATCTTAAGTTAGGTGAAGGGAAAAGCAAAGCTTTCACATTAGGAAAGGTTTTGTTTGTTCTCATCTCCTTTCCCTTCCTTTCCTCTTCTCTCCATAGGGACATGTAACTACTGGGAAAAATAAGATTCTGTGAACATTGTTTTTGACATCTTGGTGTCTGGAGCTCTCAAATTTCCAGATCCTATGGTTCCATTTCAGACTCCCCTACCAGATGCCCAGGAGTGTCCTTAGAGGTCAGCGTTATCTCCATGGACCTTGGCAGCCTCCCTGCTACCAAGACCGTCCCTCCTCTGTGCTCTGCTGTTTCAGGCTCAGAAGGCTCTGCAACAAGAGGTTACTCTAAAAGAAAACCTGAGGTTCTGCCATGAAACTTCTGTTTTATGTTCTGAAACACCCAGAATGTGATAGACAGCAAACAGTTAAGTGGCCCCGACTCTTCACTTAATCACATGGTAGATCTCTGAAGTCTCTCCTTTAAAAAAAAAAAAATTATTGAGGTATGATTGGCATTCAAAAAGCTGTGCCTATTTAATGTATACAACTTGATGAGTTTAGAGATAAGTATCACCTGTGAAACTATGGTCACAGTCAATGCCATAAACCTATCTCTCACCTTCAAAAGTTTCCTCCCACACTCTATTTATTTTTATTTACTTTTTCTGTAATAAGAACACTTGACATAAGATCTGCTTTCTTAAATTTTTAAATATACAGTACAGTATTGTTAACAATATGCCCTATGCTATACAGTGGGTCTCTAGGACTTATTTCATCTTGCATAACTGAAACTTTGTGACGTTTGAACATTTCCCCATTCCCCCACCCCACCCACCACCACCATTCTAATCTCTGCTTCTGAGTTTTACTATTTTAGATTCCTCACGCAAGTGGGATCATGCAATATTTGTCCTGTGTCTAGCTTATTTTGCTTAGCATAATGTCCTCTGGGCTCATCCATGTGTGGCAAATAGCAAGATTTCCTTCTTTTTAAAGGCTGAATAATATTCCATTGTATGCATATACCACATTTTCTTTATCTGTTTGCCTGTTGATGGATATTTAGGATGCTTCCATGCTTTGGCTATTGTGAATATTGTGAGTCATGCTATGGTGAACATGAGTGTACAGATATATTTTCAAGATTCTGGTTTCAATTCCTTTGGGTATATATATACCTGTTAGTGACATTGTTGGATCATATGGTAGTTCTATTTGTGAAGTCTCTTGTTCTTGGAAAGTGGATTTGAAAGATGAGGGAATCTCAGGGTCCCTTGGATTAGCTGCTTCCTTGATTTATTTTTAGAAGGCATACCTACAGTTCAGGTGATGTCTTGGACTTTGAAGTTCCCTGTTTGCAGCAAAACCATGGCTTTCTGGAGAGGTATTTGGGCAAACAGCTTTGTGAATTTGAAAAAGAGAAAAGCCCATTGCAGAGGGCTCTCTGGGTCAGCAGTAGGCAGCGAGAAGAGTAAAAGCAGCAGACTCATCACAATGTAGTGTGGCTTTGTGGTGGACAGTCCCAGATTCAAGCCCTGAGTACAAGTTCTGCCTCTGACACTCAGTAGTTGTGTGACCTTGGCATATTAGTCACCCTCTCTGAGCCTCAGTTTTTTAAATCTGTAAAATGAGGATATTAATACCCACACCTCCTCAAAGGTTTTTGTGAGGATGATAGGTAAAGTACAATGCCTGGAACACAATAGGGGCTCAATGAATGACAGCAGTTATTAATGATAATTATGCTAATAAATAATGCAGCTGAACCTCATTTCCCAAGCCTGCTTACCTGAGTCAGCATTTACCAGTCCAGCCTTCCTAAGAATTCCTATTTCATTTTCCTGGTGACCACCACCCACTCAGTAAAGAAAGCAGTTCACTTCTACTGTTCAAGCAGAGAGCACAGTACTTCCAGCAGCAGACTGATTTCCTTTTATCCTTGCTTTCCATCTTTTTGTTGCTACGAAAAAACCCCCACATATTTTGCCCCTTGTTATTTGATAGTTTGTTTTGACATAGAAGTTTCTAAGTACTTTTTAAATAAATGGTTGACCTTGGTTTAGCCTTGTAAGAGGTTTCCCCCCTTAACTACCAAGCACATTAGTTAGCTAATGCTCATATTTGCATCTTTTCCTTTTCTCTGTTTTATTTGGTTCAGTGTTACAACTAGTAATATTTCCTAGTGGAAATAATTACAAGTTCGTTTTATTCAGTTCTCTGACAAATACTTGATTAGAATCCTGGAGCCTCATTGAAGCACTGGACAGCAGAAAAATAAATTTAGTTTAAGGTCTGTTCTTTAAATACCAGTTATTTTCTGTTTGGCCATAAGGACTACATTCTAATTGAGCTCCTGGAAGGCAGAGTTAAAGAGGAACTGATAATCACTTTGAGATTATCTCACTGGTAAATCACTTTGAAAAGCTGTGACTCTGTCATAGGGAGGAGACAGAGACCAGACATGGACAGTAACCTTGCTTGGCAAGAATGTGTCTTTTCTGTAATTTATGAAAATCTGATGTAGTAAAGGAGAAACTGGAAAATTTATCCACTTAGTAGCAATGCATTCTGTACACTGAGTGATATAGATGACACTCTAGAAATTTGATGTGCCCCCAAAGATAACATATCTGCAATGTCTGGAAGCCTCCTCTTTAAAATGAACATATCAACGAGAGGGTTAGCAGCATGAAGCCTGCAAGTACCTCTTGGGTGAATTAGTTTAATTGGGTGCTTTTCTTCAAAGAGCTCCAAGTGGTGTACTCGAAGAATAGAACTGTTTCTGGAGACGATTGAGGGGAGGGGTAAGGTGTAATTTGGCAGAGGTGACCCTGGGAATGGACCAAGGGACACAGGGATACCTAAGAACGGCGAGGGAGATGCAAAGGATCAGGCAAACATATAATAGAGAAAAAACTTCCTCTTCCTCCTGAGTTTGCTTTGGATGGTCCCTGGTGTATATTTGAAGCACGTACTGAGGATCTGCTCTTTCATTAAGGGAGGGGACAAGCAGGAGAGGGGACTAGTGTTGATTGAATACCTATTTTGAGCAAGGAGCTTGGTATACTTTATTTTTAATTTACAACAGCCTTTAACATTGTTTTTCTTCCTTCCGTGGATGAGAAGTTAAGGTTCAGAGCTATAAAATGATTGCCTAGGGTCACATGACCATTAAGTGACCCAGCCAGAATTTGATCCCAGGTGTGTCTGATTACAGGTGTTTTCCTTATGAGACCAGAGGCTTGTTTTATTCACAGATATATCCCCTGTGTTTAGAACAGTGCTGGGCACAGGGCAGATGCTCAATAAATATCCTGTGAATTAAGAAACCGATTAGCACCATGCTGCCTTCTTTTATGCTTAAAAACAGTTATATCTAGTTCTGGAGGTAGATTAAGAAATAAAGAGGACCAGCGCTAGTTACTGTGTTCCTGAGAGTGCTCAGCTTCTGAAGAGGCCTCTTCCAACATGTTAGACATGAAATAAAACATGTTCTAAAATTTATGCTTTAGGAATTATGGTGTAATCCAAAGGCCAGGCAGCACATAAACTTGACAGTTTGTGCAATTTAAATAACATTTCTGATTCCCAGGAAGCTTGTGGATAACTGTGGAAACCATTTCCACATTGTAAATTGGTCCCTTTTGAGATGAGCTGGTACTTTCTGAAATTAGCAGATTACTTGAGCTTGAAGGAAGGAGCTAAGGGCGCCATTCGTTATTTGATTGCTCTTTGCTCTGAGCTTCGAGGGCAGCCAATAATGCAGTGAGTGCTGGACTTTCATTCTTGTTTTCAAATTAAAGATTTAATTACAGTCTGCACTGAAGATGAACCAAGTGTGAAAATACCTGATCTCCTTAGAATGTGGGATCAGGGAAGAGTGTGTGGGTTGGAGTCAGTGCCCAAGCATTTAAATACTTTCAACAGTAGCATTAAGGGTGAAATTAATTATATTGTGACCAAATGCTGGCCTGTTGGGTAGTCAAACTCAGTGAAATTTATATTCTTCATGTTGATCATTTTTTAAAAAAATCATTTCGTTTTTTTAATTAAAACTTTTTTTTTTTTTTTGGTGGCTGGCCAGTATGAGGTCCAAACCCTTGACCGTGGTGTTATCAGCACCATGCTCTCCCAAGTGAGTCCCATTGTTGATCTTTTTTAAAGCCAAAAGGTTTTTGTTTTAGGAGATACTCTGATAGTAAGACTAGGTACTTAAATCTCCAAGACTTCAAAGGTTTAGAAGGATATACATCTTTCACATTTGTGGAGATGCCTCTTTAAAATGAACATATCAACGAGAGGGTTAGCAGCACGAAGCCTGCAAATACCTCGTAGGTGAATTAGTTTAATTGGATGCTTGGTCCATTTGTGGACTGGTGCATTGTCATTTTGCATAAATGTTTTGTGTGTGCTTGTGATGAATGAGGATGTGCTCATTGCTGGATGCAGAGTTCTGTATGTGTCTATTGAATCAAGTTTATTTATTGTGGTGTTCACATCTTCAATCAGTTGATAATAAAAGCAATCTATTCAAAACCTATCTGATGGCCACCACATTGCCTATGTTTTTAAGGTAGTAGCTTTAATAAGCTTCCTTTATTATGGAGAAAAAAATGTCTGTATATATTTTCAGTCTTCTAGCTTCAGTCATTCTCATATTTGTTAGTGTCTAGAGTGTAGTAATGTCCAGCTAAGGACCAGGTTTAAGAGTAGATTCTGGATGCCTCATTAACTCATCATCATTGAGGTTAGTAATCTGGTTCAGATAAACGAATTTTCCAAAGAACTGAAATTTTCTCCTGAAATTGCTAGAGGCCACTGTCCCCCAATCGTTGATGACAGTAGCATTTGTCAAATGGATTCTCTTTTTTCTTGCCTTCTTAGTTTTCCTCGCCCCTTGTTGGAGGTGGGGCTGGCAGCTGTCACTTCTCTCTTGTCATTATAGCTGCCTCTCCACCATTCTTTCTGTTCATGCTTATCTAATATGCTGGCTGCAACTGGTCTAGGAAACAGATCAGATGGCTTTGTCCAGTGAAAATTGTTTTTCATTTATTCATAACTACCACTTGTTGAATGCCAGCCACATGGAAGGCGTTTAACTGTCAGCTACCAAAGGGCTTTAAAGATCAGTATGACATGGGCCCTGCCCTAGTCTGTGGAGGAATCATTAGGTCTATAATGAAAGGTGACAGGAAGGTGAAAGTGATAGTGGCACAAGAAAGGTACAATCCTCTGGGCAAATACTCTGTGCATTGGAGGAGGGGAGATTGCTTCTGCATTTGGAATGGAGATCGGGGAGACAGCAGGATGAGCATGAACTCAATGTCAGAGGCAGGGGACCTGGAGGTCTGTGCTGCGATCTAGAGCAGGCATGAGTCTAGAAGGTGGCTTAAGTACAGGGAGGGAGTGAGAAATCAGGTTGCTCCTCAAATGCCAGGTCAGGGAGCTTGAACCTTTTCAGAATCCCCCGAAGGTGTTTATTTAGGAAAGATGTCAGAGACATGCTTTGGGAAGAGTAACGGTCACCCTGGGTAAGTGAAGCAGAGTGAGAAGAGACTGGATAGGGCAACCAGATGCTTGCACCTTAGGTGCAAGATGTGAGGGCCGGAATTCAGATGGGGGTGGAGTGTGGTAGGGTAAATGGAAAGGAGGCATGTGCAGAGTTGATGAGAGCAGGATTTGGCAGCTGCCTAGATGTGAGAAGGAGGTGGGGGGGTGTGTGGTCTAAGGCAATGCCTGAGGCTTGGAGCCTGAGCAAGCTCGTGATGCGGGGGAGCTCCAGACCCAAGAGACAGGGAGGGCCTGTTTTCTTTTGGAGGAGAAAATGGTAGGGCCAGTTTTAAGTGCAGGGAGTTTCGCTGCAGGAGGCTCATCAGGTGGAGATGTTCAGCAGATATTTAAAATACAGAGGTAGTTTGCAGTAGGAAATCAGGGCAAGAGGTGTAAATTGTAATCATTTGCCAGGGGGTGACATTTAAAGCATTGTGTGACAAGAGAGGACCGAATCCAGCAGCTTGGGGAAAGTCTGTGCTCAGGGTTGGGTCCGAGAAGTTGCGGGGAAGGGAGAAAGCCTGGAGAAGCAGGACACCAAGGCCTGAGCACTGGGCAGGAGGGAGGGAGGTGGCACAGTCACATGTCTGGTGCTCTGGAGAGAGGGAGGAAAAGACTGGAGCAGGCCGTTGGCTTTGATGGCCAGCATGTCCTGGGTGAGCTTGAGGAAACTTTTCTGGGAGTGACACAAGCAGCTGGTTTGCCAGGCATTATGGTATGAGTGGCAGCGAGGACGATTCTTGAGTTAAACTTAGTGGTGATGAAATAGACACAGGACAGTAGGGCAGGGTTGGGGGAGAGTGGGAAGAAGTGGAGAAAAGGATTGATACAAAACAAGTGAAAGACTAAATCCAACGCTTCACATCCATTACAATGACTATTACTTAAAAACAACAGTAAACCAAAAAAATAACAGGAGTTGCTGAGGATGTGGAGAAGTTGGAACCCTTGTGCATTGCTGGTGGGAATGTAAAATGGGGCAGCCTCTGTGGAAAACTATGGCAGTTCCTAAAATAATTAAACATAGAATTACCATATAATCCAGCAATGCCACTTCTGGGTATATATCAAAAGAATCGAAAGCAGTGTCTTGACAAGATATTTGTTCATAGCCACATTATTCACAATAGCCAAAAGTTGGACACAACCAAAATGGCCATTAGAAGATGAAGGGATAAACAAAACATGATACATACAAACGATGGAATATTATTTAAAAGGAAGGAAATTCTAACACAAGCTACAACGTGGATGAACCTTGAGGACATTATGCAAAGTAAAATAAGCCAGACACAGAAGGACAAATATTGTATGACTCACTTTATATGAGGTACCTAGAGAAGTAAAAATCTGAAAATAAAGTAGAAGGGTGGTTGTCAGGGGCTTGGGGGAGGAGAGAATGGGGCGTTATGGTTAATGGGGGCAGGGTTTCAGTTTGGGAAGATGAACAAGCTCTGGGGACAGACGGTGGTGATGGCTGCACAACAATATGAATGTACTTACTGCCACCAAACTGTACACTTAAAAATGGTTAGATGGTAAGTTTTGTTTTACCACAATAAAAAATACTAAATACAAAAACGCAGAGAACTAAATCCTGAAGGAAAACTAATTTGTTGACCAGGAGAAGGAAGAATTAAAGAAAAATATGTCTCCTGCTTTGGTAGATACCTGCCAGCCTTAGTTTCCTTTGTTGATTTCAGAGCCAAGCTCTGTTGACCCAGCACCAGCAGACCCTGTCTGGAAGCCTCTCACCCGAAGAGACCATAGGCGGTTATTCTGAGAAATAAGCCCCTAAAAAAATGGCTGCAGTTAAGTTTGGGTTCAGACGGGCTGCAGTTGGGGAGAAAATGGGAAAACCTTTTCTTGAAGACAAACTAAAATACCTGTCAAAACATGAGCCTGAGCTCTCCTCACCTGAAACAATTAAAAATATCATTAAACACCTGGAGAGGGGAAGGTACAATAACATTCCTGAATGTCTTATATTGCCCAGAGATTAAACCTCTTTAGGGTTGAAGTTCTTTCTTGTGGGCTAACTGGACAGAAGTCATTTTAAACAAACACACAGTTTTAAGAAATACATATATTAAAATATTTTAGCAATTAGTCTTATACAGACTGTAGAAATATTTTCTCGGAAAAATGTACGACCTGTGCCATTATTTTCTTATTTCTATTCATCCTTAACGTGAACCATTCCAAAACAGTGTGTACTTGCTCCTGTAATTTGATCTTCTTTATCCATCCATGTTGGCTGTGTTGTATTTAGGTGGTAAACTAACATTGACTCTGAGTAGGCATGTACTCTTCTGTCTGGAAATGCCTGAGACTTTCTATCCTGATTGTTTTCAACTTGAATATGTTTTATTTAGATGTGTCCTGGTTGTTGCTTCCTTCTTCTGCACTAGGAAAAACTATTTAGCACTAGCATTTGTTAGGAACTGGAGGAAATAGTTGGCATAGTATGATAGCCATCACTGTGTGCATCTGCAAGCGTCTGTGTGTGTCTGCATCTAAGTTTTGCATCTTACAGGTAGCATCCACCAGAAACAGGATTTGCTTTTTGAAGAACATAAGGTAATTTGCTTCATGCAAGCCTCTACCCTGCTATTAGCTTATCATTTGGGCCACAATATTTATTTTAAAAGTCTAAACCGCAAATTCTGTACAAGTTTTATTGGAGAAATGGCCCATGACCATTCTCTGATATGTACTTAATTGCAAAGTGTCAGGATATTTTTAAATGAAAGACCTGCTGAAAACCATATGGCCAAAGAAGCACATCTTAAATGTTTTGTTGAACAATGTCTTTTATCAGAGGTGATGTAAATCCAAAGTGAATGACTGACTACAGGCTGGTGAATTAGATGGACCCTAGGTTAGAAGACATTGCTCATGTCATTATGACCAGCTCCAAAACTTGGCAGTATCGTTGAGTCCAAAACTTTAATCATTTTTATTAGCCTTAACAAAATGCCCATTAAGGTTGGGATTTCTGGGGCTGGCTGGTTAGCTCAGTTGGTTAGAGCATGGTGCTAATAACACCAAGGTCCATGATTCTATCCCTGTGTCGGCCAGCTACTTAGTATCTGAAAAAACAGCTTTCCTAGAATCAAATGGCAAATCTATTCCAGAGATGAATTGTGGAGCATCTTCTTTGCCTTCATTACTGAGATAATCACATGTATATTTAACTCCATTTTCAAATGCAGTTGCATATGTGTGAACAGCCTGGTCTTGGTGTCTGTACATGGACCCTATGGCTTGTTTGCACTGCACAGAGTCCCCAAGGAGGTGGCCCTGCAAGCTCAGAAAGAACTTGGGTCTTCGGTCTCCAGCCTAAACTGAGGTCCCGGTTCCACCACTTGTTACAGGGTGTTTAATGCTGCCTTTCTGCCTCAGTGGCCAGGCTTTGCATAGAGTCACTGTGCAGTAAATACAGGTGAAATTAGATAAAACCCTTGCATTTTAAAATCCTGACACTAGTTTTAGACTTGAGACTGTCTTTGCCAATGTGTGGGCTAGCTCTGTCTTGTGGTTGCAGTGTGTCTTGTGAAGACTAAATCCCATGGTCTTTCTCACTCGTTCACCCATTATTAAAAATCTACTATGTGCTCTGCACTGTGCTGGACGATGGGTGGTAGATATTCTAAGCTTAATTTCCATTTACCACATGTTTGTCTTTTACCTTGTAGACTTTCTTTCTATTTCTGCCGCAAGGTGGTTCTCATGGCTCTGTGCCCCAGCCCAATGATTCAGTCGAGTCTTTGCGCCTCTTGGCCCAGCCTCAGGAACTCTTAAGTGTAACTCAAGTCCTATGCATGATGCTATGAAAAACACAAACAATAAGTTTGGGTTTCTGTTTGGAGTTCATCTTAGCTTTCAGTCTTCTGGTGTGTAAAGAAGGATGAAGAAAGTAAAGGTGGTCTTTCTGTGAACATCAGAATAGAAACTTGTCTGAGAACATTAGAAGACATTTGAACTGTGTTATCACTAATTCTTCTTTTCTTTCTCAACCAATGTTTAATAAAAATCCTGTTAATTTCTTGCTCTTAGATAGTGGTGTAGCTACTAACCCAAAGTTCTTCCCTAGACAAAAGTACAGCCTTGTGTCAGGGGAGGGGACACAGAAAATAATGACTAAAAAGTATATAGAGACTTAAAGTTTACAAACTATTTTATCTTCTCAATCCTCAAAACAATTTTGTGAGATAAATAATTATTATCTGCCTTGTACAGTTTAGGAAATTGAGGCCCAATGTGTTTATTGAGGTGCTAATGTCTGACACAGAACTTGTGGTCTTTTGGCAACAGTGCTCAGATGGTCACTGTTCCTGGCTGGGGGTTAGAGTTCTCTAAAGTGACAGGAGGTTGGCCAGGGAACAGGACTCCCCTCAGCCCTCCTGCCCTGTCAGTGCACTTAGTGTGGTGGGAAAGCAGAATAATAGAAATGAGAAATGGAGAAATGACCCTGCTTTTCGGACTGCTACTCCCTTGTGTGCTCAAGAGAGATGAATTGGGGTGGGGTGGGGCAGGTGTAGACAAGGGGAGGGGGAGGGGAAAGGAGAATAGACACCGGGAGATGTTGCTAAGAACAAGGCACAATTCAGACAGCATCTGGTGCTGAGATGCTCTCTAGTATCCAGGCTACACATGTGGGTAACACCACATGGGGCAGCTTTGCGTTAGTGGGCTTTTCAGCTGCATCAGGCTTAATGGGACCCCCAGCACTTGCATAGAACCATACTACATGCTGTAACCCATCCCCATTTTACAGATGAGGAAACTGAGGCATGGGGAGGTTAAGGGACTTGTCCAAGGTCTTCAGATAGTAAGAGATAGGTGGTCTGCCTCCAAAGTCCACACACCCGACCACTCTGCTCTGTTGCATTTTGACTGAGGGGCAATCAACCAGTACCTGCCATGCTTTGGTCCAAGAGGGTCTTTCGTGGGTGGCTGGGGGTGGAGGTGGAGAAGGAATGCCTCGCTGATCCTGAGCTGATCTTCTGGGTCCCAGGTGGGCTGGAAGCGGAATGGAGCCCCTTCTCTCTCTCTCTTTTTTTTTAAAAGTATTCTTCTTTGTTTATCAGCTGAGCTCTATAGGTGGGTAAGGGAGTAGGTTCAGTGCATTATCCCTTAGTTTCTCAAGCAGTAAGAAAGCTTGTCTGCAGCAACAGGGCCAGGCTGTGAGCCCAGATTCTCAGACTCCCAGGCCATTGCTATCTCTGAGACACTGCAAAAAGACACTTGATAGGCTTCTGTTCAAAAATTAAAATTTTGTTCTATTAGTATTTTGTGAATTGTGTAATGTTATCCATGAACTTTAGAAGGAAAGAAGTGTAGTATTGAGGGAAAGAGGTACTATTAATGTTGCATAAATATGTACTTTCTGTTCGAAGTTCAACTCGTTTTTAAAGTACAGTATTTTCCAGTGCTTGCAAAGGTTGTGATGGCTGTATCAGGGAGAAAGCACTGACAATTCACCTGATTCCATCTATGGGAACCCTTGTTTACTGTGGCTTGGACAACATGCAAAATGCAGAGCTGGCCCCTTTCAAAACTGGTGTTAGATTTTAGAACTGACAATTAAGATATGGTTTTAAGAAGCCTGTAATCCTCAACAGTCCCTTTCTTGTCACTACTCTTTGATTCTGCTTAGGGAGAAAACTCATTTAATTGTTTCAAAGATTATTACTTTTTCAGTAAATTTATAGCAAATGGGGGAGATTAATAAAGGACTATTTTTTCTCAGCTTGTGGTTTCTAATTACATCAGTTACAGCTCAGCCTTCCTCTTAACTAGAATGCAGGCATGAACTGGAAAAGAATGAGCTAATCCATGATAGATCAGGTGGAATAAAGATCTCCATTCATATCTTTACCTTTCATCCCTTGTTCTGAGTGCCAAGAATTAATGCTGTTTGAAAGTACAAACTGAACCTGCCCAGCTTTGGACAGCTAAGATAATCCTAATTATTTTAAATGTTAGTGAGAAGGGCAGCAGTTCCATCTGGAAAAGTGTTCTTTTGTGAAACATTAAATATCTGCTAAGTGATATTGATTGGACATGATTTTATTTCCAAACACTATGGTTATCATGAAGCGGAAGAACTTGTTTAAGAAATTTTCATCAGCTTTTCATCAGACTCCTTATACCCGCAAAGTCTAGGAAACCAAAGAGGCTAGCACTTTTGTTGGTCTTCCTTGGCAGTCAGCATCTAGGTGAAGAGTTGCTAACAATTGAAGAATGCCACTTGCATTTTATTTTTAAAATGGTTTCTTACTGGGAGTTTAACAGTACTTAACATATAGAGGAAGAAAATTTTTCTCAAGCATGAATATCCTGTTTTCTCACATCACTGGAAGAGAATTATTCATTCCAGTCCATTGACTTCCAACAGATCATTCAAGTTAAAAGTCAGGGGTCCTTGCAATGTCAAAAGATTTAGCAGTTAGAGTGGTTTTTGTTTTTGTTTTTTTAGAGGTTTTTTCCTTTTGGCAGTGTATAATTTTCGAAAAGAATACTGATGGTTAGATGGCATCACCAAAATCATCCTAAGTGGTTTCTTTTCCACATTGGTAAAAATGATTATGTGTAAAGATTAAAAAAAAAAAAATAGTAAAAGAAAGGCCGTTTAGCTGCTGTAGACAAATAGGCTACTTGAGAGAAAACAGAGACTAAATTTGCTGGTTCAAACAAGGGTCAGCCTCAGAGGTTTACCCACCTTTCATTGTAACCGGAAAAAAGATCAGATTGGCAAGTTTTCCTTTTTTTTTCTTTTCCTTACTTTTCAGTCTCTACTTTGGTTTCCAGAAGTCATTTCTTCCATTTCTGTAAATGCTTGGGGGCTATCAGTGATTATAGGGTAGCATAATCCTTAATTGTTTATTGCCTGTGAGTGCTTCTTGCCCCCCACCCCCCAATTCAGCTCCTCCTTCCCCCAGCACAAGAGCAACGTGCTAACATCTTCACTGATGCAAATAGTGAAGCATCTCTGGGCCAATTATTCTTTCTTTCTTTGGGGTTATTCCCCAGAGTGGAATTACCAGGTCAGAGAGGCTGAACAGTTTTACGGTTCTTATTACATGTCACTAGATTGCTGTCCAGAAAGATTGAACCAATTTCTTAGTGCCACCAATACTATCTGTTCTTCCACAGTGGCACTGACACTAGGGGCTAGCAATTTTACAAAATGATTAAGACAAATCTTATGAGTTGTAATTAGCCCTGTGGAGGGCCCCTTAGAATCAACTTAAATAACAAAAAGGATGATTTTGATTTTGGAATTTCTTATTAGTATAAAGCAATTTACAATGGTCAATGATTACTCTTTCTCCCAAAGAAAGCTTAATGAAGTTGCATTAAAGTGGAGAGAGTACCTTAAGGAATTATATATACAAATAGTGGTAAAATTCATTTTGGACATTAGTCACTAAGACCACTATATGTTTTTACACAATTGGAACTTTATGAGGTGCTATACGAAATGAGATACAGATACTGTCCCTAATTTCAACAGCCTGTTATTCAAAGGTAATGCTAAGCCTTGAGCAAATGTAAAAATAACATGGATTTAAATTTTGAGTGGAGAAACACTTAAAAAAAAAGTGCTTTTTAAGACAGGTTGAGTTCATTTATTTACATCTTCTGTGGAGTGCAGTCATGCATTAAGTAGGCTCCAGCTTCCTTAGGCTATGCAGGTAACACTCTGCTCTCTTTGTCACCCTAAGTCATACAAACACTTTCCAAGAAATTACCAACTCAAGTGAGAGCGAAAGGGGACATTCCCTAGTTGCTTTCTTTTGTAAAATTCCTATTCCTCCCCCTTTCAGTCTCAAGTTGGCTAAATGGGGGGTGGAGGGTGGGGAAAGGGAGACATCTCCTAGGTCAGCTGCTAACTGAAGGCAGAAGGCAGGCCCAAGACTCCGAACATGTTGAGAGAACACTTACCAATTCCTTTGTAGCCTCTGCATCAGACTGACAAGGGTCAGTTATTTTGCCTCCTTGAATCTCTTAAAACAGGGATTGGGAAGGTCCACTGGCCAGTTCCTGAATATGGTGCCAGGGGCAAGAGCATGCCGCATCCAGGCTGAGCAGTGCCATACTGTCCGTGGCGGCTTCCACAGGGCCCCCGATGCAAAGTGGGGAGAGTAATTCAATGAATGGTTTAAGAGTGAAATGCCCCATTACAGTATGTGGCATACAGGCAGTCATCAGTAAATGTTCACTCTCTTCCCCATGGCTTCTATCACTGGTTTGGGATGGGGGTGGGGGTGGGGGTGGGGAGCAGATGAACTCAGACTCTCCACTAGGCTATTAGTCAGCTTTCCAGATCTGTATAGTAACAAGATATCATCAAAGTCTACTACCTTTGGAAAACATTCTCTGTGCATATATATAACAACCAGGTGCATGTACACACAATTCTTAATTCCCCTTGGATTTGCAGGGAGTTTTAAATCCGTAAAACAATTCAAGTTTAGTAAGAAGCCTTTATGAAGTGCAATAAGATGAAGGCTTCCGATTTCCTAAGATCCTAGTTTTTTTGATTGCTATATTTATATATGCATGTACATGCTTTTTAAGTTGCTAAACAAATATGATTGGTATAAAAAGTAACTTGCTTGTCAGGAAATTACCTAAATTGCTTTTCAAATTTATTCACGTTGTTAGGTTTTAAGATCATCCCTTTCCTTATTGGATATTGAAGTAGCTATATAAAACCATCCATCAGTCTGTCTGTCCCTATGTCACATTGGAGGAAGGGAGCTTTCTGAAGTAATTTAGTCCAGTGGAGTGGTTAAAGGTCTGCTTAAGTCCCAGCTCTGTTCTTTTATTTGTGTGGTTCCACTAGCTGCAGCAAACGTTTTCCAAACCCGTAACAAGTGTAAATAGCGTTCTCTTGTAAAAAGGTCTCTTTTCAGCCTGGTAATATACCTTATTAAATTCCAAACATAATAAGTATTGATGGCAAACACATCAGGACCCAGTACAGCTTCTACTATGATTTAGTTCTCTACAAATGACTTCAGCACGCAGCTCCCAATGCATTTTGCTAATTACATCATAGATTTCCCTATTGATGAACACAAGCTGAATTAACACAGGAGCACTAATGTACCCTTTCACCATTATTGTTGTACAAGAAGCCGTGGCAGATGCTGGCAGTTAGTTACACAAACATTAGTATTAACGATTGGCCATTTGGAATTGGTGACAAACTACTGCCCGGCAGAATCCTGAGGCTGAAACCAATCAGGAAGTTAATGAGGAGAGAAATTACCACTGCAGCTTCCCCTTAATTACATTCACACTAGGCAGGAAGGGAGTTCTGGGGGTGGATCTAAACTCGGCTAAGGTTAAGAAGGTCAGAGACCCTTTTGCTTAAATTTTGTATCTACTGTGGCATGTAAGGTTGCAAAAATTCATTATTACTTTTGCATCCTTCATATTTAATGTCGGTTTCCCAGTGGAGTTTTATGTTCATAGGTTCACTTTCAAAATCTTTACCCGACTCCTATTTTGGTGTGGTATATTCGTAGTTCAATTCATTTTACTTTTTGTTTTTTAAAAATTCCCTCTCATTTACTGCTTTTTACTTTTTAAAATGTATGCTAAAACCCCTCTGTTTTTGTCCCATTATATAGCCAAGAGAAATAATGCGAAAGTTGATATACTATCAACTTCATCTGCTGTATCTTGAAAAACTCGGGTTATCTGTCAAATGTTGGAAATACATGGGTGGAGTCTTACTTGGGGTAATTTGTCAGATGGATCATTGACAAGTTTCATTAGCATCCTTTACATAAAGGGGAGGGACTCAGTGGAGGGTGGAAATAGTTTCTCCAGGGAGGGTGGAACAGATTTTTGTTTAGTTTTGTTTTTTTAATAAACATACAACTGGAACTCTGCTACCTAACTTTCCCCTTCAGTTAAATATACTGTGCAGAATACTAGTTTTTTATTCTGAGAAAGCACTGGGGATTTTAATGAGTGTCTATAAAAACACTTACAACTCGAAATAGGAATGGAGAGTGCCTCTTTCTTTGTTGGAGCCTAATTGACTACTGAAGGAAGAAAGACTAGCCACTTTTAACATACTCTTCTCCCTTTCTCTCTTCCCCCACTTCCCAGTATTCTCGCCGCCCAGCAGTCAAGATTCTGGCTTGGTTTCCCTCTCGAGCAGCTCTCCTATTAGTAACGAGAGCACAAAGGGAGTGCTGGAATGTGAGTCTGCGTCGGAGCCCAGCAACTTCACGGTCACTCCCGTCATCGAGGAGGACGAGTAAGCGGTGCCCGCTGCCTGCCATTGGCAGTTCACTTGGAATAGCAGGCTTATTCCATTATCCACAGGGTTTGTTGTTAATATTTTGCATTGACTCATTGACTTATGCTGACTTAAATATTGAGAACATGTTTGGTTTATAGTCCTTAGAGTGCAGCCCAGAGGCTAAAACACATTTGTAATAGTTCAGGGTTTGTGACTACCATTCACAAGAATTAAAAGTACTTTGCTCACATAGTAGTGTCCCTCATTTTTTCTATGACACTATGTTGGG
This sequence comes from Cynocephalus volans, assembly GCF_027409185.1. Lineage (NCBI taxonomy): Eukaryota > Metazoa > Chordata > Mammalia > Dermoptera > Cynocephalidae > Cynocephalus > Cynocephalus volans. The sequence goes on from NC_084475.1 coordinate 43,769,265, forward strand.
GTACATGTAGTTTTCAAGAAATACAGTTCACTTAACTGAAGCCATATGTGTGCATCTGAGTCATAATTAGATGTTCCTTTTAGTTTTAAAATGAAATCTTAGGTGCCTTAGATTTTTTAAAAATTTATTTTATTAAAACTGCAAAAATATAAATTTAGCCAAGTACCTGACCAGTGAGAAGAAAAGAGCAGGCAAAATTATTGATTATTTTAGAAATCTGCAGAAGGTCAGAGTAAATTGAGATACTGTGTGTTTGTGTTGCTGTTGGAAATAGCTGCAGCCTCATCCCTCCAAATCCAAAACATGACTGAAACATAGTAAGAAAAAATTAAAGCCCTAAAGAATGACTACTCTTTTCTGTAAAGGGTAATTTGAAAATAATAAAATTTAAAGTAACCCCAGTGATGCAGAGTTCCTAGGTGTTGTTTCTAGAATAACATGAGTTTATCATAAATAGTCTACTACAGGAAAATAATGGATGCAATCTAGACTATTTTGTAACCTTAGGTTGTAATCTGACTTGGAAATAAGTACATCTTTAAAAGTTACTACAGCTTTCTGAGTTCATTATTTTGTTTAAAAATTGCTTATGGAGTACTACTTCCTTATGTAACAGAAGCCATCCTGAAATGAAACTAGTCTAAAAAAAATTCATTGTTCTGTGTAGTTGCAGCTGTACCTGAAATAAAAATGTTATTGATGACTGAATTTTCTTGTGTGTATATTCGGTGAGCGGTATTAAACAGGAAAAAAGAAATTACTTGTATTTTCTTCGCTCTGTGCTTTGAAAACATCCATTTGATTTCACCCCCATCTGTTGTAATCAATAACCTGACCATCTTGTTTTTTATTAAATGCACTTACTCTTAATTTCATCCACCAGTGGTTTTAGAGAGAATAATGTGGAGTTACCTATATAGGTTTGACATTATAAATCACTTCTTGGGGCTGAATCGTATAGCGGTATCGATTGATCCTGATATATCACAGAAATTTACTGTCACTTCTGTTTTCAATTAAAGATACAATCAGTCAGATAATGACTTAATTGGATTTTACAGAAGATTGAGTTTTATTGCCCAGTGCTTTACGAGTTTAGTTAAGGAAGATCATTTTATCACACTTGTCAGGCGGCTGCTACTGCAGCCCTGTGCCCTTCGGCGGCTGTAGCTGTTGTGACGGCGACTACAGGAGGCTGCGGGGCGCTCGGGGAAGGGACCACGGCCGCAGAGTGGCCACCTCCAGTGCGTTACTGGTGGCGTTCTCGGAAATGAGGATTCCTTGCTCACTCGCACCTCTGCCCACTGCCCAGCCCCCCTCTCTTTCTTTGAGTAATTCTGGCTTGTGAGGACCCAGGAGTCGTGCAGCTCCCCCCATTCCGTAGATAAGCGCAGCACACTAACTGTCCGGGGAGGGGGTTGTTGGAGAAGCTCCGCATGCCCCCTCCAGTGCTGCTGCTTCAGTGCCCCCACATCCTGGAAAGCTAGGCAGAGCCAGTGTCGGTGTGCCAGTGCGCTCTAAGCCTTCCCTGAGCACCCCGTGGACTCCTGGTGCGTCCCGAGGGCCGGGCTCGGCGCGGCAGGCCTGAGCTGCGCAGGTCGTGCGCATCCCGGCCACCTGCGCCCTGAAACTCAGGCCTGTCGAATGGGTAGCGCCCGATTTTGGGGAAAGGTCCCTCGAAGTCCACCTTCCTCTCCTGACGCCGCGTTTGCTGAGGCAACAGGGCGGCAGCGCAGAGACCCTTATCGGGGATCCGGCCCTGGAAGGGCCACTCCCTGCATTGGGGCCGGGCTCCAGCACCTCAGCGGGCCACTCAGGGCCGCAGGCTGACCTGAAGACCCGGCTTCTCTCCTTTTGTTGAATTGCTCCCCCACAAAAGAGGGATCTGCGGCCCTTCCTCCCGCGCCCCGTGGGGTGGAGTGACGCTCAAGTTTCCTTCTTGGGTTTTTATTCTTGACTCCTAGGAGGGTGCAAGACAGGCCCGAGGCCTGGCCTAGGAGGGGGATGCGTTATGAATTTGGCCAATTCTGATCACAGGGTAAAGCGTAGGCAGTAAAGCCTTACAGCTGTATTTTAATAAACATTTGAGGGCGGTCAGTCTTCCAAAGCTCTGCCACTTCAGCGGAGACCCACAGCAAGCAAGGCCGCTTCCTCCCGCGGGTGGGATCCGTGGTGAGCGGTCTCTGAGTGCGCAGAATACGTGTGTGCACCTGTGGGCGTGTCGGGCGTCCTGTGCTTGCCTGGCGGGCTATGAGTGCGAGCCTTTGCAGATGTTCCGCAGCTCCGGCGCGGGGAGACCCAGGCAGGCAAGCCGGGACTTCCTCTCCTGGAAACTTGACAAGCTCCTGCCACGCAACGAGGGCCTGGAAGCAAAGGGAGCACGCGCCTTTACCCTGGGCTGCCTCCGGCTGTGCAATGGCCGGGGGCGCGGGGGACCCCTACCTCCCTCCAGCGGACGCCGCCCTTGGGCCGACGACCCACCGTGGCACGCTGGCCGCTGGGTTCGCGCTCCAGCCCGGGGACCCCTGGCTCTCACCCTACTAGTGTCCTGCAGACCCCGCGCCGCGGAACTGAGATCCAGGGCGCCCTTGGTGACGCTCGCTTTCTTGCTGCCCCAACCTCGGTCATACCCGCAGCCGGGGCCCTGCCTGCTCCTCATGCACGGATACCGCAATCCCCGGTAGGGGTGTGAGCCAGCCCCGCCGGCAGACAACGCCGTTTGTTCCGTCGCACGTTGCAGAAACAAGCCCCACGTCCACCCATAAATATCGAGTCCCCTCCCACTTCACTTGAACCTTAGTGCTGAACCAGTTTCCCACGCTTATGTATCTTGACGCCTCGCATCGGGTCTCATTAACGGGGCTTTCTGGAATGCGCCGCGCGTTACGAGGAAACCGAAGGGCAGCCTGGAGAGGGACTGGGGAATCTTCCTCGGCACCCTCGGCTTGGCCGGGTCCGGTTGGGGTCATGGCTGGCCGCCCGCGCGCCGCCGCCCCTCTGGGATGTTTGCCCGGGAAACTGGCGCGGGGCCCTCGCTTCCCTCCCGCCCTCCGCGCACACGCGGACAAGGCCTGACGCCCACAGCCCGCTGGGCCCTGCTCCTTTGAAGCTCGGCCGCCGCCATCGACTCGCGATTCTCGCCTTTAAAGACGTCTTCTCCTCCCACCCTCTGCTCACGGAAGCGCGGACGGGCCTTTCCTCAGCCACTAAAGTTCCTCTCCCTCACCCCCGTTCTCCCCACCCCGCCAAAACGAGCAAACTTTTCTACGGTTCCGAGCAGCTGCCAAGACGGCGGGGTGGGCGGGGCGAGCGGGGTAGGCGGGGCCCCAACACTCCGGAAGTCGCGTCGTGCTGGGCGCTCTTGAGCCGGGAACGTGAGGCCGGGGTGGGAGCCTCGCAAACCCCACCCCACCCGCAGTTCCCGCGTCCCGGCGCAGCGCTTCGGCCTCGCCGCGTCGCTCTCCTGCATCGGGTCGGGCCTCCTAGCGTCGAGTTCGCGCTCACTCTCCCTGGGGTGCCAGCAGCGCGGGCCGTTTCCCTTCTATTCCCGGGCCCCTTGGACCGAACGGGGATTTCTTTCCCCTGAAGCGCGCACATCCTCCTGCTTTCCCCGCGGCGGGGCTTTGTTTAGGGACACCAGGGGACGGGGAGGCGGGAGAGACTTTTCTGGAAAAATGGCTAGTCCTGGGGGAGAAGTGTACCCAGCGCCCGGAGAGCGAACACTTCGGGGAAAAGAAACTTTTTCCTTGTCCTTTGACTGTTGGTCAAATTCCCCCAAATAATTTCCTCAGCCTGTTGTTTTTAATTTTGAAGTCACAGGAGAAAGATGATTTTAAAAGTGTCTTAAAGTCAGCCCTGCTCATTCTGCCTCGGAGGAGACGTTTTTCTTTTCTTCCCCTGCACCGAAGGCAGACGGTGTCTGCGACCCTCTTCCCTTCCTTCCAAAGTCGTGAAGGTACTTGACCGACGCCCCCAGTCCGCCCCTTGCCCTCCAGCTCCCCGGCGGGCTGTGCCCGGCCCGGGCGCCCCGCGAGACTCTGCAGGGCAGAGAACCGGCCGGTGCCGCGGGCGCTCCCTGCTGGGACCCGAGGCCAGAGTGGGAAGTGAGCGGCTGCGCCCGGGGCCTCCGGGGCCGCCGCCCAGCGGGGAGAGCTCCGAGGTGCGCTCTTGGAAAGGGTGGAGCTGAAGCCGCCGCTCAGAGAGCCCCTGGCTTCGAGAGTTCGAGAACATGAAGGGACGGAGCAGCCCCTGCCTCGTCTGCATAGGGCCGGCGGGGTCACAGGCCGTTCTGCTTCCCCGCTTACTCCAGAAGGCCTCGGCCCCCGGGGTTCTGGAGCATGCTTCCCACTGCACCCCGTTTCCTTCCCTTCCAAGACGGTGTGGGGACTTGATCGTCCAGGTCCTTCCTTCTGCTCGGCGGGGTTCACCGGGTCGGCCCGACGCGGATTCAGTAGACCTCCCGGCCCACGAGGCCTCTGCCCTCCACCCCGCGCCCCAGAGGACGGCTTCGAGGATCCCCTGGGGGGTGTGCACGAGCCTCTTTCCAACCAATCAAGGGAGAACAAGGATATTGTTGCCACCTCAAGAAATCAGTTGCTGGTCGTCCTACCGTGGGGCTAGACGTTGCCCCCACCCCTTTCAACGTGAAGCTGCCAGCGAGTGATGCCGAGAGGCACTGACTGGATGAGAGCTTGGTAGTTCAAGCTGAGAAGTTCATGCTCAGGTAGAGAGGACCCTTTTCCCTGCCTTTACAGGGGTTTCTGCACGTCGGGCCCCCAGCGTCTCCTCGCACCAACGTCACCGTGGTGGCGATCAAAACAGTAAAATAGGAACCCTGACTCGCGCCCCCCGCCCCATCAGAATCCAGCAAAGCAGAAAATTTCCCGCTGCTTTTCAATCAGGAATATATTCATCAGCATGTATAACATTTCATAGTATACATCTGGGACCATATGAAACTGCCCCTTTACATAAGTGTTCATTGGGGCGAGGAGCAGCTACCAGGACTCCCAAATTTGGAATCAGAACATCCTCACTTTCTCGGCAGGGGCACCTGCATTCCGAGTTTTTACATTTACAGGCACCATGGATTGTATGCGTGCCGGAAAGAACCACATACGCACATTCTTTTTCACCCTTTCGCTATTAATACCTGCCACGATTTTAATTGTCGTTTGAAAACGCACACACACCGTGAGGTTACATTTACTTGAAATTCTGCTCCGTCTCTTTCCAATTTCTTTGATGATTTTGATGATTTTATACACCCATAAGTGTATAAGCTGCCGGGAGTTAGCAGAAGCAGGCAGCTTCTCCTAAATGTGATTCGGACCATATGCTTTCTACATTCATTCCCGCTCCGGCTTTTCTTCTCCGCACTAACTGCTAACACGTTATAGTCACCTTGAAATTTCCTCTGCTATTTTCCAATTAAAAGCTTAATAGCCCTGGAAACGGAGTTCATGTGGTGAAGTTTACCATAGCCCCTTGTTCTGAAAGGCTTTCTGCTGGGATCCCATTATGTGCTTGAATAAACCCTTTCTGCAAACAGAAATGGGACTCGGGGTTGTCAGGTGTTGGGTTACAATAGACTTTGAGGCAGGGGACATTTTACCAACATAAATACAAACCTGTCCCTATAGGGAGATGTTGTCAAATACTGGGATATGGAAAACATTCCCATCAAATATGAGAAAAGGATTACTGCGCTATATCAAATGAGTATTTTAGATCTCAGCCCCCGATGTGCACTGAAGTGAAACGGGGCCCCGGGACCAAATAATGCAAGACTGTTTGAGTGGCAACGGGACAGGGTGGCTAGGTGACCGAGGGAGGAAAGGGGGTCGCCTTGGTAGGGAAAACGCCCCCACAAACCTGGAGCAGAGCCCTGCTTTCCTTTTAAAAATTCTTTACTTTCAAGTTCCTTATAGTCTCCCCGTTTCGCTAACCCTTTGGAGAAAATCGGGAGAAATGTGGCTTTGAAAAAGCCCGGTGAAAAAGTCCCGGTGTTGCCAAGAGACTTGGAGATTTCAGCGCGAAAGTTCCTAGATTCGGAGTCATTCGCGGCCTTCTATATTTGTTGCCACGTGAAGCGACTCGCTGCCAGCTCCCCACTCCCGGCCTCTGGCCCACTTGACTGCGGGTGACCTCTGCCTCCCGACCGGAGAGCTTACGAAATTCCTTCCAGTTGTAGTGTTTTAGGGCTTGTTTTCCTAGCGGAGGTTGGGAGAAGAGGGATTAGGTGGTGGAGGAAGGGGCAAGGCCGAGGGTCCCTGCCCGATGCGGCTTTGGGAGAAGGTCTCCCAGGGTTAGCACTCGCGTGTGGGGTCTTCCTGCCCACGCCCCACCAGGTCAACCTCCTGCAATTCCCAATCCCCAACTCCCGGACGTGTCCGAGACGGGGGACAGCGCAAGGCTTCAAGGGAAGCGTGCACAGAACCGAGTTCTCTTTTTAACCCTCCTCCCCTTTCCCAATCACAGGCGGAGGGTTGGCTGCTAGAAGCCTTGGCGGTGCTTTACTAGAATTCACAGCAAACATCAACATTTTCGGGTTGCTTGCTTATCTCCAGGGCAGTGCAGAGAAAAGCGGCCTCCTGAGGGGACAAGTGCCTCTGTGCAGCGGAGGGGTCGGGCATTGCCGCGGACTGGTCTACGCACTTATCTAGCATTCGATTCGCCCACACCGCCAGGAGACGAGCTTAGTGTAAGCTCTCAAGGGCATACAGATGGTTCCGCGGCTCCCATCTCCCCCCTTCGCACACGGCCATAGGCCATAGTGCTGCCCTGTGCCCACTGAATCCACTTGCTTTTTATTTTTTGTTGGTTTATTGACGGGGGAGGAAGGCTTTAGTCGTCTCTGTGCATATGTAGAAGTAGTCGGGATTAGGCCAAACCGGGTAACACAGGAAACTGAAAACACGCAAATATGCTGTCATTTTGTGCAAGGGTCCCCTCCCACCCCCACCCAAAGCCACCTATAGGCTAAGGCGTGGGGGCAAGTGGCCCCATCCTTTATCCATAACTAAATCACAGAGTCCGTGTTGATTTTAATTGGGTGACGCGACACCTCCGTTTGGTCGTTCAGGGGCTGTTCGGAGAGAGGACAGGTCATATCCGGTGACTTTGGGGGCGTTAAAGTGGCTCTCCGTCCGCTCTCTGAAAGTTTAGACCCAGGGCGTAAGCAAATCCTCCACGCGAGCACTTCCCCTGCCTTTCAGGACAGAGACGGTTTTTTATTGAAACATGGGGAGGAGGGTAGAAAAAGAAAATTAGCCTGCAAAATGGTCTGTCATCCTTGGACGGGCAGATTTTCAAAAACATTCATTTTCTTCCACAGCTACAAAAGAGGAAAAATACATTGCGAAAGGAAATCAAGAAAAGAGCCCCAAATTTCCCGAACCAGTACCATCTCCCTATGCTCAACTCCACCCGCCAGTGGCCGCGAGGCCTGTGTCGCCCCGATTTGAAACCCCATCGACCCGCGCCCGGTCCCGGATGCACCGGCCGCTCCCGTAGGCTCCGGTCTTCGCGGAGCCGAGTTTCTGCGGCTAAGCGTCAGGATAAAAGCGGTTTGGGGCTCCGTGCGGCCAGATCAGGCCTGGAGGGTGGAGAACACAGCGAAGGGGAGCTGACATCTCAATCGCTTACAGCCCCCCCCCTCCCGCCGGTCCTCCCGTTCCCCGCCCCCTGTGCACCACTGTGTCCCGGAGCGCCGCAGTCCCTCCCGCCGCGGGCAGGGGATGTCGAGAGGGCTTGGAGGAGGGGGCCGTGAGCGCCCCCGCGAGAGCGGCCTGGCTGCAGGTGGCAAGGAAGGTGAAGTGCAGGGACCCGAGGGGCGTGAAGAAAAAGGAACGCGTGGGGTGGGGAGTGCAGAGACAGGGACCCCGGGGTGGGGGTGGCGGTGGAAGGGAGGAGGGAGAGGGGGAGGGGGGAGGGCGGCGGAGGAGGTGCCGGGACAGCTAGCGCGCGAGGGAGCTGCAGACGAGCTGGCTCAGACCTTCATCAGAGCTCTCGCCGGCTCCTTGCAGCCGCCGCAGTGCCTTGACGAGGGAGGACGTGCCCGCCGGGCTGCGTGCCCGGAGACGCGGCCGGCGTGGGGATTGGCGTGGCGCGAGCCGGGAGACCGAGACTGTGCGCGCCGCACGAGCGGGAACGACGGCCGCTGCACCTCCGGCCGCCGCGGAACGCACGCGGCCGCCGGGGCGGCGGGACCCAGGGCCGCGCTGCACGGAGGTCGCCTGCCCCTGAGCCGGCCTCCCAGCCCCGCCGTCCAGCGCCCCCTGGCCTGCTCCCGCTGCCAGCCTTCCAACTCATCCGGGATCCCGGGGCATGAACGGCTACGGCTCCCCCTACCTGTACATGGGCGGCCCGGTGTCGCAGCCGCCGCGGGCGCCTCTGCAGCGCACGCCCAAGTGCGCGCGCTGCCGCAACCACGGCGTGCTGTCCTGGCTCAAGGGCCACAAGCGCTACTGCCGCTTCAAGGACTGCACCTGCGAGAAGTGCATCCTCATCATCGAGCGGCAGCGGGTCATGGCGGCACAGGTGGCGCTGCGCAGGCAGCAGGCCAACGAGAGCCTGGAGAGCCTTATCCCCGACTCGCTGCGCGCTCTCCCTGGGCCCCCGCCGCCCGGAGACGCCGCCGCCGCTGCCGCCCCGCAGCCGCCGCCTTCCTCGCAGCCATCCCAGCCGCCGCCGCGCACTAACGCCGAGTTGGCCGCGGCCGCCGCGCTGCGCTGGGCCGCCGAGCCCCAACCCGGGGCGCTGCAGGCGCAGCTCTCCAAGCCAGGTAAGAGCGTCTGCGGTGCGGGAGCTTGGTCGGGCGCGTGGGCAACTTCGGAGTCCCTGCCGCGGCTCTGCTTGGGAGGCCCGGGGGCAGGTTTTTGGGAAGTTGGGCTGGCCGGGCCTTCCCACCCAACTCCCTTCAGGCTGGCTCTTACTCTCCCGGGACAAGTCGACCTTGAGTCTGGACCGCACGCGGGTAGAACTCGGGCGCTCAAGGGAAAAGCCCCTCTGGCGATGCAAACGGCGGCGGGCCAGTGCGCTGGGATCGCCAGGTGCCTTCCCCAGGTTAAAGGGGAACGTGTCAACTTTGGCGGGAGGATAAAGAGGTCGAGACAGGACCAAATTAAAACCCGCGCGTGCACACTCACCGCCCTGCGGCCGGGTTTTCCTGGCTGCGGGTTTTAGAGGACCTCGCATTTGGGAGTTGGATTGGGTAGGTGCAGGGAAGGAGCCCAGGCCCATTGCTTGGCTGATTCCGAGCTTGGCGTGCTTCTCCGCCCGGCCCCGGGGAGTTGGAGCGAGGACACGTTTTCCTATCTTCAACTTGGGGGAAACTCATAGCCTTTCTAGCGGCGCTGAGTTGCCTCCAGTCTCTTGCAACTGGGTGAAAGAAGCCCCATTTAGAAATGGTAGTAAAAAGGTCCCGAAAGTCTCCTGAACTGATTGTGGGACCGAGAATCTGAGTGACGTGCCCAGAATCAACTCCTTTTGCAGAACCGTTTAGGTCCTTTAACTCTGTTTCCAGGCAGCCCTCAGATGTCTTTGTGGTTTAAAGGAATAGAAACAAAACTTGACCTGCAGTGAGGAGGTCCACTCTGGCAAGCCCTTCCCCGGTTACATAAAAGTGGGCTTGGGCCTCAGGCTTAGAGCAAAGGCTTTCTTGCCTCCCCTTCCCTTCCTCTCCCCTCTTCTCCTCTTCTGTGCTTTAGGGAGGGTGGGTCCGCTTCGAGCCTTGGAAGTGGGCACATCGCCGCCCCACTTCCATCCCTGTCTCTCCTCCAGGCCTCCTGAACCTGGCAGGCCCGAGTTGAGTCTCTTAAGCCCTTTCCTCCTGGGGAACCTCTAGCTTGCAGTCCTTTTGAGCTAAAGCGCTCCTTCAATGGCTCTTGAAATTCCGTAGACATGTGTTTGGTGTTTCCCTTTCACTAGGGCAAATGTGCAAAGGAAAAAAGCCCGTTTTTTCAGGGAAGGGGTGTACTGGAATTAGGAGCGGGAAGGCCCAGAGCCCTTCTGTAGGTGGAACAGTGATAGAGCTGCTGCCTGTACTGCCCCCCACCCTCAAGACAGTACTCCTGGCTTCTGGAGAGAGGCTTCAGGAGCGCTGGACTGCTGTGTGGCACTGGTTTTGTGGTGAGTTGGTAGGTAGCCCTGTAGGTCCAGTTCTGCTGCCCTGTTGCTCAGTTACACTCTGCAGGCCTGAGGCTCTGACCAAATTGTGAAGAGCACAATTATGTATTTTAAGGACAGAGGAGAGTTTTCTGGACATGGATTTTGTGGGTATTTAATCCAAGGTAGCATATAAGCATTTCTCTGAGGAGTGCTCCCCCAATTGTCTCTCTTTTATCTGTCTCTTCTCTTCATATTTATGGATTTGCCACAGAATAATAGGAGGGGGAATAACGAGAGGTTTTTGTTTTTGATTTTCATTTTTCTACCTTAGGTTAGAACAAATAACTAGGAGAGCTGGACTCAGCTCTAAAAGTGGATCTGTGCCAATATATTTTCTTAATTTTTCTATTTCCACTTTCCCTGGTCCTGTTTCTCCCAGGACTAGGGCAGGAGTCTGAGTTAATGTCAGAGGTAGTATTTTGCAGTGGCCACTTGCCCAGCAACACCCCCATAATAGAGCATTGGGTTCTGTGGTCCTTGTCCAGGACCCAGAGGGGATTCCTTTCACATCCTGTTTTCTTCAAACTATTTTTTGGGATAATCAAATTTCTAAAGAGTCACAAAACCAAAAACAACCCGGGAGGAGGAGGAGTGAGGGCAGGAAGGAAGGCGGGGTAGCAGCTGCAGCAGCAGCAGGGTACAGGCTTTGGGAGAATAAAAAAGGGAGATGGATTTCAACTGGACAAACCAGACCCTCTTTTACTCTCACCAAGTATTCAGGGATAGCCTGAGCCTTCCAAATTGGAAACAAGTAATTGCAAAGGAGAATAGGATTTACCACAAGGAGAGATCAGAGTGATGACTTCGGGGGACTGAGCCATCAGGGGCCAAGGGCTTAGTTTCCAGCTGGTAAGGAAACATACCTTGCACATTCACTTACACAGCTTTTGTTGTCTTTTTAAAATTGGTTTGAGCATATAATTTCATTCTTTAAAAAAAAAAAGGCCAATCTTAAGGGATGGGGTGGGCAGGAAAAGAACAGGTAGTTCTTTTCCATTGGGAAGCTGAGCATACAAGTGGATCCTTTCTTTGCAGTGCCCGTAAGGAGAAGTCCATTTTTGGTTTAAGTTAAAGAAAACTGCTGGATGAGACTGCCTGTTGCTATTTATATCATACCTTTTTTGCAGTTGTTCTTACAATGCATTTGTAAATAATACCATGCATATTTAGAAGCATAGCAGCTACTCCTGGGTAAGTAGCTCCCTACCTACAGAGAGTAAGCATAGCTCTATTTGCCTGGTGGTAGAACTACATGTACAGTAAGTACAGAGACCATTAGGAGTCTCTAAATATCTGCTAGCAAATCATGTAGATCTGTTTCTTTGTGAACTTTGATTTAAAAATGTGGTTGGGTTTTTTGCAGGGCAAAGGGCCTGTTTAGTACATAGCTGTGGAGAGATTTTTTTTCCCTTGGATACAAATGCCGGGGTAAAAGCACATGGAGTCTTTTCCCTCTGCAAAAATCTTTGAGAAAAGCACACCCCTTGGGGAAGAGTATGTTTGCTGGGCTCCCCTGGAGAAAAATGGCCTGGTTCAGGGAACAACACATTAACATCAAAATTCAGTTTTGTAACTGGAAGAAATTGTTCCCAAATTCTGCTTCAGATTCTGTAAAGGAATGGGAGTTATTTTATCTAACGGTGTAGTATGTTGAACACCCTTTCAGTGGAATGGTGGTTCTAAGGAGAATTTCCATATTCTAATTGTTGTTATTTCTAGTTATGGATTGACGTATAGGTTTCTCCTGCTACTTGGTTAACATCTAGATTTTGATTGAGCCCCAATTTCTAATTTAAGCTTCTTTATATATACTATTGAGTTCACTTATTGTTCTAAATTCTCTCTACGTCCACCTCATACCCCTCCCCCATGAAAATATAAGAAGCAGGAACATCTTTCAGCTGTTAGTATATCTGAATCAGCAGTCTCAACCAGCCAAGCCAGCCTTTCAGAAGGAGGGCTCAAGAGCTGAGGGAAGTTAAGGGTCATGGCCAAGGTGAGAAGCTGAAGTTATGTTGTGTTGTGGCTCCCTTCCCCACCCCCAGCTTTTCCTCCAGGAGAGAGTATCCTGGGTCTTGGTGGTGCCTAGAGAGGAAGGACCTGTGGCTATTGATTCTTCCTAGGCCTATACCTCTACATCTATATCAAAATAAATATGTACACAAATTCTTTTAAATGTTCCTGAAGGAAAAATAAATCAAAAATATATTTGGTTAGGAATAGGAGAGCAGGATCAAATAGGAAAGTAAGATCTCCTTTCCTGTTTATTTCTACTGAAAAGGAGTGAACAAGATAACTTTAGGGAGAGGTTAGGAGATTTTGGAAAACTGCCTTTATTTTATTTTACCTCTTGCCCTGAAACTCCTAGCATCTTTATGTTTGCTCTTCAGCTCCAGTTTCATTGGGTCCAGCCCTGCCTGCTTCCTTGTTTTTACTTTTAATTTTTTGGGTTTTTTTTTTTCCCCTCAAAGAGAAGCATCTGGAGTATAATGGGTATTAGGGAACATTCTTCAGGCCAGCATGGGATACCTTCTGTGACTACAGACTAGGAGCAAAGGAAATAGCAGGAAAGGCTTAAAAGCCATTTATGAAGTATACCTATGAATTGAAAAACAGGGTCTGGTTCTAAGATGCTTGACTTGAGGCAAGGGGCCTGACTCTGAATTGCACTTTAAAAAAGAAAAAACCAAAATATAAAGGAATAGGCATAGGGCACTCCTGGTCTCTTCCAAATCTTACCCCAGAGCTGGCTTTTGCGGGGGTTGGGACGCCAGGGATGAATATTCCCAGCTCCTGGACTTGGCCAGGCCCCGTGGGCTCTGGGCGATTTGCAGGCAGTGCAGGATGGCCTGCTACAGTAGGGGAGGGGGGCAGCTGGCCGGGATAAGAACCGGACAAGAACTGGGAGCCTTGCTGTAGCGGCCTTTCCTTTCCCGGGGTGGGAGTATGGGGAACCCAGAGAGGCAAGTGCGGTGGCTGCAGCAGCATGCAGCGGCTCCCCTGCGGCTGCCCTGCATGAGTGTCCCCTTGCATCAGCTCTGGGGCTGTCGCTGCAGCCACTGCTCCTCTCAGCTTCCTCCCGAGCTTCCCTGCTGTACCCTTCCTAAGGCAGGAGTCCCGAGGTGAGTTGCCAGATTTAGCAAAAAACATGCAAACAAAAAATAGGATGCCAAATATTGTGTGGGTCTTACTGACACAACAAATTCTTCATTATTTATCTGAAATTCAAATTTAACTGGACATCTTGTTCTTATATCTGGCAATCTTAAACTGACAACTTCCCTACCCAGCCCCAGTAGCCCAGTAAGACGCCCTTGGGCATTGGGTCCCTTGTGTGCCTCTCCCAGCTTCTTCCTCTCTGTGGAGCCCGAGCTGCCCAGGATAGGCGACAGGGAGGCGCTGGTGCCCATCTTGTGGATTTGGGAGGGTTGGCAGGAAAAATGAGAGTGTTCCACATTTAGGAACCAGTTTCACTGCTATACGGGAAAGGACCAACCCCCCAACACACTCCCCAGTATTATAAATCTGGCAGATAGCCGTTCTCTCCGCTTACACAACCAACTTTTCTTTTCCCTGATGGATGAACTCCCGGGTTTAAAAGATTACAGTAATCACAGGAGGACAGTGTAAATCGAATCTGATAGCAATAACTTTTGGAGAAGGTCAGGCTCAAGTGAAATGTTACCAAGCAACAGGCATTTTGTTTGCAAAATACAATCAAAGAGCATTGATGAGAAATTCGTTGCTGCAGCCAGTCAGCACTTTCTGCTAACAGCTTTACAGAGAGAAAGAGAGTAAATCTTCATAAATCAAAGTCTCTGGAGGACTTGGAGCCCCTTTCTGGAAATGTTGCACTTCTTCCTGACAGGAAGGAGGACGGATCCCAGCAAAAATCAATTTGCATTCCTGCCTCCTCTTTCCTTCTTCTGCCTCCTTCTCCTCTTGCTTTCTTCCTTTCTATCGCCTTTTAACCTTTTGCAGCCCCTTTAGCCATTAGCCACTCAGGTCCTTGGATCCCCACTTGTCTAGTCTTATGTGGCTATGATGGCACAGTGGGCCTGGAGCTGTAGTATACATGGTGGCTCATGGCTGAGGCTGAGGACTGAGTGGTAGAAGAAAGAGCTGGTTGTCACACGTCCACCTCCTTAGAATTGTGTCATGTTACTTCTTCAGAGTCCCACATCACACATCACTGTAGTGAGTCCTTCCTTGCCAGAGCAATGCATACTACTGTTCTCAGAAGGGAAACCAAAACATAACTAGGTGGAGATTTTTTTATGTGTGTGTTATTATATAGTTAAACAGCTATTAAAAATCACAACCAGGTATCGAATAATAATATTATGAAAAACTTAACACTCAGAACATCAGTTCTTTACAGAATCTCCAATCTCTTGATTACAATGACTAGACAGACACATTTTACAAAGCTGGGATCAATGTTCTACTTTTTCCCAGTGATTATTACTTTGTTTATTTCAGTGTGTATCATCTGGAGCAGCCACAGTCTTTATATGTGAATGTTCACAGGAGTATTTCTTCCCGTGAAGACACCACAGTCTGCCCAGCTGTTGGCCTTTGAGTTACTTGCTGTGTTTCACAGTAAAATACGAATTATGCAGATAACTTGGAATTTTGCAAAAGACTGTTTAGTCAAATGTAAGCCTTTCGATGGCCAAGAGGCAATGCTTTGATCATTTTTGTAATCTTGCCTACCATAGTACCTGGGTGCATAGTAAGGGATTTAAGGGTATTTGTTAAATGGATGGATAAATGAGTGGCCAGCTGCACTACCCAAATAAACATGTAGATTTATGGGTAATTTCCCCTCTGCTTCTTGAAAAGTGTTCCCTTCTGAGTCAAGAAAGAGATCAAAATTAGATTTTTGCAAGATGTACAAAGTCCACAGTTGGAAACCATACTTCCTTAAGCCCAGCCCTTTCTATACCAAAGTCGCCCCCCCCCCCAATATCGGTCCTAAGGAACCATCCTGATTCCTTCATAGAATTTTAAGCCAGCATTGTTAATGATTTTTAAAAAGCAGAGCATAACTAGTTGTTTTGTACTTTTCACAAGTTTTTTCCCCCAGGAAGAAAAGAGTAGTTTTTAGTCCAAGATTCATTCCTTGGTACACTTCAGATTTTTAACCATTCCGTTTTTTATGATTGATTATTTCTAGTCTGAGATAAATATGACAGAAAATGTAAAAACCTTGTCTCCTGTTAGAATTCTGACTGGGCAATGGTCTCTTCTGGAAGCCCCACTCTGCCTAGGCTTCCTCCCCGCCACTGCTATATGATTTGTGTGCTTTGAAAACTACGCATCAAGGACCTGTTATTTAGAGGTGTGTTCCCCAAAGCCCAAGTGAACAGATGGGGGCATGACAATCAAAAATGCATGACATGACTTCAAAAGAAAGGGCCAGTACAGTGATTTTTGAGCTAAGAAACATTTCTTTCCATGCCAGTGTTTTCGTGTTTTCATTCTTAATGTTAGGTATGTTTTGTTTTTGTAGATATAATTGATAGAATGGGACACAACATCTAAGTCAGAAAGATTTTTCATTTTTAAGTGTCTTGAGCAGAATGTTTATTTCACATATGTGGTGGGCTTTCTCAAATATTTGAAATGAATACATAGAAATTTTTTTACTGAACTACATTTTCATGTGAAAAAATTCTCTAAAGAAAGTTAGATTTTGCAAGGTATAATTTTAGATTGGAAGTAATTTTTGTGTGTGTTCATTTTATTTCTCCTTAGTTAAAAGTCTTGTAGCAAAAAAAAAAGAAAGTCTTGTAGATGTCTTATGGTATATATATTTTGAAGTTGGTAGCATTGTTATTCATAGAAAAAATTTCCTTCTTAATTGAATGTCTGCTTTTAAAATCTTTTACTGTAGCAAAGTGTTTATTTCAGGGATGGCTATGGGTGTTCCTGCCTCATGAAATATGAAATTAAAGACTGAACATTTAGTAAGATTTTAAAAATATCTAGATGTTTAGCATTAGAAACAGCAGATTCCATCACTTTCAATAACTGGTTTGTAGTATCAGATAAAATTGATTTCTTTCCCCTTTTTGACTAATAGTTTTGACTTTCTGAATCCATACACTAGGGGTAAAAATACTATCTGTTGAAATATACTCTTAACTCTTTATGTTATAAGAATTAGGGTCTCAGTTTCAAGAAGAAAGCAGGTAAAGTATTTTATGAGTATTTCCTGTTTCATTTCATTAGTTGGCAGTTTCACATTTCTATATCTAGAAAGGCCTTTGTGTTTTAAACCAACTTGAACGATTTGTAAAGTTTATTTAGGAAAAAAATCTGGAGATGTAAAGAAACACCTGCTATTAAATTACACTTTAACACTGGGCTCAAAAACTCACCCTCTATAATTACTTGTGAAAGTCTGTATTTATAGTAGAATACTTTACAATACATCTAGTTTATAATGCAACCAATACTAGACACCATAGTGCTACAGAATTTCAGGGACTATATGTTCTGCTCTTCAGAAATTATTGGTGGGTGAGAATTTAGTCTCGGTGCAAGGCTATTCTTCCTTTGCCCAATTTGAAACCCCAGCAGCCTTTGATGTTGATGAGGATTCTGCTCACCCAACACCCCTTAATGGGACTTTCTGTGCTGCTCAGATGCATGAACACTGTAGGTGTGTCCTGCTCATTGCTTCTTTGATTGTCTTCTGTCTTCCCTCTGAATACAGTATAAACAGTACTGAATTCAGTTGGTCGTAATGCCCTGATTTGTAGATTTGATTCTTGTGACATCTTGGTAGCTTTTCTCACTTTTTGGCCATAGCCTGGACACCCAGTTGTATAGGCTGATCAGCCCAGAAACCTATGGTGAGAGGGTGGATGATTCGGCACAATCCATCATTACTCCTTGAAAAGTAACCAGATGTGCATGGTGCATTGACATGTCCCAGTAGTGGGGGCAAAGAGTAGTACAACAAAATGAGGAGGTGGCTCTCGCAGTCTGGGGGCTCACAATTGCTGAGGATGCATATAAGATTCCACGGTGGTCTGTTCTGTAGAACTTAGGAAAATAGGTACAAAAATGAAATTTTATATTGTCAGACATATAATCCTGTCATCTTGTATCCAGTTGATTGGGAGAGTATTTCTGCTGCTCCTTTGAAAAAAGATACTACATTTTTGTAAAGCTAGATATGTTAGATTAGTCAGAACATCATCCTCTAATTCTCCTTCCACTTTCACTAAACTTCTGCTCTTTGAATCACTTTTTTCTGAGCCTGAAGTGTGCTGAATAATAGTAAATTTGGTTGATAGACCTCAAAAATTTTTCCTGCAGTGTTTTCAGTGTTTGAAACTCATCCAGGATGGATAATTTTACCTTTTAAAACATGAAGACATTTTTAGGGTTACACCTTTCTTTTAAAATAACTGGGTTTTGAGCTTCCTAGCTGTGCTTGTGTACCCTCTACGCCCAGGAAGGACAAGTTGTTTATCTTAAGAAAAAACTCCCACCATCCCCTATATTGCTGTGATAGCATGTGTCATATTTTTCTTTTTTTATTGTGGCAAAATATACATACCATAAAAGTTACCATTTTAACCATTTTAGGTGCACATTTCAGTGATATTAAAGTACATTCACAATATTGTGTATCCATCACTGTCTGTTTCCAGAACTTTTTCATCTTCCCAAACTGAAATTTCATACCCACTAAACAATAACTCACCATTTCCTCTTCCCCCATCTCCACTAATCACCGGTCTACTTTCTGTCTCTCTGAATTTACCCATTCTAGATATTGCACATAAGAGGAGTCATACAGTAGTTGTCCTATTGTGTCTGGCTTATTTCACTTAGCAAAATACTTTCAAGGCTCACTCATGTTGTAGCATGTACTAGAATTTCATTCGTTTTTGAGGCTAAATTATATACTACTGTATGTATATACCATCTTTTATTCATCCATTCATCTGTTGATGGACATTTGGGTTGCTTCCACCTTTTGGCTATTATGAATAGTGCTGCTGTGAATGTTGTTGTTCCATATGTGTCATGTCTGATGCTCAGCAAATCCTGCCTAGCCGTGTTGGCTTTTCCCCCTGTACATGGGTCTTATTTTCCCACCTCTATATATATTCACAGTTGTCCAACTGTGAATCTATAGAAGCTTTTTCGTTGCTGTTTTTCTCTTTTGGGTCAAGGACATGGAATTCAAATACCATGATAAGTTGGGAAGTAAAAGCTGGGTCTCCCATCCTGGGAAGTTGTTGGAGAGAATATGTCCAATTTCTCTTACAAAAATAGGTCTTTGTGTATCCCAGAATCATAGAAAGCAATGATGGATTCCTATATGTGGGCTGCAAATGAACCTCACATTGGAAACCTAATATTTTGTATCAGAAAAAAGCAGTTTGATTAAAAGGCAAATTTGGGATAAGTATGAGTTCTTATCAGATTTGTGATTGAAAGTTGCACTGATATACTTTAGGAATATTTTTAAATGTATTATTTATTCTTGGCACATATTTATTGCTTTGTGAAGAACCAAAGTTTTGTTTTTCAAGTACTTAAGATACATCCCATATTAGAAGAATATTCATAAATGGGCCTTTGTTTAAGGCTTTTATAATAAACAACAAATAGGAGGAGTGGTTTCTAGAAGCTGCTTTACTGAAATTTCACAGGTGGGCTATCTGCACATAATCAGGTATGCCCACAGAGAGGGTGACAATGAAGCCATTCAGGCAGGGCAGTAGAAAACACAGGAAAACCGGTTGTTTGCAACCTGACAACTGGGTCATTAAGAATTTTCATCTTTAGATCAGTTACCCTGGCTTTGAGTAGCCACAGCCACAATGCATGTTTTTAGAAAGGATAAAAATCCATTTGCATATAGCTTGCTAATAAAAAAACATGTTCCTTTATTATAAAGATCTGTTGGAATTTGCTACTGCAAAACAAACCACTCTTACCTACTCCTTTCTACCTGCTGAACACTGCAATAGTAGCCCTTTTGCGTGTAATAGGTCAAAATGTTCATAAGTCAGAATGTCACCTCTGCAACTGATTTGCTTCATAGCAAGTCTCTGCTTTATTTGGGAAGCTTTTCTTCTTATTTTTAAAAATATAATTAAAAAAGATATCTTTAAGTCCTTTCCATGAACTTTACTAATAAAACAGTTCATGCAAATGTATCCACCACTTGGCCACCCTTGGCCCTGGAGTTGTGGGTGTATTATTTCATTGACGGATAGCACTCTCTGTGCAATTTCACAAACGCTTTCCAGCCATTTCCTTTTCCTCTTCAATGACTTGTCCCACCATCCAGAATTCACAGCTGGTTTTGTTTGCCCTCTAGTGCATCCTACAGGCAACTAAGTTTGCCAGTCCCTCGAGTGGCTTTTTACGAAATATTTCAATGTATAGACGTGTCTTTCTTTCAATTTCTGGCAATTATATTACCTAGTTATTGTACATGGCAACCTGATGAAACATACTGACTGGTTCGTAAGACATATCTAACACAAAGTCAGCCTTTGGGAAAATAGATTTAAAATATTAAGATTCCTTGTGGGTATATTGGTCGTGTGCTAGCTGACAATGTCCCTAAGTTGGAACTGGGTGCCTCATCTGCATAAGAGGAGATAGAAGACAACCTGAGCTCATTTTCCTGTTTGTCCCTGGGCTGTGCTTTTTCTGCGTTTCTCCCCAGCCCCACAGATGCTCCCTATTTAGATCGTTACTGCTATGACAGCCATGTCTTCTGTGGTTATAGGATCATGTAGCCATTATGTGTTTGAGGCAAGCTTCTTTGTGCACAGCATTCTGAGAAATCACTCTGATTTCTAGGTCTTTATTTACAGGTTATTGATTTTTGTTTTGTTTTATTTTGCCATTTGCCAGTGACATAGTTTGGATTTTTTTTAAGGCTTGCAGAATGTTATAACCCACTGAAGTGCATTTCCTCTTCCAAAAAGCCCATGCACAGCTCTCTTCTGAGCACATGTGTTCCTCTTTATGCACACCGGGAAAGGATTAACCCAGCTGTTCTCTGCCTTTCAGATTTGAATGAAGAACGACTTGGGGACGGCAGCTCGGCAGACAATACAGAGGCCTTCAGCGACAAAGACACTGACCAGAGGAGTTCCCCAGATGTGGCAAAGAGTAAGAGCTGCTTCACCCCTGAGAGCCCTGAGATAGTGTCTGTGGATGAAGGGGGGTACACTGTCCAGAAAAACGGAGGCAACCCCGAGAGCCGCCCCAACAGCCCCAAGTACCACGCGGAGCAGAATCACCTCCTGATTGAGGGCCCGTCCGGGACTGTTTCTCTGCCCTTCAGCTTGAAAGCCAACAGACCTCCACTCGAAGTGCTAAAAAAGATATTCCCCAACCAGAAGCCGACAGTGCTTGAGCTCATCCTGAAGGGCTGTGGGGGAGACCTGGTGAGCGCCGTGGAAGTCCTTCTGTCCAGCCGCTCGTCTGTCCCGGGAGCAGAGAGAACTGCAGCAGAACCCGAGGGTCTCGTGCTGCCCTCCAACGGGCACATCTTTGAACACACCTTGAGCTCCTACCCTATCTCCTCGTCCAAATGGTCAGTGGGATCAGCCTTTCGAGTCCCAGACACGTTGAGGTTTTCTGCTGACTCTAGTAATGTTGTCCCCAACCCCTTGGCCGTGCCTCTGCAGCACCCGTTCCCCCAGCCGCCCCGGTACCCGCTGATGCTGAGGAATACTTTGGCAAGAAACCAGTCGAGCCCCTTTTTGCCCAATGATGTCACCCTGTGGAACACGATGACGCTGCAGCAGCAGTACCAGCTGAGGTCCCAGTATGTGAGTCCTTTCTCCAGTAACTCTACCAGCGTCTTCAGAAGCTCACCTGTCCTCCCCACCCGTACCACGGAAGACCCTCGGATCTCTATCCCCGAGGATGGGTGTCCCATTGTGTCAAAGCAGTCCATTTACACCGAGGATGACTATGATGAGAGGTCTGACTCCTCAGACTCTAGAATCCTCAACACATCATCTTAAGGTGGTACCAGCTGGGTGGTGGTCAGGTGACATTTTCTGTGTATTTGAACCCTGGGGCACATGAGGAGAGGCCACATCTTGTGTATACCCTTTCCTTCTGTTTGACAAAGTGACTGTGCTTGATTCTATACATTAGCAATAAAAACATAACTTATTTAACTTCTTGCACTTCACTGGGAAATGCCAAATAGCTCTGCTCTGTGGCTTTAGTGCTGAATGTTTATTGTAAGAGAGAGTCTAATGCTAAGAATAGTGTTGGGAAGGCTGGGTCCATGGGAGATTTATTTGGGATGTAAAGCTGAAGTCAGCCTTGCTCCTAAACTCAACCTGGAATGTTAAATAAAATAGTATACTTGAATGCAGTTTTGTAAAAGAGGATTCCTCAGGATACGTGAAACCTAAAGGAAGTGGTTTGGTTGCAAATGGACTATAAAACAGGGACATTATATTCTTATGCTAAAAAGCCTTCTTGCATTTTAAAGAGAGACTGCACTTAAGAATAGAGTGAACTGCTCACATGCTTATTTAAGCTTGGACAGTTTTCAGAGACAAACTCCATTAAGAATTATTCTTTTCACATGGCTGAATCGAAACATGTGTAATGTCAGTGTAAAACCAATCATGGCTGTGAACTGCATGAAATGTATTGTGAAATGAACACAAGATTAAGCTCTGTCAGGTTAATGTAGCATGCTAAGGACTCTAGAAAAAAATAAACTAAGGAGATGATCTTGGTTTATGTCATTTCTGCTTTTGGAAAAAGAAGCTCTAAAAATAGAAACTTACTAAAAGCTATTTACTGATGCATGCGTCAGGAATCAAGGTATTAGTTAAAGGAGACATTCTTTGACAAATATGAATAGTGTAGTTTTAGGGCTGCATTCAGAAAGACAAATAATTTGTTCAAGAATAGAGTTTATTCATTCCCTTCATCCATTCATTTCTTCTACAAATACTTAATGAGTGCCTACTATGTGTAAAAGAATGTGTATTTTATATTACTGTCCAAGTTACCTACCCATGAGTCCAAAATAAGCAGGGACTGTAATGAAGACTCCACTAAAAACAGAATAAAAGTGAAAAACTACCAGCAACGTACAGTTGTGTGTGGGAAAGAAGGCAAGCGCTTAGCATGGTACCTAACAGACACAGTACTCAATAAATGAGAGCTATTGCTCCTGTTAGCTGAGTTCAGCAGCTCTGCATTCAGAATATAGATGTGACTTCCCTCATTCTCCAGTCTGGTTTTAGACAAAACATTGAAACGGGGCTTTCTCCATTTTAAAGCCATTTTTGAGGGTGCTGTATATGACAAACTTCTTGCTCTGGTGTTTTTTAGAGAGAATTTTCAAACAGTAATATTCAGTGGTGCCCACCAGCACTCTCTGACTTACTGTTTCCATGCTTCAAAGTGCTTGAAAGGTAAGATGACTGCTTAGGTCAGACAATAAACTTAGGAAAGTGGAAGGGAAAGTAAATAAGCAAATAAATAAAAGCCTCTACATGACAAGGATGCAGAGAGAGCTCCCAGTGCAAGAAGTGTCGAAGGGATCGACTTTAGTGTCCCTTATATATCCATGGGGGGGTGGGCCTGGAACCAACCAAGGGATGACTGTATTTAAAACAAAATACCTTCTTATTTTTATTTGCATCAGGCATTTTTGGAAAGAGAATCTTTGAGGGGGAAGACTCCTTACATTAGTTAAACTAATATGCATTTAATTGACATAGTTACATACCAGGGTTTAAGGTTATATGAAAACATCAGTGTTTATATGTGGAAGAAAGTGAGGGAGTGGAGCGGAGAATCATTTGCCCTCTGATTCTGAAGACACACATCCAGGACACTTTAGGTGGTGGTGATACGCTAACATCTGGCCCTACCTAGGACAGATGTATTTTAAAAGGCATGTTCACTTCAAGCAGCAAAGATCATGTACCAGGGTGCTACAAAGTCTGTCCTCAGATGTTACTTCTTCAGGTTGAGCCACCCAGATTGAACGTTGCTGATACAGGGTCTTCATGCTTGATTTTCCTGCAAATCATCAATCATCAACTCGATTCTGCGATGGTTAGCAGAATGGAATTATCTGTAAAGCAGTTTATTCGTGGGTTATTGCAGGTATGTTTGACCCTCAGTATGATCTTCTGAAGAAATGTTTGTGGGGTAAGTGTGGTCAAGGGTCAGATATGAGAAATCTGTTAAGACCCTGTGTCTTCCAGCATTCAGCTTTGCTCCCTCTGCAGTCCTGATGGCTGAGCCCCCCTCTGGTTAAAGTGGCAAAACCTCTTACATTGTGCCTCAGTTCTCAAAGACCATTAGTGCCACAGCACACAGAATTCAAGGGGATTGAATACTCTTCCGTCCATGGGCACTGGGTTACTCCTTCACATGAAACTAAACATCTGGGTGAAAAGAGAAAAATCAACTCCTTCTAGTTAAATTCTATCTGTTACACAGACAACACATCTGGGTGCTTGGCTGTACACTTTCACTTTTAATCAACTGACGTTTGAATTGTGAGTCATTGCAGTCTTATACAAAGTTAATTCACCTTATGTATACCACAGTGCCTCTCTCCCCTTCTGGTGAGGATCTGCCAACTTTTAGTCTTGTAAATGTTTTGTTCATAGAAGATGCTGTGAATGTGAGTGGGTTAGTCATGTTCTAGAGCATTCTGTCTCAAAGTATGGTTCACGCACCCTGATGTTTAATTTCTACTGTAGATTCCTGGGCCCCGCTTGTTGAGTCAGAATCCCTGGTAGCCTGAGCAGTACATTTTTATCACCCTCTCCAGGTAATTCATAAACTCACTAAGACTGAAGAATGACCTTCTTCATGACATCCTTGGGTTTTCTTCTTAGATCTATGCCAAGTAAAAGAGCTGAGTGGTATACACTCTTAGGCTGAGATTTCTAATGCCTCCCTCCCCGCACTGCCAGCTACTTTTCTATGGCAAAGGTAAACTGCAACATGGAAACAAACTTTGTGCATACCCTAGATCTAGTCCAAGTGACTTTAGCACCCATGGCAATTATTAGGTTGAGTACACATTTGGGACCAGAAATACCTGCTTCTGGGCACTTCTGGTTGGTAAAGGACCTGATAACAGCATAAATGTGCTACCCTTTCCCGCAAGGGGAGGGCCTGGTTTTTTGATGCTTCTGATCCTTCCGTGATCCCTGCTTCCATGATTCCCAGTTTACTCGTGACATCTGGGAATCAGTTTTGCCCTGGAGCTTTGAGTTTAAGAAATATCAGCACTCATGATAATGGGTAAAAAGTAGTTTTAGACATGAATTGAGAAGCAAAGCGTTTGTTAGTCAGGTACGTGGCTGTGGTTGAAATTAACAGTAGGGCAACCTGGGGAGGCAACAGGTACCAGGGAAAGGGGGCAGTGATTCTGCACAACTGGTGCAGACTGTTAAGTTAATCAACAGGCTTCTAACAGCCTAAGACCATTTAAAATTTATAAAAAGAAATAGGACTAGAGAATGGGATGAGAGGTGGGCAGTCACATATGACAAGACTGCTCTTCAGGCACTCAGCACCCAAGGCCCCTCACTTGCCCTATGGATAGGCTGGGTGGGAGGTGGCGGGGGTGAAGGGGGCATCTTGGGAACATTTGTTGGGTGTCTGGAAAACAGGCTCAGACTGCATTTGAACTGACATATTTGAAAAATGAACTTGATTTTACTGCATACTGTTTCAGTGATTCATTCTTTATATGTGCATTTCCTCAGCAGAAGTGAGTCGAAAATAAGATGGATGCTAAATTTATATGGTAATTTTAATATCGAAGCTATCCTGTATTTGAAGAATTAGATCAATGCGTCAATTTCATTTCTTGTGTGGTACTGAATGTTGTCATTAATGGAAAAAAAAAATCATTTCTGAATGCATCCTCCCCAAATTCCAATCTTAGAGGGCAGAGGAGTCTGGAAAGAGGCAATCTTGCCTTTGCTGATGGTCTGTTCAGGATATGCTTCAATGTTCCCACAGTGTCATTTACTTGTCAGTGTGAAGGGTAAACAGCAAGGGTAGTGGTTTTTCCTTAAATTACAACGGGGTTTATTTACTAGTTGGATTCTGAGAGTTTGCTGGGGTTGGTAGGTTGTCTCAAGAGTTTTATGTATATCCCAGGCAAAGCCACCGGACTTCACCAAGTAAACTTGGCAGTCGTTGAGAAAAATTATTCCTCCAGAAAACCTGAGTCACTGCTTGGTGGTTTTAGATCACAACCTCACACTCACACTCACACTGTGATTTAAATGAAAGATTCCAAAGGTTTGTGGAAAGCTCTTTGGGGAAAAAGAAGGAATCTCTGTCTCCCTGCCAAATATGGTGGAACCAGATGTGTGACAGCTTCTGTGGAGGGAAGGCAGGTGAGTTTGGCTCGGGACCTTTCTCAACCCCAAGGGCTGCTCTGGCCATACAAGTGGGCTCTGTCTTCACCAGCAGGCTGCTGGCTCGCCACCCAGCTCATGGCCTTCCTCATTGGCTTCTGCCTTCAGGCAGCACTGGGTGACATAGGCTGCTGTGATTGCTGTGCAATCTGTGTATTGCAAACGGGGCAAGTGGGGGCTCAGAGTGGATCCCCTTTTAAGTATCTCAGACGGGAAAAGGTGCTGTTTTGGGAGGAGCCTTTTGCTACTTTACAAAAAGGTACACTAAGGTACAGAGTCTAGCAGAGACTCTAGGGAAAGGCAGAAGAGAAAAGAATGAATGAGTTGTGAGAGAACAACTTGAGCATTGAAAGGAAAAGCCGTGGAAGCCACCAATAAATAAGTCTTCGCTACCTCTCCTCCCTTGGCCTGTTCCCTGTGAGAAAATAGAGTAGTTTCAGTTCACTTAGTTTCAGAAAATCTCACTTGATGAAGTTTAGATTAGAAATGCAGGGAAATGTTGGAGAGGAAGGGAGGAGAGTTAGCCCTTACTGAGCACCTCCTACTTGCTTCTGTTAGGTCAGCCCTCCCTTCTTACATTAGTATGTCTCTTAGGATTGTCCATGATCTAAAAGCAGCTCAGGCCACCAGTGACCAGGTGGCGGATGTCATTTGGGGCTCCCTGAGTAGGCAACAGCGCATGGAAAACAAAACTGGTGAATGAATAAAAGTGCTGCAACGAACACTGATCAATACCGTTTCCTGCCTCCAAGACAGCTCTGTGAACCAGCCTGTCTGCATATCTCTAATACAGTAATATCTGCAATTCACTGCAGATCTGAATCTTCAAGAAACATTATGTCTAATGTGGCTTAGCATTAAAGATACCTTATTATATCTAGAGTTTTGACAATTGGAAACATGCTCTGTATATGGGTGTTTATACCCACAGAGAAAATCTTATTAGTCCAACACAAATTATCAATTCAAAGCACCTGTTAGATGTTATTATTTTGAAATATCTAATAATCTAAATCCAATTCAAATGCAAATTAATTTATGAAAGACAATTCTACCCAGAATCCCACGTTTTCCAAAAGTGGCTTGGAAGTTGCATGTGGCAGACACGGCAGCAAGCATTTATAAAGCACTCATTCTGTGCCAGCCACTGTTGTGAGTGACTCGCATCTATTAACTCATTTAGTCTTCTCAACGACCCCAAGAGGTCGGTAGATCACTATTCCCATTTGATGGATGAGGAAGCAGGGAAGTAACTTGTCCAAAGTCAACAACCTGGAAGCGGTGGATGTGGGCTTCAGTCTCAGTAGTTTGGATCCAGCTTATGGGCTTGGAGTTTACAGGGTGTTTTGGGGCTCCTGGGCCTTTGCCCAGCCAGCTGGTTTGTCACTAGGTGGGGAGAGGCCTCCATCAGAGGAGGGAATTACGGCTGTGGCTGTCGGGGGCCGCCCCTGGGAGCCCGAGAGGGCGTGGAGAGCCCCGGGCATTAGAGCTACCAGAGCCCTCTTTGTCCACCAGCCAGTGGGTCAAGTCCAGCGGGTCAGGCCGCAGCCCCCTGCGTTAATGTCCTCTCTGGCTCTGCTGCCCCCTGCAGGTCAGTGGCCATAATGAATCCCTCGACCAAACCAGACAGTGTGGGGCCGTTTCACAGGCGTCTTTGCTGTGCCCTATTTCAGTCGATTCCCGGATCTCTCCCCTGGACTGCGGTGACCACAGACCGTGCAGTCACACGCCCCAGCCCCACACAAGAGCGTTGACCGCGGAGATTCCCACGTAATCGAACAGTAAAATGACTCCCGGATTAAACTCAAATATGAATTCTCTAATGCCACCAGGGCGGAAATGTAAATTTAAGTCACAATTATAGTAAACCTGCTAGACAAAGAATAGAAAGCCAGAAAGACCATTTCATCCGAAGTTTCTCACAGTGTAGTCTACACTCGCTGGACTTGGAATCACCTGAGATGTCTGTTAGTCTAGATTCTGGATTTCCCCCTAAACCTTCTCATCCGAACGTGTGGGAGCGGACGTGCCCCTCCCTGTCTCCCTGTCTTCCAGGGATCTATCTACACTGGCGGTGAGAACCATGAAGTCCCCTCCTGTCCGGAGAACAGCCTTGGGAGACCCAACCCAGCCCAGCCCTCCAGGGAGGAGGGGAAAGACAGACCTATTAGTCCTATCATTTGAGGAATATTGCTGGTCGCCTAGGTGAATAAAGTGCTCTCTCGGGTAAAAGCACATGGGACTTTGTCCAAATCACTGTGATAAGGCTCCCAGGGGAGTTAACACCCGTGTTCAGAAGCAACCGGTAACATCAAGTAAATCACACACAGACCCCGCACCCTCCAGGGATTGGAGTGAGAGGACAGCTCTTTGCCCTTCACTGGTATGGACTGGTTTGATCAATTACAGGAAAAATTGCTCAAAGATACACACACACACACACACACACACACACACACACACACACACACACACACACACACACACATTTTTAACTTAGAGTGAGACACAGTAAGCGTTTTGAAATGGAGGACCCAGTGCTGGGAGGAAGAGGAGGGGCAGGAAGGAGGCAGGGACGGTGGTGACTCTGGAGACTCGGGCAGAGTGGAGCTTCCACCCCGGCCACTGTGCAGGTTGGAGCCTGCCCAAACGTGGGAGTGGCCTGTGCCACAGTATGGGGGTGGCGTGGGGTCGCCTCTCTGCCTGGGAAGGAGTAAAGCATTTAGTGAACACTCAGAGGTGCCATCACAGGGACATGAGATGACCTATGGGGCCCCTTTCAGCTCCCAAATCCTATATTCTGTCATTCTTCAGAGTGGTCACATGGTGTTTTCTGTAGATACACTGACCCGTTCTTTATGATGACTGACAGCCGTCAAGCAGAACAGATGCTACAGATATTCTGATCTTTTAGCATTTCCCAGCCTCATCTTTTTCTTCCTGATAACGATAGCTTACCTTTATTTTAACTCTAACATGTGCACGTATTGACTCATTTCTGTTCACAACAGCCCTACGAAGTACTTTTTTTCTAGATTATTCTTTTTTTACATAAACCGTTTAATAGATTTAAAAAGCAGTTTCTCTTCATTTGAACTGACATATTTGGAAAGTGAACTTGACTCCACTGTGCACTGTTTCAGTGGTTCACTCCTTCTATGTGCATTTACCAGCAGGAGGCTCAGTCACTAAGTCACTTCTTCTGGGTCACACAGCTCGTTGGTGTGGAGCTGGATGCCCCCAATGAGAGTTGCATGACAGAACCTGGCTTGGCCACCGATGACACTAGGATTACCAGGCTTAGGGGCTCTGATAGTTCTGGCTTTCAGGGTCCCCTCCTCTGGATTTCAGAGACCAAATAACCTAGAGAGTTGAGCCTGAGTGTAAGATGAAACTGGCATTATTTTGACCAGCTACAGTGACTCAGTTTTAATTTGATGTAAAATGGATTATATTTTGCTGCTTGTTCTTTTGGCTGCTTAGTGGTCTGCATTCCAGCAGGCACATTTTCCAGCTTCCTATCTCAGCCCAGCTCCTAGTGCAAAAACTACTTTTTCTCTTCAAGCTCAGTTTGAAAGTCAACTGACTCCTTTTTGTTTTTTCTTCTTAGAAAATTATTTTTATCTTTATTTATTTACAGAGTTCAAAAGTCAAAAGACGTAAAAGAGTTTACAGTGAAAATACCCCCTCCTCCCAGCTACCTGAAGGCCGCCAACATGATTAGTGCGGTGGGCATCCTTCCAGAAGTGTTTTATGCATATGCAAGCATAAGTCTACTTTTTTCCTTTTCTTCACTAATGTGTGTATAGCATATTACATACACAGTTGTCTTCCCTTGCCTGTTTTCTCTCCACTTACTATGTCTTAGAGATAGTTTAACATAATTATAGAAATAGTTTCTTCACTTAAAAAATCTTACCTCATATTCCTTTGTGTGTGGCTGTTTCATAAGTTATTTAGCAGTCCCCTTCGGGTAAGTATAAGCTTTCAAGCTGTCTACTATTGCAAACAACATAGTAATGAATAAATGTGATTTGAGGTGGGAGCAAGTGTCAGTTGGATAAATTCATAAAGAGGAATTTATGGGCCAAAGGGCACATGCATTGGTAATTTTGCTAGATGCCTCCGAATTGTCCCCTTATAGATATTTTTCCAGTTTATACTTCTGCCAATAAAATATGAGAATGTCCATTTTTCTTACATCTCCAGTGACTGTGTTTTCAATTGCTGTGATTTTCCACAACCTGAAAATTTCCATATGTTTTCATTTGCATTCTTTTATTGAGTGAAGGGGATGCGTTGGAGCCATCTGCATCAACCAGCATTTCTTTCTTCAAGATCTGGAAGAACACTTGGCTTTGAACAGGTCCCTGACCCAGGCTCAAAGGTGGAAGAACCCACCGCAGCCAACCACCAGGGTTTGTAGCGGAATGTCTTAAGCAAGGAAGTTGCTGGTCTCTGTGGTGCATTCCCATTCGAAATGCTTAGCTGAATCCAATCCCAGCCGGGCTGATGGCGCCATCTGTCTATCTGAGATGGATAAATAGAATCAGTGCAGTCTGGGAAGGGGGACATTTTTGACCTAACGTGGATGAGCCTCTACTAGGGGCTGTGGATATGTCCCATCAAAGCTGAAAATAATGTTATTGACCTACTGGATTTTTTTTCCCTACCACTTAATATCACTGAAGTAAGCATGCCATTTTACTTTTTGATTATTAAAAAAAAATATGAAAAAATAAACACTATGCATATAGAGTATAGTAAAATGAGCCCCAATGCACACCTCACCTAGATTAGGCAATGATGAAGATTATGCCACATTTCTCCTCTTTCTTCCTTTTGCAAATAATGTCATTAAAGCAAATAATGTCATTTCACCCTTATATATACTTCAGTAAACATCTCTAAAAAACAGATATATTCACACAGAGCTGCAATGCCATTATCACATCTAACAAAATTAAAAATATTTCCTTGGTATCATTTAATATATAGTCCATAAAAATTCTGCAATTGTCTCAAGTCTCTCTCTCTCCCTTTATGGCTGGTTTGTTTGGTTCAGGGTCCACACACTGCATTTGGTTCTATGTTTTTTAAGTTTCTTTATTGCAGAGCAGTCTGTCTCTGGCTTGGTGAGGAAACTGAGTCATTGTTCTATAGAATGCTGTCCATTCTGAATTTATAGATTCACTTCCTCATAGTCACTTAATCTGTTCCTGTATCTCCTAAGTTTCCTCTAGAGAGGAAGCTAGATCTAGAAGCTTACTTTGATGTGGGTTCAAATGTTTGCATGAGCGTTCATGGCAGATGCTGGCCACTTTCTCCTGCGTCACTTCGGAAGGGACATAGTGAGTCATTCGTCGCATCAAGCAAGAATAATGTCAGACAGACTCTGCATGGCAAATTCCCCCTTCAATCTTTCTTCCTCAGCCTCTTACAGAATGGATTCATCTACTGTCTGTGTTGTTTGAATCAGTTATTTCATCATGGGTTGAAAAATGGGGATTTTCTATCACTCCTTCCTTCCATATTTATTAGCTGGATTTTTTTTTTTTCTTCATGTAAAGAGAACTAGGGTTATTTGGTCTTCCTGGATTAGTTTGTACCATTCTTAAAATGGCCAATGATTTCCTCAGGTTTCTTTGTTTCTTAACTAGTTTATCCTTTTCCAATTGAGAAAAATAAAAATAAACAAATAAATAAATAGGACCATATCATGTTCAGATCATGGAATTGGCCTACAAAAGAAATAGCTTTCTTCTTAGCTTTACTTATTATCATGAATGTTCAGTACCAGATGTGTGTGGAATTTCATAATTACTAATTGATTTTTTTTGACTGCTGGTCTTATCCTTCCTGCCTGCCTTCTGTCTTCTCCTCAGGGTCTGTCCCTTGAATAAGCAAAGCACTGGGGTATAAGCAAGCATATAGACTGAAATGCGTTCCTTTACACCAAAAGCCAAACATCTCTTATTTGGATTACATATTGCAGTGACTATCAGTCATGCACAGTTTAGTGAGAATTAATACAATCAGCTTGCTTTCCATTTCACAGATTAGTTTATCTAGAAAAAATAAATTTGGGAGTCGGCGGGGAGAGACAGGCCTGGGGAGAAAACAGTGAACAGAGGGAGTTCAATCAGTGTGTGCTGGGCAGTGCCTCGGTGGTTGTGAGAAGGCTGAGTTTTGGGTTAGTAGATGACACAATTTCATGCCATAAAGAGGTACTGGGAAAGAAGGAGAGAGAGAGAGATGTTCCAGGAAATTTTTGCTGCTCAAGAAATTTTTGCTGTAATGGCCACCTAAACTACCCATTCTTCCCCTACCACACTGTACCATGGAAGATGTTTTTGCTTAAGTCACACAGAACTAGACTAGGAGACCACTGTATAAACATGTGCATTTATGAATAAATATTGATTGGGAGGTAACATAGCCCAGTGGCTAAGTTCATCGGCTTTGGAGACAGATCAAACTGGGTTCAAGTCCCGGCTTCATCCTCTGGGTAAGCTGCTTTAATTTCTGCAGCCCTCAGTTTCCCCACCTGTATAATGGGGATAATAATAAGGCCCCAGGGCTGTTGTGAAGATGAAGTGAAATAATGGATTTAAAGCACTTCAATTTCCATTCACATAAGCCCTCAATATAAAACAACTTTGAAAAGGAGTAAAAACAAATAATGGAAGTTTTTTCACTTCGCGGAAGGATTCTACTATCATTTGCAGAAAAACATTTCACTTTCACTAATCCAGTGGGCACTCAAACTGCTCCATGGATCCTTCTGTCATGAAAGCAAGAGTGACCTGCTCAGCCCCCAACTGCTGGACGCTGTTGAGACATTGGTAGGTCGTTCCGAACATCAAAGCTTCCCGGCTTGATGGAAAGCAGCTTCGAACCGTTCTGATTTTTTACTCCCATCGTTTTCATCCCACCGGTGTGAGGATTGAGTGAGAATCCGCCCAGCGCCGTCACCGACACCCGCGGTCCTCGAGCCAATGGCGCCATCTCGTGGTGCTCCTGCGCTAACACAGGTTGGCACCGGCCCCAGGTTTCGTCTCCGCTCTGACATTTCCCGGTTTCTGAGAATCCCAGTTTCGGTGGCGTCTTCCTGCCGTTCACGCTTCCTAGACGATGGGAACGTTCCTCACGGCTCCTCTCTCTCTGCCCGCGCCTCGCTCTGCTCTCACGGTGGCACGCTGGCGCCACGGGGACGGCGCCACGTCTCTTGGTGTGGCGCTGTTTATCTTTGGAGAAGTGATGCAGGTACCCGGGTAAAAACTGCTGAAGTCTGTTCTGAAGTAGGATTTAAGGAGATGCTCCTAACTCTTTTTTTTTATTTTTTTTATTTTTTTTTTATTTTTTTTTATTTTTTAATTTTATTTTGTCGATATACATTGTAGCTGATTAATGCTCCCCATCACCAAAACCTCCCTCCCTTCTCCCTCCCCCCTCCCCCCCAACCATGTCCTTTCTGTTTGTTTGTTGTATCAACTTCAAATAATTGTGGTTGTTATATCTTCTTCCCCCCCCCCCCGGTTTGTTTGTGTATGTGTGTATGTGTGTGTGTGAATTTATATATTAATTTTTAGCTCCCACTAATAAGTGAGAACATGTGGTATTTCTCTTTCTGTGCCTGACTTGTTTCACTTAATATAATTCTCTCGAGGTCCATCCATGTTGTTGCAAATGGCAGTATTTCATTCGTTTTTATAGCTGAGTAGTATTCCATTGTGTAGATGTACCACATTTTCCGTATCCACTCATCTGATGATGGGCATTTGGGCTGGTTCCAACTCTTGGCTATTGTAAAGAGTGCTGCGATAAACATTGGGGAACAGGTATACCTTCGACTTGATGATTTCCATTCCTCTGGGTATATTCCCAACAGTGGGATGGCTGGGTCGTATGGTAGATCTATCCGCAATTGTTTAAGGAACCTCCATAACATTTTCCATAGAGGCTGCACCATTTTGCAGTCCCACCAACAATGTATGAGAGTTCCTTTTTCTCCGCAGCCTCGCCAGCATTTATCGTTCATAGTCTTTTGGATTTTAGCCATCCTAACTGGGGTTAGATGGTATCTCAACGTGGTTTTGATTTGCATTTCCCGGATGCTGAGTGATGTTGAGATGCTCCTAACTCTTAAATGTCCTTCCTGGAACCCTCAGAAGTCGTGAATGTCCCCGTCTCTGTAATTAGAACTGGTTGGCAGCGGGGTCCAGTGTGCGATTTTCTTCCTCTCTGACCCCACCGCACTCCACACAAGTCCCGAGCAGTTTTCAAACAGTGCAGTCTAAGTGAATTGCCGTGTCTGCTCCAGGCAGGGCTCTGCCACACCCAGGGGATGGCACAAGGCCACCGCCTCAGTCTGAGGACACAAAGGACCAGGAGGATCAAGGCAAAATTATAAGCCAAGTTAATTCTTGAACCTTCCTACGAAGGGTGGTCTAAGCACCAGCAGCAGCGGCGTCACTGGGAGCTGATTGGAAACGCAGACTCTGGAGCCACACCCTAGACCTACTGATTCAGAAAGTTTAATTTCAAATTTTAATGTGCATACCAATCCCTGGGGCTCTGAATTTTAGCTAGAGCCCCAGTGATTGGTGTGCACGTTACAATTTGAAAAGCACTGCAGTGGTTCTCAACTTGGGTGGTGCACCGGGGAGCTTTTAAAGATCCTGATACCCAGGCCTCAGCCCAGACTGATTTCATTGGGATCTTGTTGGACGTGGGAGGGGGGGAGAAAGCACCCATTTAGGGACATTCAATCATTCAATTATCCAGAGCTGGACTTTACCATAATGATGGTGCAGGAAAGTTGGACCGTAGATCCTTCCTGAAGATCTCACAAAAGGAACAAAAAGTGCCAAAGACCCAGCGAAAATTCTCCAGTAGCAAACTAAGAAAGATATACATTTAAAAAAATTTTTTTTAATTTTTAAAAATTGTCGTAAAAAATACATAACATAAAATTTACCATCTAAATGATTTTTAAGTGTTTAGTTCAGTATGTTTAGTATATTCACATTGTTGTGAAACAGATCTACAGAAGTTTTTGGTCTTGCAAATCTGAAACACTATTCCCATTAAACAACACCTCCCCTTTGTGGCATTTAAAATTTATTTTTTATGTAAAAAATTTTACTGTGTATATTTAAGGTGTACAACATGATGTTTTGATATACATATACATAGTGAATGGTTACTGTAGTCAAGTAAATCACATATTCATCATTTCTTTTTAAGGTGTTGAAAATGTTCTAAAATTAGATTGTGATTATGGTCACACAATTCTATGAATATACTAAAAACCATTGAATTGTACACATTCTATAGGTAAATCTTAATGGGAATAAATTATATTTCTATAATATAGTTAAAAGAAATACTGCAGGAATTTATACCAAAGTGTCTAATACATGAGCATGTCAGGGAACCCCCTCTTCAGAACTCAGAGAATCTCACAGAGTAGGAGGTAAAATTCTGCTATTCCCTTTTCAGTCCAAATTCTAAGATGTCCTGTTAATAACATTTATCACTTCCCAAAACAACAATAAATATTTGATGTGCTCAAGTCAAAGCTTAAAAAACATAAAACGTAACTCTACAGCTTTATAAAGCAATGCAAATTTAAAGCATTAAAGTATACAGTACCCAGAAGTACAATTATCAAAAATTCTCAGACTTCACTTGGCATCTCTAGGCCTTCAGGGCTGTGAATATCTTGTTTTGTTTTCTGCAGGGCTGTTATCCTGTCGGTCAGGCTCGTTTCCCTCGATACCCTCTGAGTAACTTCTTACTTGTTGATGCCTTTTTAGGCATAGGATCTAGCTTAAAGGAAAAGTGTTAACAGACAACCAGGCCAATTTCCTCTGTGGTCCTTTCTTTCCTTTGTCTCTGTCGCCTTCAGCATCTCCTGTGAACATTCTCTCAGGCATTCTGTCAGTGGCTATAGGGTGTAGATTTGGTGCATTCAACTAAAGTGATATTAGAACCTCATTCAATGGATTCTGTTTATTCTTTTTGGTTTGGGAGGTTGGGAAGGTGGAAATCCAGGGAACACATCTGGTGAAGGCCTTGTTCTTGGTGCGTGATGACTCTTCACAGCAACGCAGGTTGTCACATGGCAAAATGGCAGAAGCAGGAGAAAGGCGAGGTACAAATTCTTGCTAGAAACTTTAAAATGTGGTGGCCACAAAAATAGAAGATCCTGGTGTGGACTAGAGAGGTCCTACCCACCTCATCCTGCCCTCCAGAAGGTGTTTCAAGGAAAGAAGGCTGGTGACAATATCTTGAGAATTCTCACTAATATCCGCCAATGTAAAGAACAGAAAACCTAGAGAGCAAATGGGCAACCTATGGGAAAAGTTAAGGGTATTGTGAGTTCTGAGACCTCAGCAGAGGCAAGAAAACCTACAGATCTGGCTGTTTTTCCAGGGATCTATCAGAACTGGGTAAATGTTCCTGCAGATATCCTCTCATGGGAATGAAATTCATCTACCTGAATGGGATATGTGTAAAAGCTGGTGTTGACAGGGGAACCCAGGACCTTCAACAAGAACCTACACAGCTCCAGCAAAGCTCTCTTTGCCTTTAGCCTGGTGAAAGTGGGTATTACATGCTATGCAGCCTTCAAACAGCAACATGGACTGTGGACGATCGGGTCTCAGGTCATCAAGGAAAACTCAGATCAAATAAATCAGACATGTTATACACACAATTACCTACAGGGGCCAGGAATGTGCTGTAAATGCCAGTTAGGTATGGAACAATAGGGAGTGGTGAGGTCTGTGGTAAACTAGAGAGTAAACGCTCCATCTCAAGCAGTGATTCTTTAAGTGTGGTCTCTAGATCAGCAACATCAGCATCACATGGGAATTTGTTAGACATGCAAATTTCCTGGAGAAACTCTGGGAGCGAAGCCCTCCAGGTGGTCCTGACTCACCAAAATTTGAGAACTGCACTGTAAAAAGTCTGTAGTTGATTGTTGTTATCTGAGAATGTAAGTCCAGTATTGTCCTGCCTTCTATTTTTTTTTTTTTCCCCAAGAGAAATTGTAGTTTTGGAATTGTATGTGGACCCTCCCAATTTTTCAATGTTGGCAACAAATTTGCATTAAAAAAAAAAAAAAAATTGTATAGACCAAACGAAAGAAACGTTATTTTCACAGGGTGCCAATTTTGTGACCTTTAATGTAGACCATCTGCGTGGCTTTGGCCATATTGACCACGAAAAACATGAAAAGAAATGACATGGCAAATGCATAAAATACTACTTTTCAGTAGTATTTTCTTTTCAGAAAAGAAACAAGAGGGACAGAGCACGCAAAGATAGGTGAACAATCCAGCGTGGAAGGAAAAAACACCCACAGGAAAAGACGGCTCAGAAATGAGATGATACAATGGCAAGATAATGGAAGTGTTATGGACATGAAAGAGACTTGAGACATGCCCTGGGTTTTAAGACACCAGCAGATCAACAACACTGCCACTGAGCGAACCAATCACTGTCAGTGCTGCCCTTCTCAAAGTCAGCCAATCAGGGAGGGGCTCACTGGGATTAAACACGCCTCCCCCGCGTGCCAACCAATCAACAACAGTGTCATCGGATGATGCCGCCCACTTCCAGCCCTGAAACTCCTCCTACCCTCACCTCCACCTTCCCCCCAACCCTGTAATGAGGTGGGTGATCTGCTCTGCTAACCAGCAGAGAAGCAGCAGCGTTCACCCTATTAACGACTAACTCCGGTTTTGTCTTTTATTTCCGATATTGAATGGCAGTCTCATCTGACAAATTCAGGACTAAAAAAGTCATAGCAAAATAGATTGGTGGTGAAAACTGAATAATGTAAATCAGAAGAATAAACAGCCATGAGATTTCTGATTACTGAATAGATTGTAAATGTTACAAGACGTCAGAGTAAGGTAATAACCAAAACTAACCAACAGCAACAGAAACAGAAGTTGGGGAGAGGGAGGTGGGAGAAAGTTTAAGAAGTTTAATTTCCTGATTTTTGTACCTGGCATCACTCAGCAATACCTGAAATTCAACCAAGAAGTTAAAAAATGATTCTAACATCTTAATGTTTCCCCCCTTAATGTCTTCTTGAATTCTTTCTTCTTCTAATATCATTTAAATGCGTACAAACAAAACTAGATATAATCTTCATATCCTTGTAGTTCTTATACATAGTAAAAACAAACAAAACCAATGACATTCAGATTATCAACAACAATTTGAAAATAGCTTTTGAGCACAGATCACTGTAGAGCAAAGTGTGTTTTCACAAGATGGACACAGCCACGCAGTCAGCAACTGGATCACTTGAAACGTGACCAGTACCTCGAGCCACCTCTCCTTCCTGCGTCCGATCGTCATCTTCTCCAATGAAAGTAATACCCAATCTGATTTCAAACACTCTAGTTTTGCCTTTTTCGAACGGTGTGACAATGGAATCCTAAGGTTTGTCCTTTTTTATGACTGGGTTCTTTCACTTAACATAACAGACGAGATGGGGGCGTTCAGGGTGGTATGGCTGTAGGCCACTCAACGTTACCTATGCGACACATCCGTCTGTATTGTTGCATTTCTTTTCGTTTTTGTCTAGTATTCTGTTGTATGATTAGAACATATCCATTCTACTGGTAGTGGACATTTGAGCTATTTCTGGGTTTTGGTTACTGCCAATAGTGCCTCTGTGAACATTCTTACACATATCTTTTGGTGAACATATGTACATTCATCTCTTACATATATTCAAAGAAGCAGAATTGCTCATGCAAAATATACATATGTTCAGTTTAAATAAAAGCTCATAAACAGTTATCCAAAAGTTCGTAGCAATGTCTACTTCCACCAGCAGTGCATGAAGGTTGCAGATGTCTCCTGTCTTTGCCAGCACTTGGTACTGTCAGTCTTTTTAATTTTAGCCATTCTGGTGGGTGTTCAGCATTTCCCTGAAGACTAATGATATTGAGTACTTTTTCATATGTTTATTAACCAATTCTGTATTTTTTATGTCATTTATATCCACATTTTTCTCATTTAAATTGGTTTCTCTTATTAATTTGTAGAAGTTTTTGTGTATTATAAATTCAAGACTGTTGTTAGATGTAGTAATAACAGAATTTCTTAATTTTAATGAAGTCCAAGTTTATAAAGGCATTCTCTTATGTTTTCATCTAGAAGCTCTATTGTTTTACATTTCACATTTAGATTTACAGTCCATCTGAAATTGTTTTTTGTGTGTGGGGTAGGTAGGGGTCAAGATTCATGTTTTTCTGTATATAGATTTCCAATTGACCCAGCAGCAGCACTTATTGAAAAAACCACCTTTCCTCCAATGCATTGCATTTCCATTATAAATCAAGTGACTGTACGAAGGTTTGTTTCTGAACTATTTTTAGGTCCATTTGTTAGTTTGTTTATCCCTCTGCTAGTATCACATTGTCCAATTACTAAAGATTTGTAATCGGTCTTGATATTTCCCCATATAAGTCCTTTAGTTTTGTTCTTTAAGATATAGTTGACTTTTCCTGGTCATTTGCATTTCTATACAAATTTTAGATTTTTTTTTTTTTTTTTTTTGGTGTCTGCCGGGTACGGGGATCCAAACCCTTGACCTTGGTGTTATAACACTGTACTCTAAAATTTTAGATTTAAATTATCAATTTCATCAAGAAAAAAAGTTTTCTGGGGTTTTGATTTGGAATAAATGGAATTTATAGATCAACTTTGGGGGAACTGATATCTTTACGAGCCTGAGTCTTCCAAATCAGGATGTATCTTTCCACTTATTTAAGTCTTCTTTAATTATGCTCAGTAATATTATGTAGTTTTATGTTGAGAGGTTTTGTATATCTTTTGTTGGACTTATTTCTAGATATTTGACTTTTTGATGCTATTGTAAATGGTACAATTTTAAAATTTTCATTTAAAAATATTTTCTTACTGATATGTAGAAACACATTGATTTTTGTACCTTGCCCTTTTATCCAGTGACCTTTCTAAATTCGCTTATTAATTCTAATGGTTTATTTGTTGACTTTTCTGGCTGTTTTACTTTGACAATCATGTCATCTGACTCTGGCAGGTAGTTGGGCTGGGAGTGGATTACTTTACCCAATCTGGGCCTGAGCTAATAAGGAGCTGGATTTTTGTACTTGTGAGTTTTGTTCATTGCCCTTAATCCTGGAATACAGGCTTTCAGGGGTCCTAACAAAAAAACCTGGGATGTTTTACAGGGTTTATCTCCCTGAACCCCAGTTTTGTCTCCCCAGCTCCAAAAATTCTGCTTAGTTTCTCAGCCTCTTGGTCACCAATTGTATATTGGAAAATGCTTGGGGGGGGGGGGAAGGAGCTGGAGGTTAGGATCACATTTTATGCCCTCTCTTCTTTCTGGGGTCTTGACTCCAAAAATCTCTGTTTCCTTTCTTGTAAAAAAATTAATTTTAAATTTTAATTTTTTATAGCCATCTTAGTGGGTGTGAAGTGGTATCTCATTGTGACTTAGATTTTTATTTATTTAATGGCTAATGACATTGACCATCTTTCTATGTGCTTATTGGCCATTTGTGTATGTTCTTTGGAGAAATGTTTATTCAGATTCTTTGCCTATTTTAAAGTTGTGTTGCCTTTTTATTACTGAATTGTAGGAGTTCTTTATATATTCTGGATACCAGTTCTTTATCAGACACACAGTTTGCAAAGAGTTTCTTTCATTCTGTGGGTTGTCTTTTCACTTTCTTGATGGACTTTTTAGTAGCACAAAAGTTTTTAATCTTGATGAAGTCCAATTTGTTTATTTTTCCTTTTATTGCTTGTGCTTTTGGTGTTGTATATATAAGAAGGCTTTGCCTAATCCAAGGTCACAAAGGTTTACTGCTATGTTTTCTTCTAAGAATTTTATAGTTTTAGCTTCTACACTTAGGTCTCTGATCCTTTTGAGTTAATTTTTGTGTATGGTATATGGAAAGGGCCCAACCTCATTTATTTGCTTATGGGTAGCTGGTGGTCTCACACTCTGTGTCCACATCTTTCAAACAGCCCCTTCCTCACATTCTCCTCAGTGATGTC
This sequence comes from Cynocephalus volans, assembly GCF_027409185.1. Lineage (NCBI taxonomy): Eukaryota > Metazoa > Chordata > Mammalia > Dermoptera > Cynocephalidae > Cynocephalus > Cynocephalus volans. The sequence continues at coordinate 43,809,944 of NC_084475.1, forward strand.
AGGACCCTTAATCATACTTGCCTGGACAGCACGGACGTCTGGTCCCTGGGACATTTCCCTTCTGGTGCAAGTGTTTCCTACCCATCCTTCTCCAGGACTTGGAGTAGATTAGAAATTACTTCACTCAAGGATTTTGGTCAGGGTATATATTGCTCTCTCCATGACTTACTGCAAAGTAAGGAAAGAGTTTGCTGTGGAATATGTGTAACTTTGTGGAAAGCTGGGAGATGAGTAGTGGTCCAGCTACTGTACTGCAAGAGAAACCCATCCCACAGGCTCTCAATTTTCTGTGGCAGAAGAAGACATGGCCTGGCATCAGAGACTGCTCTGCTCCAACACTGCTCTTTCTGCTGAAGCCCTAACATCCAAGCCCGTTCTCCCATGTGGTTCTGATGCTGACTCTTGCCACTATGGTCATTAAAGCAAAATTACTTTATCTTTCCCTAAAGGGGACATTATAAATGCAATCAAATGCCTGAGGACTTCCTGGATGTCAGCACCCATCCCCCAGGAAGCCTGCTTTTTAGTACCCTTTAGAGCTTTTCATGTAAGTTTACACAGGTCACTTCTATTTCTTTTTTGGTGAAATGGAGGTTTGTAATCTCTACCTTTAAGCATTAAGATGAAAATACTGCTACCTTGATGAATAGGAAATACTGTGTTCCCACAAGTGTCTTTCCTGGACCCATGTTCTAACAATCACTTACAATTGTGATGGCTTTTCTTCTAGAAGATTCACAAAAACTGTTGCTGATAAGGAAGGACCTCATCCATTCTCCTCTTACTCTCCCAGCATTAAAAATGCAGAAAGCAGAAGTGGCGCTAGGAGGGAGTGTTCAGCCACCAGAGGGAAGACTTCCTGGGCAAAAGTCTTTGGTATGGGGAAAGCTCAGAGCCGCATCAGGCGTGTGACCTTAGCTGTGGGGCCTATATCCCATGTTGTTATGTTGCTGAAGAACACAAAAGGAAAAATCATAAGAAATTTAGATAATGCACGCATAACAAGTTGAGAAAATGTGGCCGAACTGTACCTTGCAGTGAATTATTCTGTATACTAGCACCTTACCTTGTCTTGAATGGCCAGTGAACTTCCACATTCATTGTTATTAATTCAATCAACAAATATGTGTCGTGCACCTACTAAATGCCGGGTGTGGTGCTAGGAACTTGAGATAGCAAGGAATAACAGAGTTCAAGGGTCATGGAGCTTATAGTCCAGTGGGGAAATATGGAAGTAGATATAAATCTGCAAATAAATATAAATAAAGATGTTACAAACTGGCACCTACTCTGAAGGAAGAAAATTAAAGGGTACAATTAGATAATGATAGCAAAGGGCCTGATTTATTGGGGGGAAGGCTTTTGTGAGTATTCAACATTTATGCACAGACTTAAAGGGGGAAGAGCGGGAGGAAGAAGGCTCCAGAAAGAGAGAACAGCTGGTGCTAAGGGCCTGGGGTCAGAAAGAGCATGGTGCATTTGAGGAATTAAAGAAGCCGGTATGCCTGGATGAATGTGCCTGAGTAATGAGTTGAGACGGAAAGGCTTACCGAGGCTGAGCTAAATGTTTTGACTTTCTATCCTAAGTGCGGTGGGAAAGCATTCTAGGGTTTTCAGTGGGGGAATGATATGATCAGACTTTACATGCAGGTCTTGAGTGTCTCCACGAAGACAGTGACCTCTCGACAGCAGGGCCAGGGCCTTGTGTTTCTTTACATGCTTCACAGAGCCAGCGTTGTGCTGTGCATATCATAGGGGCCTGGCAGAGTGTGTTCTGATGGCAATTCATGTTAGGATCCATTTTTGGTTCAAAGTTTGCTTGGTTGCACTAGATAAAAATAACATATTTGTGTTCCCTGAACAGAGTATGGGAAAATTAGCGTTATATAAGTGTACTAAAAGGATAAATGCCATGCTCTTCATACATACAAACATACACGCACACACAAGTACATGTGCATACACACATAAATGATGTGTGTATATGTGTGTGTGTATGTAAATATGTTATATATCTATACACACACACACTCATATTCTTGATAGGTATGACCCTTTCTCACCACTGAAAATCTATAAATAATTTATTCCTTTTCCTAACTCTTCTCTATTTCTATTTGAAGACTATTTTTTTTTCAATTTGCCTAAAACATTATCTGGCTAATAAATAGGTTCAAAGGCAGACAAAAGGAGCTTCCACAGGCTGTGAGAAATACTGGGCTCCTGAAAGACCTCCACGGATACAAAGACATAAATCACAGAAAGCGCTTTTGAAATGTCATTCACTTTCCTTCTCATAGGAAATCAGGATCCAGAGAGAAATTAACGAACGTTACAGTTCATCTGGATCTTGTTACTAAACCAGGATAAGGATGGCAGAGGAGGATGGACCCAGAAGAAGCAAGTCCATTTGGAGTTTTATAGTTTCCCATTTAAAAAAAAACAACTCAAGAGCTTTCTAGTAAGACAAATGTATTTATCCAACATTTGGCATCTGGAAAATATTACTCATCGATGACAATCCAGAGTTATCTATTAGCCAGGGTTGGGATGGCAGACTAACACGTAGGAACAGAAGTTATCATTTGGTTCTGAAGCAACGGGGCCTCGAGAAGACATAAAACCATCAGGGACATTTTAACATTATGAAGCCTGAGGCCTTGGCAGCGTGGGGAAGTTTGCTTCTTAATATCACTGGTTACTATCATCAGTATTTTAAGAAAATATGGATACATTCATTTATTCACTCATTCTCACCCTCTCTCCCTTCTTCCTTCCTTTTGTCAAATATATTCCATTAGACACAGAAGTTTAAGCAGGTCCTTGCCTTCATGGAGTTTTCATTCAGTGGGAAATAAAAATATATAAAATTGGTGCAAGACAGAATCTGAAAAGTGTCCTGAGATTGTCAAAAAAGGAGTTCAAACAGGGGAAACCACCTTAGGGTGGCAGGAAGGAGGCTGTTAAGGGTGATTAGGTAGTTGTGACTCAAGACTCTTGGGAAATAGGAGTTCCCAGGAGGTCTTCCTACTTATGTGTTTGCTTTGGAAGGGGCTGATTCATCCTCATGTGTGGCTTGTTTAGGAAGATTTCTGTGGTCAGGTGATTTTGTTGAATATCAGTAATGATGCCTGGCACTGAGGTCAACCTCTCTTGATCACTGCCTTTAGGAATTAGCCAAAGAGGAGCTTTGCATGCTCTTGCAAAAGTGGGCATTAAGATTTTATTTTCTCACCTTCCCACTTATTCTCGTCTGTACATGAAAGAGTCACCAGATGCCACCTCTCTCAATGGGCTCTTTTCCCCATCCTGGGGGACTTGGTGTACTCTTCCTTTCTCACTGTTTTTTAAAAAAGATATTTATTGAAACTTATTGATTGTACATAATAATAGGGTGTGAAGTTATATCTCAATACATGTATACCAATGTATGATGATCTCTTCAGTGCAATCAGCATATTCGTCCTTGCAAAAACTTAATCATTTCTTTGTTATGTGCACATTTGATCTCTCTTCTATTCATTTGGTAACATGCAGTAAAGCATTGTTTATCATAGATTCCTGGGTCAACTGTACAGCGTAGGACTTATTTTTCCCATCTAGCTGTGATTTTGTGTCCATTAAGCAGCCTCTCACTATCTTTCCTCCTCCTCTCCTTTCTTACTTCTAGTAACCACAGTTCTCCCCTCTCCATTTAACAGTTTGACTTATTATTATTTACTTGTTTTGTTTTGTTCTCTCTTTTAGCTCCCACATATGAGTGAGGACATGTGGTATTTCTCTCTGTGCCTGGCTTATTTCACTTATAATTTTCTCCAAGCTCATCCATGTTGCTGAAAATGACAGAATTTCATTCTTTTTCATGGCTGAGTAGTATTCCACTGTGTATATATACTACATTTTCTTTATCCAGTCGTCTGTTGATGGACATTTAGGTTGGTTCCATATCTTGGCTATTGTGAACAGAGCTATGATAAACATGCGAGTGCAGATATCCCTTAGGCATGCTGATTTCCATTGCTTTGGGTGTATAACCAGCAGTGGGATTGCTGGATCGTATAGAAGATCTGTCTGTAGTTGTTTCCTTTCTCACTTTTTTCTCCCTTATTTCTTTTCATGCCCCCCTTCTTGGATTAACTAGCTTGGGACTCAATGTAATGGCCCAGGTGTGTGTCTCCTTTGCCTAGCACACGAGCAACCTTCTTACAAACTCCAGCAGAGACAAGGGATGGGTAGGGACTTTCAAATGTTATTTCATCTATTCTGCCTCCAGAAAAAATGGCCCGTGCAAAGAATTGCCCATTCCCTTTCAAAAATCTCAGTAGGAAAATCTACTAATCCTCATTGGGAAGTGCCTTCTGTCATTTAGAGCTATTCTTAGTGTTGCTTCTGTTCCTAGGGAACTCTTTAATTCTGGGAATCTAAGATCTCTGAGACCAAAATTTTATCCATTCTGAGAGAGGCAGCATAGCAAAGTGGTTAAGGAAGCAGATGCTTGGAACCACCCTGCTGGGCCAAATCCGAGCTCTGACTCTTAGCTGACGTCCTTGCTCGACTAGGAGGACGGCTCCTGAGAGGATTATGTGCTTGAAGTGCCTAGAGAGGGTACTGGCACACAATAAATGTCAATAAGTTTTCTCTATTGTTTTCACCTTGGATAGTAGGACAAATCCATTCTTATACCAAATTCTCGTTAGCAACTTTATTTCTGTTTATAACTTGGTATGGAATTTTTTTTTTAAATTTATTTTTTAAATTGAAACATAATTGATTATACATATTTGTGGGATACAGAATTGACTATCAGTATTTGTGTACAGTATATGATGATCAAATCAGTATTATTAACATGTTTATCATTACAAATCACAATTATTCTTTGTGTCCCTTACCCAATTTCTTCTTAACCCCTTCTCCCTCCCTCTTTCCCACCTCCGTTAATTATAGATCTGTTCTCTCCTTCTGAACGTTCAACGTACTATTGTTGTTGTTCTATGATAAGGGATATTGATACATATATTCTAAGCTAAAAAAAATACATGTGTTGAGATCACTAAGTTTCTTATGCACCTTCCCAGTCAATCTCTCCCCACCCCAGCCCCGTGCAACTACTGTCACTATACATTAAATTTGTCTTTCCAGGATGTCAAAGAAATAGAAGCACAGTATGTAATCTTTTGTGTCTGGCTTATTTTGCTCAGCATAATGCTTTTAAGATTCAACTGTGTTGTTGTAAATATTGGTTCATTCACATTTTTGCTGAGGAGTATTCCATAGCAGGGGCATATCTGCACCACAATGTATCTACTCATAGTAGATGGACATTTGTTTTATTTCCAGTTTTGAGTTATTTTGAATAAAGTTGCTATGCACATTCATGTAGAAGTCCTTATCTAGACAGATGCTTTTATTTCTCGTGGGAAAATACCCACAGTGGGATTGCTGGATCACATGGTCAGTGTATGTTTTACTTTATAAGCAACCTCCAAAATGTTTTTCAAAGTAGTGGTGCCATTTTTTATTACCAACAATATATGAGCTCTAGTTTCTCTGAATCATCACCAACACTTGGTATTGTCAGTTTTTAGAAAAATTTTTTAGCCATTTTCGTAAGTGTATGCTACTACTTTATTATGGTTTTAATTTATGTTTCACAGATAACTAATCATGTTAAGCATCTTTTCAGGGGCTTACTAGTAATTTGTGTATCTTTTTTGATGAAGTGTCTTTAAACTGGATTGCTTGCCTCTTTATTATTGAATTTCAAGAATTCCTTGTATATTTTAGTTACAAGTCCTTTTCCAAATATGTGTATTATGATTATTTTCTTCTAGGCTGACTGGTCTGGTTTTTAAAGCCTTTGCTCCTAACTATATGGAGTGCTGATCAAGAGTTAACTTATCATCGAGTGGTCCCAAACTAGCGATCCCTTAAAGAAACACCATGGAATTGCTTGCTCCTGCAGTCTAGTATTTATTCCATTCTTGGAGCTAAATGTTTACATTTGGAGTTGAAAAGACACCCTGTGTGAATGCAGAAATAGCATTCCATCTAATGCTGTCAGAAAAAACAGCTCCCAGACCCAAATCTGCAGGATGGAACGAACAGATGTCTTGTCCATCACAGGAGGGGGCCCATCACTTTCTGAAAAGTTGTTTCTCTCTTCTGCAGCATCCTGGCTTTTATTAGTGGACTGTCTGTCCAGATGGGCCCTCCCTGGCCTTTCGATTCTCTTCCAGCAAAGAGTAAAGTTATCTAATACCTGCAAGGTAGATCCTATCTATTACTATACTTTTAGAGGGTGAACTGGATGCTGGAGGTCACTCTGGCTCCACAGGAGCAGAGCCCCAGAGGCAATTATCAGATCAGGAAAATAAACCTCTAAACCAAAAGCAACTGAAGGAGAAAGTGGTGTTTAGGCAGGCAGGAAATTTCTAATTTTCATCATTCTCTAACAGACAGAAAAAATCATAAAAATGCTATTTAATGTTAACTGAACACTTACTAGTTGCCAGGCACTGTGCTAAAGAGTACACACACATCTTTTCATTGAAACCTCATAACAACCCCATGAGGAAGGCATTTTATTATTCCTCATTTTCAGATAAAGAAACTGAGGCTTAGAGAGATACTATAACCGAAAATGGCAAACCTGGAACATTAACCCATGTCTGTCACCAAACCTATGCTTTGAGATACTACAGAAACCTTTTCCCCACAGACAAGTGTGGCCCCATATCTCTCCTCGAACCAAGGGGTCAGTCATGTTAGCTTACACTTTCTTTTTTCCTTCTGGCTGCCTTTTATTTGCTGAGTCCACAAGTTCCCAGAGGAAGGGATGGGGCCCATTGCTTTTCTAACTCCTCTGCTTAGGACAGAATTCCTGATTTGTGGTGGAGGGAACCCTACATCACCCACATGCTTACTTACTAACTGATCTGTGCAGGTTGTAGTGTGAGCACAGCTCAAAGAATCAAATCCCTTGTCCCCACCCACACTAAGGATATATTTTTTGGTTTCTTTATTATAGTGAAAGAGAGAAAAAGCTGACTCATGGCATTGGGAAGATACATTCCAAGACCTTCATGAGCACCCTATGTGCATAAATATCCTTCCATCTTCCATTAAATGCATTCTGGATTTTAAGAGAGTCACGGTGCTGGGCTGAGAGGCACACGCTGGGTGCTCAGCTGTGCTCACTCATGATAATTAAGGGATGCGCTTCCACACCAGCCATGCGGTGTCTGATTAAAGTTTGTGCCCCAGTAAAATCACCAATGTCCACATGTCCTGGATCTTCAAGATCGCTCATGAAGAGTTGGAACCATGAATGTTAAAACTGGAAACACCAAGAGTCCACACTACTTAATTCATGATAGGCCTTGATTTCTCTGCCAAATAACTTTTTCACATCTTGGGATATTAAATAAAAGAAGGAATTAGGAAAGTTCTTTTCAAAAGTAAAAGGGAGTCTCTATGGGAGCAGAGGCTCAGGAAGGTCTTACCCGTGTCCCTAGACACCTCCCAGCAGAACCTCACAGGAGAGAGTGGGTTTCAGCAGTGAGAATTGGGGAGGAGGCAGGAGGGGAACGAACTGGAGAGAACAGTGTACGTGTGTGCAGGTGGGTTCATGCACCAGCGGGTCTGGTGTGTGGGTGGTGGAATGCGTGTGCATGTCCATGCACGAGCAGTGGGAGGGAAGTGGTGTGCGTGAGGCCGCTGCAGATGGCAAGCTAGTCCTATCTGTGCTCTGCACCCTGGCCTGGCCCCGAGCATGACCAACAAGGTCATCCACGAGGAAACCCACTTCAGGGGCACTGCTGAGTAGCCTGGAATCATGGGAATCTGCAAAACTCCAGGGTAGCCCAAGTTGAGGCTTTTGATCAAGGCCCACAGCAAAAGCTGTTAACATGTTCCTTTACAAAAACTAAGCAGTGGATAGAGGTTTTGTTTTGGTTTAGATTAGCTTAGTGGTTCTAAGGCTTTTTGGGAAAGTAAAAACATGAATATTTAAGAAACAAAAAACAGGTCAGTAACTAGATTAGTGCCCGTTTACTTCTGATTTTGAAGAAGAGGTGGAGGGAGATATAAAGAGTTTGATCCTGGGAAGGAACGGAGTATCCAGACCCAGTATAGACAGGTCATGAGGTCAGCAAAGTGTGTTGCCTGAGCCCTGATCTAAAGACCACCTCCAACGTTTCCCAACTTTCCAGGGTTAATTTCTCCCCCATCCCAAAACTGCTTTGCAGGGAGCATTCTGTATATCAGCCATTTACCTATAGTGCAAATTTTGGTAAGCTTATTCTCTTTCTAAAGAGGTAGAGAGTGATTTAGTGGTTAAAGGTACTACAGCCAGCCTGCCTGACTACGAATCCTGTAAATAAACTATTGTGTTTACCTAGCTATTCACTACCTGTTGTTCTATTTAGGTTGCTTTCATCTTTGCCTATATTAAATAATGCCACTGCAAATATGTTTGTATATAGAGATTTTCATTCTTTTGAGTTAGTTTATTCCCAGAAAGGGGATTAGCAAGTCAAAAGTTCCTGTGCAAATGTAGGACCTTGGCAGGTTACTCAGTATCTCGACACTGCAGTTTCCTCTTGTGTAAAGTGGAATTGATAATAATAGTACTTTCCTCATAGGTTCGTTGTGACAATTAAATGAATTACAATATGTAAAGCACTTAGAATAATAGCTGGCCCATAACAGTATTACACTTAATACTTAATTTGTTCTTCTACTTCTTATCTCTGCCGGGGGGGGGGGGGGGGGTTGTTTTTAAGTGTTATTTCTAATTATGAAATAAAGGGCTATCCTATATTTTAAAAAATCGTAGGTTTTAGGGTGAAGTGGCAAGATGGCTTGTTTAGAGGGAGGCATCTTAGCTGGTAGCTGGATTCGTAGCCTGGGCCAGGTGTCCATGTCTAAGGTCAGCTCTGGGGCAGCCAGCTCTTCCAGGCAGATGGCTGCTGCTCTCAGAGGCGAGTGGCAAGGGGTGCAGCCCCAAGGGCTCTCTTTGGCCAGGTGAAGGCAGGGGGGTCAGCTTCCTTGACTGCACAGTTGCTGCCTGTCCTACCCCACTCAGTTCCCCTGAATCTTTTGTTGGACAGTCAGCGGGGCCTCCAGAGAGCTGGAGTTAAAGTGTTGGGCACACAGTGAGGACTAAGGGAATGTGTTTTGAGAAAAGGAGCCCCATTGGGGAGCAGAGCTCTGTTTCATCGCCTGCTTCTGCCTGTCACCTCTGCTGTCCCCAGAGACCAGGCGTCATGTAAACATTTTCAGGGCGCTTTGAAGGCAACTGGTTGCTCAGGCTTGGGGCTCCAGTACACTGAAATTCAAATCTTTTAAAGCAGTGGACTGTGAATCCTGGGCTACTGGGGACCCTTGACATAGTGTCTGCTATGAGTTTCCCAAGGCTCGCATCTAGATGCCTTAAAGCATTGTAGGCCTCAAGGACAAGTGCCATCAATTTCCTGGATATTTATGCGGGGCATTTTATTCTCTGGTGATTTGGGAGTGATGTACATGCCAGTGGTTCACTGAAGGTTGACATTTCCTGTTTTAAAGGGAAAAGATGTAAACGTATATTCTGTCTCACCTGTCATTGATTACCTTAGAAGGAGGTGATTAGCACATGGAGGGTGATTAATAAATGTTTGCTGAACACATGAACGGGTAGTTTACTTAGATGCTCCCTATTGTTGGGCTTTTAGATTGTTTCCATTAAAAAAATTATAAAGAATGTTACCTTGAATATATTTGTATGTATAGCTTCTTCTTTTGGAGGGGGTTATTTCCTCTTCCAGAAGTGGAATTTCTGGGTCAAAGAATATGAACACTTTCATGGCATTTGATATGTATTTCTAAACTGCTTTACCTAAGGCTTGTACCAACTTCTAATGCTCTCAGCAGTGTTTGAGTGCCAAGTTCACTCTACTCTTACTGGCTTTGGGTGTTAACATAAAGTTCTTTGTTGCTACTGTATTAGGTGAACAATGGATCTCGATAGTTTAATTTTGCATTTCTTTGATTTGATGTGAGGTTGACTATTTTTCTGTATTAGACTATTAGTTGTCTTTATTATTTTGTGAATTCTGTTTATTCCTGTTTCCTATTATCAATTGAATAACTTTTATCTAATTAAGGTATTAACCCTTTTGCCCTATTTGCTGCAAGTGTCTTCTCTCTTTGAGGAAAATTTTTTTGTTTCATCTTTCTTTTTCCCTCTCTCCCTTACTTTCTTCCTTCTTTTTTTCCTTCTATCGTTTTAATGTTCAAATCATCAACTCTGTTGATCTTTCCCTTTGACTTTTGTTTATAAGCCATAAGAATGTGAACATCAGTAACAGAGATGAAAGATGGGTACTAAAAGCACGAGGCGGGAAAATTTCTCTGGTTTTAAATAGCTGGCTACTTTATACCTCACTTTTCAGGGGTTTGACCAGTTCATAGTTTGACAGGTATGATCAACTGTACTTCCAGCATTTTTGGTGTTGTGCTTTTGTTCTCTGGGATTGATGAACAGACATTGAAGGCTCATGTTCCTCCTTCCACACTCCCTTTGTGGAGACTGGAGATAGCAGAGAGGAGAGGGCTGGCTTGAGTGTTGCAGGAAGGAAGAGGATTATCATAGTGAAATGCATTTGGAGGAACCAACTACCTTCTACATGAAAAATAGAAAAAGAGGAAGGATGGAGTCAGTATTTCTTGGCTCTGGTATAGCTGACCTCAGAGGTTTGAGTTGGGGGTCTGTGTACAGTGGGAATGTTTGTGCTGGCACCACTGTGGAAGTGTATTACGTGAAATGGAGGAAAGTTAACCGTTAAAATAAGATGGAAAGCATTAGGACAGTCCTTTTCTGGTATATTCAAAAATCAGAATATAGAGGCTTTCAAAGGCTAAGGTCCGTGGAAGATCTGAAGGGTTTGCCTCTCCAGGGTTTCCCATCTGGGTTTTCAATACTCTGCTGTGCTTCCTGTGGTCTCTGTGTGCAGGGCAGGGATAGTGCCAGTTGTTACGTAATCAAACAGAGCACGTGTCCCAGCTGCCCAACTGCCGGGAACTACTGTCCGGGCAGTTCACGTGGGAATGAAGCGGCATAAAAGTTCTGTTTCTAAGTTGGTGAACCTTCCTTTCCCTTGTGTTAGTTTAAACATTAAGCTATCATTACCTTATAGCCTGACCCCACGTATGGCTTGTGTGACATAGTTTAGCAAAAAATAATTACTTGATGGAGTAGCATAATTGACCTAAAAAGCCATTAATATCTAACTATTCCTCCATGCCCTCTTGGTTATGCATCGAACACAGTGGGCTTGGGGCAATTAGTAATTATAATGAGGGGTAAATATGTGACGTTACACACTTTTGAGCTGTTGAAGTGCAAAACAGAAAAGGGGATGTCTGCAGGATTAGTGACACAGAATGTGAATTAAGTCCATGCATTTATCTCAATATTGAGTCATATTTGATGCTAAGAGTAGATTCTATCAGCCTGCTGTCACCCACAAATATTAGTGCTGTCCAGGCACACAAATGAAACTACTGAAACAAACACCCAAGCAAACTTGAACACCTGATGTCAGAACAGTGCTCTTTGAGGATTTCTTATTGGCTGGTTTCCTTGAAAACGAACCCCTTTTTGCTTTTTGATTCCTGCCTCTTTGATGTCTTGCCTTTAACCCTACCTGAAGTTCATCTCTCTTAGAGCTGGCACACACAGAGGGCACTTGTGGGTGTTGGTTTGTTGACTGACTGCTGGAGGGAGCAGCAAGGGCACAGTGGCTGCTCCCTGCTCTTCCTCGTGTGAGGACAATGGGGGTTTTTCACAGGTCCACAGGAGCCCTTGCAGGGCTGTACCTCCATTTAGGCAGGGCCTGTGGTCTTTGTGAGGCAATGGCTCTGACCTCTTGGAATTGATGATAATAAAGCCAATATTTAATGAATTCTGGACACCATACTGAAACCTTTAGGGTGTTGGTTCTCCAAGGGTGGGCTCTGGACCAGCCCTATCATCATTGCCTGGGAGTTTGTCAGACACGCAGACTCTCAGGCCCCAGTCCAGACCTGCTGAAATAGAAACTCTGCGGGGCCCAGCAAGCCGTGTTTTAGCAAGCTAGCTAGGTGATCGTGATGCACACTGAAGCTTGAGTATCACTGTTTTAGGGTATGCTAAGTATTTAATCCTTACAAAATCCTTATAGAGTAGAACCTACGTAAATGTTTTTTTCAGCTTTATTTAGGTGTAACTGACAAATCAAATTGTATATACTTGAAGTGTACAATGTGATGATTTGATATACATATACACTGTGAAATGATTTCAAATCTAGTTAATTAACACATTGTACTAGTTTGTTTTCTGTTACTTATAAAAGAATACCAGAAACTGGGTAATTTATAAAGAAACAAAACTTATTTCTTACAGTTTTAAAGGTTGGGAAGTCCACGGTCCAGGGGGTTCATCTGGTGAGGGTCTTCTTCTTGGTGGGGTCTCTGCCGAGTCCCATGGCAATGCAGGGTGTCCCATGGCGAGGAGGGGGAAGAGCATTTTCACATGCTCACTTGCTTTCCTTATCAAGTCACCAGTCCACACCCACGATAACCCATTAAACCATTGACCCATTCTCCATGAATGGATTAACTAATCCATTCATGAAGGCATAGTCATCAAAATCTAATAACCTCTTAAAGGCCCCATCTTTCAACACTGCCACTGTCTGATTTCCCACTCCTGTTACATTGGGGATCAAGCTTCAATGAGTTTTGGGGAGACATTCCATCCACAGCACACATCCATCACATCTCACATAGTTACTTCTGTGTATATGTGAGAATTCTTAAGTTTTACTTTCCTAGCAAATTCCAAGTATACAGTACAGTATTGTTAACTATAGTCACCATGCTGTGTATTAGATCCTTAGAGCTTATTAATCTTATAACTGAAAGTGTGTACCCTTTGATCGACATCCCCCCATTTTCCCCACCCCATGACCCCTGGTAACCACCTTTTTACTCTCTGTGAGTACAACCTATTTTTAAAAGTCTCAGTTTTGTAGGTGAGGAAGGCGACAAGGGGGTACACCCGAGCTTCACAGCAGCAGAGCTGGGATTTGAATCCATATATGCTGATTTAGGGTCCAGGATCAGAAGGGAGAGGAAGGACAAACTTTACAGACAATGAGGAAAAGGGATGATTTTTATTCCAACTTACTGGTCTGTCTTGTAATGGTGTGCTGGACCTGCTCCTACTGGCTTGCTACGGCCAGTTGTAGACATCGTCTTTTCCCAACTCTGTGTTCAGGGATGTCAGGTTGGGAGCTTAAAATTGGCCATGGTGGGAATATTTCTACCATGGACACTGGCAAACACTGCAAATCAGGGCTCCTGCCAGTAACTTCAGCACCCTCAGCCAGTTGTTAAACATTTACCAGCACACCACTGCCTAAATGTATGTATGCATGTGTGTATATATATAAATTCTTAGTAGATATTACATACAAATTATACCAGCTAATTTAAAGCAAGCACCATTCATGGATTCATTAATGTTTTAGCCATACCTGTATTTTCTCACATCTACCAAGTTGCTTTGACATCTTTAAAACTTCAGAACCTTAGAGTCAGAAGAGAGCTTGGAGCTTATCTTCTCTAAAGCCCTCTGAGTTAATAAAAAATAAATTAATTTCAATTATTTATATTTTTTGATTAAAAATAGGTGAGTAATAATCCCCTGCCCCTGAGGAGTTCCAGGATTTGAGACATCTCCTCGCGGGCCCTCTTGGTACCTCTTGGACTGAGGCGGCGGCAGGAGCAGCTGGTCCAGGCCTGGGAGGCAGCAGCTGCTGGAAAGTTTGGTGAGAAGGGCGGCAGAGGAGGATTGCCCTTCTCCGTGGCCAGGCAAGGGTGTGGGAGAGCAGGGGTCGAGGGTTCCTTGCTTCTGGAAGAGGGGAATGAATTGAAATGTCAACACAGAGCCTGCTCTGAACTTCTGTCAGAGGGATTCACATAGGAACAACTGAGGATTTGAGATTTCAGGTTTCCCAGGCTGGGGGCCAGGGTTTTCTGTAGTTTCCCGCCAGCCTCTAATTCCATCTCTGTCTTGGATGGCGGGTTACACCACTCACCAGCGGATGGGGTGGCCCTCTCCCCAGACGGTATCAGGAATGAATTAGCATGTTTCCCTCCTGTAAGTGATCCTCTTTTTGAGTCAACATCCCCTGGGTTTCTGTGATGTGTAACTAATGGAGTGCTAAACTCTCAGGGCTGGTTTTAAGACTCAGAGCGCACACGTGTTGCCAATCCATCATGCTCCTAATACTAATTAACATAGCAGGGACACAAGAAAGCCACAGATCCTACACACATTACCCGGCTTGGGTTTCTCTCTCATAACAATCTCGCTATTGACTCAACGAGAGTCCACGTTGGGAAAAGGAGCGCCAGCCCCCTTTCCCTGGCTCCACCTGCCCCAGCTCTGCGCATCGTTACAACATGGTGCCCACTGTCCGCTTGGGGTTTCTGCTTGGTGACCGGGCCTGAGTTCCCAGAGTGGCAGGGTAGGGCAGCCTGGAGGTGTGGCTCCCCCTGCCCTGCCTGCCTGGGAGTCGAGAGCTTTTCCTTGACACCCTGGGCTACTGTTCCTGTTGGGATTTCAGGCCATGCCTGGTTCACAGCTCTTAAGCGAGACTGTCAGGGAGACTTTCTGTCTGACTGTGAACTGGCTGACCTGCACACTGCCAAAAACATTTATCCCTCACCCGAATGTCAGCCAACCAGAAATAAACATTTGTCCCGAATCATTGAACAATACATACACTTAATCTCTGTGCTTTTAACTGTACGTGAATTTTTCCTCAATACAAAATTTAGAAAAATTTCCTTTTACAGCTACCTGTCTACATGAACCAGGAGTTTCTGAATATCTCATAATCAAAATGGGGTATAGAAATAGATGCTCAAGATAATATGACACCCATATCCACGTATGTCAAATGTTGCGGTCATTATTCTCTAATGACATTTTTCTCATTAATGTAAATGATTATGGTTGTAAACTTATAAATTATTTTTTAGTAAAGGAAGAAAGTACTCCAAGTCCATTCATGGTGGACTGTCATGTTCTAGCAGTGGTTGGTGTATGAAATGTTAAAAACTCCTGCTTTAGAGGCTTCTCGTGGAGGGACGATCCAAGGGAAACATGCTAAAACGTTCCTAGTCTGCTGTTGAAATGATCAGCAAACAAATCCTGCATAATATAGCATCCGACTCAGCCTCGCTTTCCTAAGTCAGTTTCCGTGATTTAGGGACCTGTGCCCTGGGCTGGGCTGGAAGCAGAGAAGCTGAGCTTGCTCAGGATCCCCACTCCTGTTTAAAATCAGGGTGGCTCAGAGTTTAACTCTTTCACATTGGGGACTTTTGTGATGCTTTCTTTTGAAGAAAGTGTTCCTGAGCTAAAATATGCTTGAAAATACTTGAGTAAATGATTTCTAATGCCCCTCCTGGCTCTCAATTTTATGTGTATATCCTCCTTTTTTCTTTTTGCTGCTGGCTGGGACAGGGATTGAACTCTAGACCCTGGTGTTATCAGCACCACACTCTCACCAACCGAGCTAACCGGCCAGGCCTGTGTATATCATTCTGTAGCATTTGGAGATGTTTGCATGAGTACACGTTATCATGTGAGATGTTCATTATTACCTTTCCAGAATCACAAATCTTTTCATGTTGCAGTATACCTAACACGAAGTGTAGAAAAAAAATCATAGTTATGCGTATGTGAGATATTGCAATATTTAAATTATCATTTACTAGTTACATGAAATAACAACTATGCATAATCTAGGATATTATAGTATTATGAAAATTGTATATGACAAACAGTTCCATGAAAGTAGGAGAAAAAATAAAAATAGTTTTAAGAATTGTATTTCCAGGTGAGAGAAAGGTTACCTAAAAATGATTTGTTTGTAACCGCCCCTGCCTAAATATTTTTCAAAATCACGATGTTGGTAGATGATGGCTTGTTTTTCATACATTCAGAGCCTAAGATTTGTTTACATAACTGTCGTACAAGTAGGCACATCAAAAGAATAGTAAAACAAACCAACAAGAAGCCTTGAGAACAAAGACCAAAAAACAAATAAACAATGTCACACTGCTAAGCTCAGAAAACGTTATAGGAAGAAGCTAAAAACCCATGCTAGAGACGGTAGCCAGCAGTTAAATAAACAACCCATTAGATTAAGAATAAGAGTGTCAGCACATTGACAATTTAATAATTGGCTAATTGTTGATGGCCTTGATTTAGCTGCAGGATTACACTAAAATATAGGTACATTAACCACGATATGCTTGATAAACCACATAATTCAATTTATTCTTCCTTTTAAATGTTAGCATTTCTAGGTAAGTTAAATAATATTGTAAAGCCTGTGCTTTCTATTGAGATCACAATCTGAATGCTCCCATGGTTGAGTAGGGACTAGATGGATTTTTACCTGCTTTGTATACATTTTGATATTTCTTGCAATTTAATTTCTTTTTTCAATCATGTGGAATGCTTTTCTCTAACATGACATTCTCCCACTTAACTCTCATATAAAGTGTGTTGTTTCGCTTGCACATCCACGGTAGAGGTTGCTTATCAATCACTCTTTCTTTCCTGCCCAGCCTCAGAATCCTTTTCACAGTGCTGTGCTCCTGGAAGCCACCCACTGCAACCCGAGTTGCTACTGGAACCGAAACCCATTTGCCATCTAACCACCACTGCTTTCTGATGCAAGTATCCAGCTGGCCAGTGGCTCCCTCTCCTTACAATGACAACACTTCCTACTCACCTTTTGCTTATTAGAGTACCTTATCAGAGTACCTTCTTTTACATATCCAGACCCAAATACCAAGTCTAGAAGTTCACCTCACAGATGCAATGTTTTATGATTCTAAAATGAAAAAAGAGGAATAAGAATTCATTGGAGATATTTACCTAGTGAGCCTTCTAGTTATTTATTAAGTCAGAGCTGGACGAATTCCCTGTATACCATGGCACTAACAGACTTCTTGACCACCTAGCTCCATGATTTTTAATCTTTGATGGGCTTCAAAGTACCTGGTTTTCACTTTAGATCTGCTTATTCAGCACTTGTGGTGGTGCTGGCCTGAGCATGTTTTTTGTCAGAGGAGGAGGCAAAATTTCATGGATGGTTTTCATGTGTTCCAGAAGTTGAGAATATCTGTTTTGGGGGGAGGTGCAGTGTTTTCTCCTTGGGGTATTGTTGAGGCTGGTGGAGAGGCTGCAGTAGCAGGATGCCATAGCCTGGATGCTGATGAGTTCTAAGTACAGGACTCATTCTTTCAGGCCTCCATACAACTTAGTTCCATGAGAGAATTGCTAGAAATAAGTTAATGGCAGTTAACTTAACACTTATCCATGTAGCGCCACTTGCCAACGATCTATATCCAGATTCTCAAATGTTAGCATACTAAAAGGTGCATTCATATAGATGATACTATTTTATATACAAGTCACCTGTACTCAAGTGTATGTACTCAAATGTAATGTATGTTTGACATTTCTGCCAATTCCACAGATAGTGTTTAAGAGAACGGGCTCTGGAGTTAGATCTACCTGAATCTGAATTCCAGGCCCACCCGTAATTGATCAGATGTATGACCATATGCAAGTTTCTTATCCTCTGTAAGTCTATTCATTCAACTACAAAATGGACATAATGCTTGACTCTGAGAATTGTTTTGAGAAATAAATTAGATAATTTATTCATTCATCTGGCCTAGGTGAGTGTGCTATAGAGTAGTGTTTTTATTTGACACAAATACCTTGAGCACTGGTTAGATCTTAGACACTGGCATTCATGCCGAATAATACAAACTGCTTTAATGCTTTAGACTTCTCTTTATTTATATGAAAAGTAAGTGACGTTATGTCACTCTGCTCTAATCTCCCCAAGGTTCCCCATCTCCCTCAGAGTAAAAGCCCAGGTCCTCTAGGTTCCGTATGATCTGTCCCACCACTTCTCCCCCGACAGCACTCATTCACCACCACTGTCTTCCTTGTTCACTCTGATCCAGCTGCACTTGCCCCTTCTTGTTCCTTGAACATATCAGGCACATTTCTACCTCAGAGCCTTTGCACTTGCTGTTGTCTCTGGCTGGAATGTTCTTCCACCAGCTATCAACACCTCCTTTAGATCTCTGTTTAAATATTCCCTTATCAGTGATGCTACTCTACTAGTATATAAAATAATTCCCCATCCATTCACTCCTTATCTCTCTTACTCAAGTTTTTCTTCATGACACTTATCACCATCTGACATATTATATACTTTCTTATTTGTTTGTTTATTGTCTGTCTTCCTTCCATGAGGCCATAGGACTTTGTTTTGTTCACTGTTGTGTCCCAGAGCTTAGAACTGGACTCAACACATAGTAAGTGCTCAATAAATGTCTGTTACATCAATGAGTGAAAGACCTTTATTTGCCACTGATGAGTTAATGACTTAATCAATCATGTAATCAGCAAATATTCACTGACCATATATTTTCTTTAAGGTATTATTCTAGGTAATATTGGAAACATGAAGAGTTTTAAGGTATGGTCCTTACTTTTAAGGAACTCACAGACAAGATTTGGAGAAATGACTTAGCAAAATGATAAAAACTAAATAAAATAGAATGAAAATAACTAAACATAAGGTGGTACATTATAAAGAGCACAGATGTTAAGATAAACCAGTGGTCAAAGTAGGAAGATATTTCTTGGATGGGGTGGGCAGGGAAGGTTTTTCATAAAACGTGGGATCCGAACAAATCCTTAAGAGATGGTAGATCGTGATTGGTGGAGAACTGGGGGGCTGGCAGCAGGAGAAGGAGATAGAGCAGGTGTCAGTAAAGACCTGCAGAAATGTTAGAGGGCATTTCAACCCATTGCAGGTGGGTTCTTTTAGGCAAAAGAGGGAAATGAGATTGAAGATGGCTTTGTGAGCTAGGCAAGAGTTAGGGCTGGTGGCACTGTACTGATGGCACTGGGGTAAGGGAGTGATAGTGTTGGAGGGTGGACTACAGGGATGTCTTTTGATGATGCACCTGGCTGTTATGTACAGGAGAGTGGAGTTTGGAGAGGCTTGCCAACAGAGGAGGCTATGGAGACAGTCTAGGCTGAGGACCTGGGAGACTGAGCCATACACCAGAGAAGACCGGCCTTGAAAAGAAACTTGATTACCCAGAGGCTGATTAGAGAGTTTGGGACTTATACAGGCCAGTTGTCTCTTTTTATCTTTCTTATGTTAACAGTTAGTCTTTTGGTTATTTCATAGCTCATTGTTACCCTTAACCAGACAAGAAAGGTAAAACGAAAAGGTAAAAAGAAAGTCCTTAAAAACCTTTCTCAGCCCTCAGTTTAAAATTGGTCTGCAGCAGAGCAGGGATTTGGGTCCAGGACTTCTATAAACATTAAAAAAATAAACATTATAAACATTAATTTTAATGTTTTATACAATTATAAAATGTTTTATAAGTAGTGATTTCACCAGGTTACATGTTTAACAAGGCTAGTTCAAATCACCTGCTTATCCCAGTCCCAAGACAAGGGCTCTGTCCCATAAATTGTTTCAGCTCAGAAGTGTGTTTTGCTTAGAAACTGCTCCACCAGCAAGGCATAACAGTGGAGTTAAACAAATGTTTTGCTGGTCTCTGAGGCCCTATCAGGTCAATGGACTACTGCTTATGTCTGTAGGGCTTATCTGTTCATGTCTGTTTGGAGACATGACCTGTTTCCTGGTTCCCCAAACCCACGATACAGGCAGAGCAGTCTCTGAATTGCTTAGCTTGTTGCCTCAATTGCCTTCTGGGTGTTCTGGTAATAGCCTATGTGATGAATGTGAATTTAATTTCTCAAACACATTAGAATGATTTAGTTATGACTTGGAATCTTGGAGTGCCATCAGAAATGGCCTTAAAATTCTTATTTGACAATTGAATTAAACACACACACACACACACACACACACACACACACACACACACACACACACACACACTCTTCAGTGCATATAAAAGAAAGGAAGCTCCTTCAATATTTTTCTCTATTAAGTAGATTGAGGTGATAAGAACACAAGTAAGAGTGAAAAGAAATGCATTCACAGAAATGCCTTTTAAAGCCCATTAGGATCTGTTTTCACAGAGTAAATGAATGATAGAGTATTATGTGTAGCTTTTCTCTCCATTCTGGTTTTTCTGTAAGCAGCTGCCCAAAATTTCAACATGACTCTGCTGAAGCTTAGTAGGACTGACGCTGACTTGGATTGAGATTAATTACTTCTTGGTTGGTTGAGACTCAAACAAAGGTGGGACTGGGACCAGAATCCCTGAAGATGGTTATCAAATAACACAGTAGCATGAACCAAGCAGCATCACATGAAATATCCCTTGCCTGTCACCCCTGAATAACTCCAGTGCACGTGAGAAACTGCACTCCCAAGTTCCTTTGTTAGAAAGTTGTAATTATGAATAATTTAAAAGTAGTCTATTTCTGTTGTCTTCATTTAAAATGTTATGATTAATAAGAAATAGAAATTAAATGGTTGGTACTACCGAGATATCTCCTTCCCCAAACCAGGCACCACAGACTTAGTGTTTTTCATATTAATATAATTAGTTTTTTACATTTGGGGAAAATAGTTTTATAACAGAAGTAAAAACTAGTTGTACTTTATCAAAACTTTTAAATTCTGTTTCTGGTTTGTATCACGTATGAGAAATTTGGTGAATAAAACTTTATAATGCTTTATAAATGTACAGACAAAAGCAAATGCAAGGTCAATACCATCATGATAGAAATTTATCAAAAATATAACAACCACAATTATTTGAAGTTGATACGACAAGCAAACAGAAAGGACATTGTTGGGGGGGAGGGGGGGAGGGAGAAGGGAGGGAGGTTTTGGTGATGGGGAGCAATAATCAGCTACAATGTATATCAACAAAATAAAATTAAAAAAAAAAAAAGAATTAATATCTTCCCAGAAAATGCCATTTATGCACACTATGAATTTTTAGATGAATATTCAAAATTTCTGGATTTTTATTTTGTATTTCTGTGTACAACGCAAAATAATCAGAGTTTCTTTTTTCTCCTTGTGGTTTTTTTTTTTTTTTTAAATAGAGGAGTTGTTTAAAAAACAATGCCAAAACCAATAAAGACCTTTCCTGTGGCTGTAATAAAAAAATTACAATTGTTTATCTGAGCCTGCCAAATACATATAACCCTTCTAGCAATGAATATTTATTATAATTATGGAAACTCAAAAAATGGAAATAATCTATCATCCTAACTATTTAATAAATGTTTTAGAATCTATAATATAAAATGATTTTTAAATCACTTTTGCTTTTACTGAGTATTTGGTAACTTCCAAAGACCCGAGAATTTTTCTCATTGCAGGCTAAATGCATGGATCCTTCCTCTGTCAGTATTTAATTATCAACATGCACAAATCTAGGTTTTAAAACCAGTGTATGTGTTAAGTCCCTCAAATCACTAAGAATTCATTTTCTCAAACTTTCTTAAAAGATAAAGTCGCCAGTTGATCTGAGTTTATGTCTGAAAAAATTTCACCCTAGGAGGGTAACATTTTCGGAAAGAAGTGAAAACAGGAGTTCTGAATGGAAACGTGTGTAACTGTAAGTGGAAGGAAAAAAGGTTGTAATTGACAGGTCTCCTCTGTGGTGCAAAAGTTGCCATTACAGTAACATAAGCTATACTCAATTTGGCAGTTACTCTACTCCTGACTTAAAAATATTTGAAATTCAGGAACGGTGATCTTGTAGGCAGAAAGGAAAATTAAAACATGTGTTAAGCGAGGAAGTTTATTGACTTTTAAAATATTTTATCTTCAGTCAGGAACAGACAGAAAGACTTAAAAAAAATGTTTTAAAATACCAACAATCCACAGGGACAAATAAAAATAAAAAAAGATAGGAAGACATTATAACGAAACTCTGCATCTGGTTGACATTTAAATAAAGCTGCCAGAGTACAAACTAATTTCAGGACAACAACTCCAGTGACATATTTTTAAAAGAGAGTGCAGAAAAAATTTTGGCTGAGCAACTCTTAACACCACATGTAAGGGAACCATCAATATTTATTACATTATAGATTTGCCAAACAACACAGAGCATCTGGGAACACTATAGAGTGTCATAACTGGAGACTTGACTGTGTGCTTTCATATATTGGACTGTATACTGGGGCCAGATCTAGTTTTGGGGAAAAGATAAGTCAGATCTACTGACTTTGTAACTCTTAAATGGATGAAAGTTAAGTGTACGGACGTCTGCATGCATTGTGTAAACTGGGATGAAGAAAAACTGTAAAAAACAAGACACAATAACAATAAGAATACAAACCCTGTTCTTTGAGATCCTGGGAAGTTATCTGTTAGTATGAATGTGATGGAATTGAAGAGATATTAGGCTGGGCTGAAGGGGTGCTTTTACTTGTGGGTAAAGAATAAAAGTTTCTGAGTGGGGAGGAGTCCAACTTGTCCATAGTTCTAAAAGCAGGGCAGAGATAAACTCTCTGCTAAAGGAACTAATTCTAGGCCCTTACGGTTTAACAATCCTAAACACTTTGAGGGAGCAATTACAATGTGTATTTGAAATCTCCCCCCAAATCACAAAATCTTCCAAGTTGGTTTAGAAAAGCAGGCTGCACAGAATTCAGTTTCTAGACTCTAGAATCTAGAGCCACGATTCAATTCTGCTCCCTGCGTCTCTATCCCCAGTCCACTGGCATCAAGCTGGGTGCTCAGGTAATAAGTATCTTGCCCAAATGATTTTTTGTAAGGCTGTGAATTGTAGGAAGTAGCAGACCTGAGGCCCCAGAAATTCCATTCAATTGGTGTAATTAAATCTTGCCAACTCAGTCAGTGCGGCTGTGGGTTTTCATTGACAGAAATGCAGTGGACTTTCTGAAACATTCTTTGGAGCAGGGAAGGGAGGAAAGAACATGACAATTGAATCTGGCTAATGGGTATGTAGGTATTATTTATGCATATGGATAAACATATCAGATATCCTATTGGATTATATAAGTGTGTATCATACTATTTGGCATACTTTTGTATACTGTTAAAAATTTCCACAATTAAAAGTATAAGTAAAAGAAAGGAGAAGAAAACAGCCCAGCTTATAGTTCCAGCTAGAAACCAGCCTTAGCTGACTGAGGTGAGAGTTACCTGCACAATACTACAAAGTTTCTTTGGAAGAAAAATGAAAAGTACTTGAACATCCTATTTATTTAGAAAGGCTTTATTTCCTTGCTGCATCCCTCCTTTTCTTCAGAGTGAGAATGACATTTCCTTTCCAATGCTTCCACAGGGATAAAGAAATCTATGCAAACGTTCCAAGGCTTTGTTCCCCACTGGCCACAAGGGAGGTAAGGCACTGGATTTTTTATTTGGCTGAGGAGGGAACATAATGGCAACTTTATTGGAGGGAAAAGCATTGCTTGAACAATCATTAATTAAACAGCAGCCATATTTCCCTCTGTGGCCCTTCCCAGATTTGTCGTATTAGATCTTATCAATTTGTTACTCAGAGATGATGTTCCTGATTTGAAAGTGGACAAAATAAGACAAGGAAACCTCATTTATACCGTATGCTTAAAATGCTTTCTGATTTTCAAAAAATTCCAATTGCTTCCCGCCCCCCCCCCCCCCCATATTGAACTTAGGAAACCACTGATATAGGCAAGGAAAAGTATTTACTATCCTCATTTTAAAAATGAGGAAATTGAGGCTTAAAGAGGCTAAGTGAATTGTCCCAAACTTCTCAGGGGCCCCAGAAATGATCATGGGTCTTCTGTGCTTTCAGAGCCCAGGCTGGTCTACGGTAGCCTCCTGTGCACTACGCATCATACCAATTTGTCTTTGGGTCATTTCCTACCGCCAAACTTTAGTCTTCCTCACTGGCTACAAAGTGAAATTCTGAAAATCCCTTTCCCACCGAAGATGCCCTCAGGGCGCCTTCTGCATGGAGAGGCTTGCAGCGTTGGAGTGGAGGGTGTGGGTGGGGAAAGTAGGAGGACTGAGGACGAGGGGATGAGATGGGACGAGGGCAGTTGTGGAAAGAGAGTCTGCTGAATTTGTGTTCAGGGTGATCAAGTTGGCTTCTTCTGGGAGAAAAACCTGGAGGCTTGGGAAGGTGGAACATTGGATTCCTACAGACGCAGCTGGGGCCTAGGCTCATTTTCATCGGGGCCGCTGTAGCCAACTCCTCTTGGGAAGTGTGCTTTGAGTTGCTTGGGAACGGCTTTGAATTCAGATGCGGATTCTGTCCTTTCTAGCCCTGGGCCCTGGACAGCACAGCTTCTGCAGACCCGCTTCCTAAGCTGTGAAATGAAGAGTCGTGAAGAGTCCAAGACGCCAAGGTGGAAGGGTCTGACAAACGGTTGGCCCTCAATCCTTGTAACCCCGCTTCCCCGTTTCCTTCTGGAAAAGCATCCCAAGAATCAACGCAGGAAGGACCCCTCCCCGTTCTTCCGAGTAGAGGCTTAAAGACTGGAAGTGGCAGGATCAGAGACCCCCAGAGAAGCAGAGGACCCCCCACAATCTCCCCTTCCTCCACCCATGACCCTCCAAACTTCTAAATCGATCACTGTTCGCCACCGACCGCCGAACCCTCCTGGAAGAGGGCGGGAGGGGAAGAGGACGTAAGGCGGCGGGAGCGCGGGACTGTCCGGGTTCCCGAGGCGGCTGGACCCCCGCTTGGGGACCGGGTCTGCCGCCTGGTTGTTGAGCGCGGGTGGCCCGGCCCGCGCCACAGCGCCCCCGCGCGGCCACCTCCCGCTGCCCGCGGCCACCGCTGTCAGGCGGGCTGGGCCCTCAGGCGGAGAACCGAGCGTGGATCCCTGGCGTTTGGCGGCGCAATCGGCTGGGGACCACTAGACGCTGGGGAGGATCAAAGCATTCTTGTGGGGCCCGAAGAGCCCGGGTTGCAGTTTTGTTAGCCTGGCCTCACCTCAATAAATTTTCTGCGAAAGAAGGGGCGGGGTGGGGTGCGGGGTGTTGGTGCAAGGAGGAAGGGACGGGAGTTTTTTACACCTGCGCTCCCGCCGCTAAATCAGAGTGAAGCAAGTGACATCTCCCCCTTGGCCGTCCCCTTCGAACGGTTCATCTCCTTCCTATAGAACACCCGCCTGATTTCTGGGGGTCAGCGTTTTCAAAGAGATTTCCTCCTGCCCTTAAAGTTTATGTTGCGCCTTGTTATAAGGGGCACGCTCTGGAGTTGGCTTTTGTCTTTTCTTGTCCCCCCGCCCCCACATCCCCATGGAGAAAAGCAAGCCTTTTTTATTTTCTTGCCCCACCTAGAAGTATAAAAAATATGGGAAAGGACTTCAGAAGTGATTTGGTACCATTTCAAACATTTTATTTTGCAGAAGTCTAAAGGGGTGACGGTGATGAAAGTGGCCCAAGGTCAAAGGTTCCTTCAGTTGGCAAAACCAGGAGTAGAACAGGAGAATCTCTAGAGAGTCTTACTATCTTTTTTCAGTACTTATTTTATGGACAGAGAAATTCCTCTCTTAGGCAGGTCAAGTAGTCTTTAAAGGTGTTTGTGTTTTTGCCAGTTGGCTGCAAGACACAGGATCACACTATCATGGACAGTCACTTGCTATCCAAAAACAGAGCCAAGTGCAGTTTGATACCTCTTTTTATATACTCCCTCCTCAGCCCCATCACCCCCCTCACCATCATGACAAACACTGTGGAGCATCTGTTCTTTGCAAGTCTTCTCCCAGGCCAGGGTAAAACTTGAGCATTAGAATGTTTCTGGCAGAAATTGGGAGTTTGCCCTCTCTCAGCAAGAACACTTTTCAGAGAGACTTCCGGGGGCTAATAGCAAAGGAAATTATTTTGGTCCTACCCACAGCCCAAATTCAGGCCCCAGAGTGAGCATCACACAAGTCAGGCCTGGGGAGGCCTGTTTGATTGACCCAGTAATTTTTTGCTTAAAGTCCCCCCAAAAGGGATCTAATCTACAAGCCACAGGATTATGGAACCTTTGTGATTTGTGGGAACTGACTTTGGCACTTGAATGATTCTTCACTGCATCAGGGCTCTAGGCAACTGCATTTCTTTGTGGAACTACTCCATTGCCCCATCATTTCACTACTCAACAGCTCTGTTTTTCACATTTTTGACAAGGCTTTTGACTTCATAGAATCAGTAGCAGAAGTATGGAGGAGCAGAACTGTCACCAAAATGTCAAAAACAATGCCAGAGTTTGTTTATAATCCTTTTTCCTCCCCCATCTATCTTCTCTTCCTCCTTTTGTCCTTCTTGGACTTTATTATGCCCTTGATCTTGTCACCTGAGCAAGTGGTCCATCAAACTAGAGTTAAAATTTGTTATAGTTTTTCAGGGTTTGAGAGAGAACTTAGAAGTCTCTGAATTTTACTCCTTTACTTTATAGTTAAGGAACCTGAGACCCAGGTAGGTGAAAAGATTTGCCCAAATGGTTTATATACATGGAAGAAGTTAAATTTTCACTATAGTGACTGCCCAACAACACCTTGCCTCCTTCTCCCTCTCTTGATTCCTCTCTACCTGGGTGGACTGTTAGGAAAATATGGAGTATGATTTGAGTATGGATAAAATCTACCCTTTGAAATATTAAAGCCCCAACATGGGATGGGAGCAGGGGGTGGAAAGTTCTCAGGGTTAAGGGTTAACTGTTTCAGTTAGTCCTGAGACCCCGTGGGGCTGCAAGGAGGCTCTGGGAGCAGCAGCACTGTGTCTCCTGATGTGACAACAAACCACATGCCCTCTCATGGCTGCCTTCCATAGCAAGGCCACTGCCTCTGGGGTGGAATCCAGGCTCCATTACCATGCTGAGTCTCTACCTCCCTTGAGGACCATTTGGAATGGGCACTGAGAAGTTAAGGAAGTCTGCAGTTGCCTCATTTCCCGGCCCCCAAGTGAACTGAGTCAGTTTCCCAGCATGGAGGTTGGAAGCTGCCTGGGGGCTGGGACAGGCAGGCTGGCAGACCCTCCAGATATGCTAGGAAGTCACAACCGCTTCCCAGTCTATGCATCTGACTCCATATCTCACTGCAAAGGGCACATTTTAAAAAACTGTATGAAGGCACCAAGCTGGAGGGGAAGTTACTGTGGCCTCTTCGGTCCTGCACAGCTCTGTGTCACCTTAGCAAGTCCCAGGAACTTCTCTGAGCCTCAGTTTTCCTTTTCGTTTGTAAACCAAGGGGCGTGGACTAAGTACGTCCCTTACGGTTTTAAATGTCTAGAGTCCAAAGCCTGCTTCCCACGGAGGAGGATGAAAGCCCAGATCGTGTTGTCCTTTTGTTCGGCCTTTTGGAAACTCAGAGCAGCGAAAGGAAGAATTGTAACAGCCTGGTGGAGAGCAGTTATCTCCTGCAAGCTCCCCTCTCTCACCCCCATCGATGATGACAGGTCGTATATTTGGTTACGCAAAGTAAATTGGGAAATCATATTTCCGCAATCCCATCTGGGATTATTTATTTCGCCGTGTCCACAGCCGGTGGAAATCGTGAGACCGTACAATAGTGAGAGCAGCTTTCCACGAGAGGAGGTGGATGCGAGGTCAGCTCTGGAGAAACCGCAGCCGTAACCGGCTACAGCAGAGCACTTCCACTGAGATGCCCAGAAGTTTCCACACATCAGTCGCCACCCCGGGCGCTCGCAGCAGGTTGATTTAGCAATTTAGGCTGGTGCCCGAGGGGAAGGGTTCCTCGGAGGCTGGAAAGGCGGGAGGGAATCGGGCTTCAAATTTCTCCCAGCCTCGAGCTCTCTGCAGGACAGTTCGTTGAGCTAAAATGACAGCAAGAAAAACAATACAAACAACGATTCTCAAGTACTGAGTGCTCAGTCTGGGCGGGTCACCAGTGCCAGAGGGTCATCTCTTTCAGGTTAACTCTATTTTGCAGTTGAGGAAAGCGAGGCACAGAGGAATGTTCAGGATCCTGCCCCGTGCGTCCCAGCCCCAGAGTGGCAGACCTGGCATTCTAACCCGCCTTCGGGCGCTCGGCCTTTAAGCTGGAAAACGGCCCAGGGCAGGCTCGACTCCTGGCGACCGGAGGCTTAATGAGAGGTGACAGAGGTGGCAGGGCCAGGCTGGAGAAACCAAGGGCCCACGAGCGGGATCCGCCTAGGGGGCCACATGGGAGGGAGGCAGCGCGAGCCCTGACGCTCCGGGGCGAACCAGGGGGACTCGCTCAAGGAACTGGATGGATGAGCGGGAGCCGATTTGAAACGCCTTTCCCTCCTGTATTTATTTGTTTTTATTAATATTTTAAAAAATGTTGGAGGTGTGTCTGTAGAAGAAAGAAAGCCACCCTGATCAAGAGAAAAAGAACCCCACACCTTCCTGCTTTTTTTGTTCAGCTTTTCTCGCTTGATTCGGTAAAGGGGGGGCTCGCACCGGGTGGTTCCCAGCAGGGCGGAAACGGGAAGGGGTGAAGGGTGAGAGAGATTTTGGAGAAAGGGAGAGAGAAGAAGAGGGGAAACCCCCTCCCCCGGCCAGCTCCGAGAGAAGCAAACCCCACGGGCTGCCCCCACCAGCTCTGCGGTCTGAGTCAACATTGGCCCCACTGCTTTGTAATTTACAAGAGGGACTCGAACTGTACTTTGTAATTTGGTGTCGGTTTACAAGCCAAAAAGACTTCTGTTTCCTCCCCTAACAGGTCCTCAGTCATGGCCTGACCCCTTTTAAGAGAGGGATCTCGAGAGTAAATATGGATTTCTTGCGCCCTCGCCTTTCAGTCAAGCTGGAGAGGCACGAGGCAGCCGGGCCTTCCCGGGCTGCGTGCGCGGCCACCTCAGGAGCAAACAAATGTCTGTGTTGAGCTCCTGCAACGCGGAGACACTCAATCCTCATTATTACTGGGTCATCACAGGAGTCGGCTAAGGAAGGCCACTCTTCCCATTTTGCAGATGAGGCAACTGAGATGCAGGAAAATAATTGACTAAGGTCAGGTAGCCAGTGGAACAGCAAGCTGGAGTCCAGACTCTTTGACTCCCATTTCCTCTGAATACTGTTTACTAAACAGTTTGTGCAGCTGTAGATTCCGATCAAAGCTATGGTCATCCTCCGCCCCCTGGGAAAATGCATATATTTTCGTATTCAATATCGGAGCTTCTCGGATTTCCTGAAGTACCTCCCAGGATAAATACCCTCCTACCCCTTTCGCCCCACCCATTTCACTTCCCAGCAATTTGTGGGATCTCCATTCTCTGGAGGCACTCAGGGTCGGGGGGTGGGGGGGGTGGAGAGTAATTCAACTCGATCACTCGATGATTACAGCTGTAAGTCCCCAAGTGCGGCAGATCGGGGTGCAGGGGAGTAGGACAGGCAGGGAGGGGGGCACGTGGAGATGGGCAGGATGTCTAGAGAGAGCAGTGGGGCTATTGTGCAGGATTTTGTTAGGGCAGGGGGGGCGGGGAAGAGTGCCTGGGAGGAAATGATCCTGGGCCCACCCACCTGGAACCTGCGGGCCCAGCTCCTCTAGGGAGCACCGGGGAACCGCTTTCCCCACCTGGGGGCCCGAAGGACGGAATATTCTGAGGGCCTTGTCCTATTTGTACGCTCCACCGTCCTCGGATTCCCCACCCCCACCCCAGTCCAATCTCCAGTCTTGGCTTCAGCAGGCCTGGTTTACTGTACACAAATCCCACTTGTTTCCTCCATATATAGCAGTTTTAAAAACTAGTTCAAGAGCTGCTCGCTCCTTTACTTTCAGTTTAGGAAACAACAGCTCACATCCCTTTCCACTCCAGTTCCCTCCCGTTCCCTCTTTCCCTCTAGTTACCCAAAGTAAGCCTACTTTCTTGATTTTATTTCTTAATATTTAAAATAACGGGTGAAGTGCTAATGATTTCATCTCCTTACCACCACCACCCTGGCCATAAAAGCAATAAATAAAATAAAAGCCCAGCCTGCCAATCGCGTGCACACATGGCCAGTGGTGGT
This sequence comes from Cynocephalus volans, assembly GCF_027409185.1. Taxonomy (NCBI): domain Eukaryota; kingdom Metazoa; phylum Chordata; class Mammalia; order Dermoptera; family Cynocephalidae; genus Cynocephalus; species Cynocephalus volans. The sequence goes on from NC_084475.1 coordinate 43,839,971, forward strand.
GGGGATTTGAAGTTTGCATTCATGTCTCCAGGCAGAAGCACTGAAATGCGTGTCTGCAAAAGCATAAATGTAGCTAGCAGGGGAGACACTGAAAAAAACAGAAACGATTTGATAAAAACGTGCCTGGTTCTGTTACAGGAGGACTGCTCCTAACGCCAGGTACTAAAACCAGAAGGGGTGCGGGGGAGTAAAACAGAAAGACACAAACCTCCTGTGTTTCTGGCTGGAAGTGAGACTTAAGAGCAGAGGCTAACCTGGAACCGATGTGCTCTCCAGTCCATTGCCCTCCCCGAGACCACTCTTTTCCGAACCCCAGTTTCGTCGCTGAAAAAAACGGGGCTAAGAACACATTTCTGTTGCTGTCAAGAATTCAAGCGCCCCAACTTAGGCGCTTCGATGAGTATAAGAAACTAAGCTGGTGTTTTTAGGTGATGTCAAGGGAGATGCACTAGTGGTCTGTGTGGCCATTTGTCCCCATGTCTGAGCACGCACCGCTCGGAGGATGTCCAGAGCAACTGAGGAGCCGACGGGAATAAGCAGGATTTATTTCTCTAATTCCTTCACTGGGCATCGCAAGTGGCCCTGGGGAGAATCACCCTCCCAAATGGGAATCCCAGTGCCTGGTCACCAGGTAAGAACTTTCCAACAACGCTAAAGGCTTGTCAATACCTGCCCTTTGACCGGTCGCGTTAGTTTCAGGGTAATTCCTGAGCCGCCTTGGAGGCCGGTTAACTTCTACTCTTCTGACAGGCTCCGAGAAGAGTAACCTTAGAATCGTTCCACAATTTCCTTCACTCGACAGATATTCATCCAGGACATTTATTCATGTGCTCAGTGCAATGACACCCAATTTCTTAAAGTCTCCTAAGCAGGAGAAGGAAAAGCCTGGATTATTTGAAGGTGCAGCTAGAAAAGCGTCTGTGTAATTTTAAATTTAGCTCAAGAAATAGGATGCCGCATTGAATTAGGGGACTAATTCCTTCTTTTAGTATGTTGGGTATTTAACTTTGTTATTAAACATTTTCGTGAAGGATTTTTGAGGGAAATGGTAATAGTCTTTTTTCTTTATAAAAACATTCACGCACACTAAACACCGTCTTTTTTTTTTTTTTTTTTTAGAGCTTTGTTTAAAGGCATGCTTAAAGTGAATGTATTGTCCCTAAATCTCTTCGTGGCATGCATGTCCGTTCTCCCTCAAATTAAGTGCAATAGCAATTGACATAGCAGAAAAACGAAAGTGACGTAGTGGATTTGGCCACCTGCCTCCCGGGCTCCGTGTCAACGAGGAACTGCTTTGCACTTGGAGACTGAGTGGCGCTAGCCACAAAAATGTCTACGGGTCATTTGTGAGCTAACTGGGCGCTATGGTACAAGGTGACCACTGATTTACTCATGCAGAAGGTAGAAGGGTGCCTATGTGAGCTCCATCATTTCCGCGCCCAACTTTGGGTTAATGGATTGAGTCGCAGAAATAGTGGTGATGCTGGTAACGTGGAGACCAAGGCTGGCCTTTCTGATCTCTGCCTCGTTATTATCTTCTTTTATGGACAACACGATTCCTAAGAGTGTGTGTCTCCTTGTTTCCTAGTCCGCGAGGTAAACGGCGACTTCTCCCCCGCAGGCGTCATCCCACTTCGGGTTCAGCTTCTGCACTGGCGATCTCGCTGCAGCGAAGGTCCCGCGGGCGGACTCCGGCGGAGCGCAGCAGGGAGGAGCGCTTCGGCCGCGGGGAGGCGGAGGGTGCCCGGTCAGCGTGCCTCGGCCAATCAGCGTGCACACCGCCTGACAACCGGCCAATCAGAGCACGCGGAGCTCGGGAGCCAGAGCGGATAATACTAGGAAGGGGAGCGGAGGCAGGAGACGGCCGCGAGCGGCGCTGTGCAGAACGCGGCTGCGTGCGCCCGCCCGGGCGGCCCGACCTTTCCGGCCCAGCTTGGGTCAAAGGAAGCCAAAAGCGGCTTCAGGGAGGAGAAGCGCCCGGGGCTGCAGAGGACCGGATCAGAACATTGCAGAGTCCGGGATGCGCGGGGCGAGGTCGCTGAGGACTTGAGTCACCTTCTCCCCCGTTTCCCTTCCATCCCCCTTCGACCCCTCCTTCCCCGTCTCGGGAGATCCGGGCCTCCAGCTGTCACCCCCGATTTCGTGACCGAGCGCAGCGACCCCGATTTCTGTTTGCATGCACAGCGGCCGCCCGAGAGCCAGACCCCAAAGCGGGATATCTCTCGACTCGGCCGCTAGCCCGGGCCTCAAAGTCTTGGTGAGTGCTGTGACGCTGCTCTGGGGGTCGGGGACGGCGAGGGCGTGAACCTTTCTGTTTTACTTGAATGCCTTGCCTTAAAGATGTCAACCAAGCGATGCACACAGCGTCCGCGCGGCCCAGCCTCGTGCAGCCCAAGCACTGTTAATGTGGGCGGGCATCTGCAGCTGGTGCCCAGTGTCCCCATAGGGCTATCAGCTGGTTACTTTGAGGGAGAGGAGGACGGGATGACCTGTTCCAACCCAGGGAGGGTCCTTTTGGTGGTGCAGGCGGATGAGAGGCATTTGGGAAGCCTGGTGTGGTATTTTACTGGGCCTGAAGGGCCCCTTGTAATCAAAAGGAAACCAGTTCTTCCATCGACATTTTTATATTCATCCTGGCCGTGCTAGTTGGGTGTGGGGAAGACAGACAAGTGGCCTAGGCCGGCCTCGTTGGACACACCTCTGTGTGCGTGCGATCAGTGAGTTACCCCGGGACTTGTCTGGAAAGCCTGTGACGGCCAGAGAGGGCTGCGGTTAAAGGTCAGGTGCCCACGGAGCGCTCAGAAATAATCACATGAAACCCTTGTTGGGTTGTGGATCCCCGGGGACCCTAGAGATACAAGAAAGGCACGTGCCGCCTGGACGTGAGGGAAGTGTAGGGGCTGGAGGCGGGCACACCAGGCGCTCTGGGCCTGAGGCTCAGGGACGGTTCCTGACGGCGGCCGGGGGGTCTTCGGGTCTTTGTGTCTCCGCAGAGTGCGGGCCGCTGAGCTCAGGCCCGAGCGAGGCAGCGCGCGCCATGGCCGACCGGCAGGCGGGCGCGGCGACCGGAGACTGGGAGATCGACGTGGAGAGCCTGGAGCTGGAGGGGGACGTCTGCGCGGCGCCGCCGCCCACGCCGCCCGGGCCCAGCCCGCCGCAGGCCGACGGGGAGGGCGAGGACGACGAGGACGACGACGAGGAGGACGAGGACGCGGAGGAAGAGGGCGACGGCGAGGAGGCGGGCGCGTCCCCGGGGGTGCCGGGCGGGCCGGAGCAGCGGCGGGGAACGCTGCGGAGGCCGCCGCCTGCGCCTCAGTCTTCGGCGGCGGCCGCAGGGCCCCCGGAGCGCGGCGGCGGCGGCGCGGAGCCCCGCAAGCTGAGCCGCACGCCCAAGTGCGCGCGCTGCCGCAACCACGGCGTGGTGTCCTGCCTCAAGGGCCACAAGCGCTTCTGCCGCTGGCGCGACTGCCAGTGCGCCAACTGCCTGCTGGTGGTGGAGCGGCAGCGCGTCATGGCCGCCCAGGTGGCGCTCCGGAGGCAGCAGGCCACCGAGGTGCGTACCCACCGGACTGGGGCGCTCGCCTTGCCGGGGCGTCCCGGGCCGCCGCGATGGGGATCGGGGGGCTGGAGGGGACCGCACTGCTGTACACACTCCCAGGCCGGGAGCCTCGCCGCACCTGGGACTTTCTCGGAAGGGTGGCGGGGACGCTTCTCTGTCCAAGCTGGCCTGCAGGGTCGGCAGGGAGGAGACTGTAGGCATCGCTGGGGAACTTGGCAGAGAAGTTTTCTTATTAAAAAGCAGGCAGAGAGGCCTCGAAAGTGGCTAGGCCCAGCTGGGACACGATGAGCAAGTCATTTTGTTTTTAATGTTTCCAAGTTTATTTCGACTGTCTTGGGGGTGGAGGATCGAAAGTGCTGGAGCCAGTGCAAGGGGTCCAGCACTGGGCTCACCACTGCGTAACTAGTGCTGATCGCGAGAAGGATCACGGGCGCGCGGTGCGCCGAGTGTCCCCGCGGTCCCGGGGCCGTTTGGGGTAGGCAAAGCACGCTGCCCGTTTACTGAGGGGCCAACAAGTGCGTGGGAAGTTAGGGGCCGCAGACCAAGGTCATGCAGCCCGAAGCTACTGCCCTCGCGAAATACCGAGTAGCCCGTGGAGGTGTAGCTCTGCTGGCTCCAGCTGTGAGGAGAGCCAGGGTTTTCTTTACGAGAGAGCCTCTTGAACCTCCGTGTTTGTTTTCTGTGCGTTCCTGCACGTGGAGAGCTCAGAGCCAGCGAGGCTTCCCGGGGCCCCCTCCCAGACTTAGGGCAAGGGAGGAGTTTTGATTTTACTCCTTGGCGAGTGAATCACCATACTTACCAAAGGCTCCAAGGTGACCCTGGTCCTGGGCTCGGCCTCCCGCGTCCGGAGTGGGTCACCGCGGGCCCGGCTGGGTTGGAAGAGTCCGGAATCCCACCGACGTGGCTGTGACGGCGGGGCTTCCCTTGTCCTGCGTTTCCAGAGACCACCAAGAGTTCCGTTCGTCTTCATGTGCCCCAGTTGTTTAGTGAACAATCTGGAGTCTGTAGCCAAACCCGGGAGACCCTCATAAGGTTCCCTCATTCCTCAGCACCCCTTTGCGCCCTCCCTACCGCGGGGACAAACCCTCCCCGCATCACTTACGGGGGGCGCCCGGGACCCAGCCCTAGGCCCTGGCCGTCTCTCGGGCCAGGCTCCTCCTGTCTCCCCGACTATGGATTTCATCTCCCTCTGGTACGTCTCCCACCCCGCTCCCATTGGCGAAGGTATTCAGGGCGAGTCTGGGGTGGGTCTTTGTTGGCGAAGGCCGGGGACCCTGCTCACCAGTTGCAGGCTTCGGACAGAGCCTTCGGTCCATCGCTCTGGGATTAAAGCGTGCTGATATTCATTCCTTTGGAATCATTTTTTCACACGGGACGGGAAAATAAATACAGTCAGACCGGGGGGAGTTTCTAGGCGATCTGCTGACTTCTCCCGTTTCTCTCACATTTTCTTCCAGGGCGTTATTGACTATGTTTCTTATGTTTATAGGACAAGAAAGGGCTCTCCGGGAAACAGAATCATTTCGAGCGCAAAGCCGTGTACCAGAGGCAAGTAAGGGCGCCCAGTTTGCTGGCCAAAAGCATTTTAGAAGGTAAAGCATCGCAAAATTATCCTTTAGCTTTTTAAACCGAGTGGAGTGACTTTCAGCATTCAGGCACATGGCGTGTTTGTTAACCTGTGAAGGAGCTCTCTGAGAGGAAGGTGTTTTTTATTAGAAAGTTTTGCTCTAGGAAGGAAACCACCACCGGCAAAAACGAATCTCACATACTTGCCAAGGTTTTTGTCATCATTAGTTTAAGAATCCTAATAATTTTGTCGTCTGCTTAATAGTTAATGGGTTAGCATGAAGTGTATGTGAAGTTTGTCCCAGTGTGAGGGATACAGAAGATACACTGCCAAGTGACCTGGAGCAGATGTCCTGGAAGGAAAGAAAGAAATTAAACAACAACAACAACAACAACAACAACAACCCCCCCAAACAACCCCTCTCCCCCCACCCCAAAAACCCCAAAACAAAAAAAGCCACTTGGCTTAGTTGTAGCAGGAACTAAATGGACAGAGTAAGTCAGGTGAGGAGTTTAACAGCTCCTCATGACCAGTGAAGCCCTCTAGTCTGTGGGTTCAATCTCGGATTGCACTCTTTCTCATTGTATTATTTTTCTCCCTGGATTATCTAGGTAATTGCAGTTATTTTACACTTCATGTTACCATTTTTGACAGCCAAGGTTGTAGGATCTGGAAAAGGTTTTGAGTGTTGCATTTGAAAGTGTGAAGTCTCTCTGTCTCTCCCTTTCTCTCTCCTCCTCCATTTGTTCACTTTCTGTAAAGCCTGGGGATACGTTAATTTGTCTTTGAAGATTACTGATTTTTAAAGCATCTCTATTTGGATATGGAATTTATTTATTGATCTGTCAAACAGTACATAGATTATCTTTCACCATTTTCTTTAAATTTCCTTTAAATTTAAATAAAGGAAAGTTTATATTTGCTTTAATCACTGCCAATTCATGAAATTCAGGTTAAAAAGTAGATTTTTTTTTAAAAAAAGTAGACATTTGAGTTCTGTTTTTTCTTCTGAATACAGTTAGTTCTAGACAGGTTTTAAAGTTCGCTCATGTCTCACCCTGTGTTGTATACTTCTGCCCTTAGAGTGGTTTCTCATGAATTAAAAGTGAATTTGGTTACAAACTGGGTAAATAGATTTAACCATATGGACCACATTGATAAATTGAAGTTGTGCCAAGGCAACTTCAGAAGTGTGAGGACTAAGCAGAATAGTAAATTTAAGTAAATAACTTCCTGGCACAAACTTACCATAGAAATGGAAACATTAATTTTCAAATTTTATTTTATTTGCAAATGAGTACGATGGGTTTGTCATTATGTAAACACAAATATCACAATGGATCCTTTAAACAAATTTGATAGAGGTGAGTACTTGGGCATGATGACATGCTCAAAGTGCAAGTATATGCCGCCAGTTCTATTTATGTTACACTGATCTTTGCTTTTAACTTTGTCCCTATTCATGAAATGTGGGAAGACTTAATCTGTTTTCTGACGATTGCTTTCTCAATCACTTTGGTATCTGGCTAACATGATTAGCGCTTGGAAAAAATGTTTTATACCAGTTATTTTCAAATAGCAGAAATAACACCTCCCCTGCCCTCTTTTTTTTTTTTTGTCTGTACTGGTAGTCAGGGTAAGGAGCCTGGTTAAATTGCTAACTGCAGAGTGTGTTTGACTAGTTAACAGCTCTTTTCAATTTTCTATGCTTCTCTGTTTTCTTAAGTCTTTTTTCTTTTTCTACTCACTAATCTCCTTTAACTTTCTTTCTTTCTCTTTTTTTCCTAGTTCTCCTTGGATTATTCTACAACTGTAACAATGGGTACATAATGAGCCATCTTTAGAAAATAAAAGTGACATCAGCTCTAGGTATAGATATCTTTTTTATAATGAAAAAAGATGACATGGATAGAAATAAAACATTGGTTGAAGGATGAGCGACCTTGTTTCTTAATGTTTAGAGTTTGAGAAGAATATTAAAATTTTTGTCAATAAAGTACACCTTTCAAAGCAAACACGCCAACAAACCTATAACAACAAAAGCAACAACAAAAAGTTGCAATATGAATATCCTTCCCCCAAAGGGAACTATTTAAAATTGAACCTTTTGCTTTGTGTGTAAAGTTATTAGTGATATATACCTGTGAATAATTTTGTTCTGCTGATTTGTAGTATTTCTGTTGCCTTCTGGATTTCCATATATTTTTTCTCTATATGTTAATTTTTTTCACATGCAATGTTTGTTTATTTTAGGCTATCGCCCCATTCCAACAGAGACTTATGTAGGAGGGACCTTACCTCTGCCTCCCCCAGTTAGTGACAGGATGAGGAAAAGAAGGGCCTTTGCTGATAAAGAGTTGGAGAACATTATGCTGGAGAGAGAATATAAAGAGAGGGAAATGTTGGAAACTTCCCAAGCTGCCTTGTTCCTGCCCAACCACCTGGTTCATGGACCTGAATACAACTCCTACAAAAGTGCCTACAGCCCCACCCCAGTAGAAGCACCAAGCAAAGACTTCTGCAATTTTTTGCCCACCTGCCTTGATCTAACCATGCAGTATTCAGGGTCTGGGAATATGGAACTGATTTCTTCCAATGTTAGTGTGGCCACAACTTACAGACAGTATCCCTTGTCCTCGAGACTTTTAGTTTGGCCCAAGTGTGGCCCCATTAGTGACACTCTCCTCTACCAGCAATGCCTGCTAAATGCCACCACTTCAGTTCAAGCCCTGAAACCTGGGGCCAGCTGGGACTTGAAGGGAACACGAGTCCAGGACGGACTCAGTGCGGAACATGACATGATGTCTCCGAAATTGGAAGGCTCCCTGGTGCTGCCTCACACTCCTGAGGTCCAGACCTCCAGAAGTGACCTTCAGGGTCACCAGGCTGTCCCCGAGAGGTCTGCATTCTCCCCACCCCGACGGAATTTCTCTCCGATTGTTGACACGGACTCCTTGGCAGCTCAAGGGCACGTCTTAACCAAGATCAGCAAAGAAAACATGAGGCACCCTCTGCCACTTAGACATAATCCATTCCATGCATTATTCCAGCAAACACTTAATGACAAATCAGGTCCTGAGTTGAAAACACCATTTGTCAAAGAGACCTTTGAAGAAACCTCTAAGAAACACAGAGAGTGTTTAGTCAAGGAGAACCAGAAGTACACTTTTACAATAGATAGATGCGCGAAAGACCTTTTCGTAGCCAAACAAGTTGGAACAAAACTGTCGGTGAATGAACCGCTGTCATTTTCTGTTGAGTCTATTCTTAAGAGGCCTTCTTCTGCCATCACTCACGTTTCTCAGTGAAAGCTGCTTAAATGGAAAGCTGGACTTTCTGCAGTCTCAGAGGGTTCTTGCCATTTGCTGATATTATGTTAAAGTTAAGTTGTTTGTGTACAGAATTTTCTAATGTAAATGATGATTTCTAAAAATTCTACATATTCATATGCATGTACTTCTCTTTGTCCCATAAATATATTTAAACGTAAAGATGGAAATTGCTTATTGTGCAAATTGTAAGGTTCTTTGCTTTATGCAGCATTTCAAAAAGCAATAAACTTGACACTGTCTTCTAAAAGACCCAGTGTTTGCTAAAGCAAATAGCTGTCTCTGTCTAGATGAAAAAGCTAATGTCTATTAAATATCTTCTTTATTTTTCTATAATTTTGTGTATTTTCAAGCACTTTCAATGGTCACTGAGGGCCCAGGAAAGCCCTTATAATGCTTTAGTTTTGCATTGTGGAGGGCATGTACATTTAGCTGTTCAAAACCAAGGAAAAAAATAGCTTTAAGGAGAATATAGGGCTGTTTGCATGTTTATAGAATCTTAATTTCATGTGATTGGACAGAGTTGAACTAATTTGAAGGGAAATCAAGTGTAATATCTCATTTATATGATGATGTGGATTTTGGAATGGTTTTTTTTTTTTTAACTCCCTGGGTCCCTCTCAGTTTCTTTCTCTAAAGGGATGCATATGGGGAGGCTCAAGCCTTCTTTCTAAGAATGGAGTATTCCTTTGAATATTTTTAGCTCCTTCGAACATTCTACGATTTTTGGTTGGTAGGGGCACAAAGCAGGTTCCCTTGTAAGGTCAGTTCAGTCCAGGAGGGTGCCCAAGCCCCCTCTCAGCTCCTGTGTTAGTCCCCGGTTTCCTAAAGACTGGTGAAAGCAGGCGTTGAAACACAGGCCCAGTCATAGCTCTCAGCTGGTCCCCGAGTATCAGCTTTATGCCTCCCATGTTTGCACCAGTGTCAAAGGCTTTAGTGTAGCTCACTTCTGAGATAAGAACATTTACTATTCAAATTGCTTCAACTGACAGTTGCTGAAGCCTGCAGATGTTTATCACAGCATGAGGGTGGCTTCTTGATTCTTGTACCTTTTCTCCCCCCCTTTTAAGTTCCTTGTTACCCTCTTCTTTTGCTCAAGACAGTGTTAAGTGTTTTTCCATATGATTGATAAAATGAGACTAAAACATTTATGAGAGCATTAAATTCACCCCTTAAGACTTCACCTCTGGGCCCCAAATCAAGTTCTACGATGTCATGGTCATCCCAATACAGAAAATCAAGAACCGAATATCTCGCCTTTAATGCTGCCATGGAGTGAGGTTTTACTTACTATTCTACTCATCTGTGGAATGAGAACTCTAGGTGGGCATGTGGAATGTGCCAAGTGATTCAGCAGTTTAAAGAGTTTCTTTCTTGCTCTTTAAAACATTTAAGATTATTTAAAAATGATTTTGCTACTGATGAGCTCATGTAAACCCCTTGGGGTTCTCTGAATTGTTGCATAAAATTAGCATTGGTTTCAAAAATAACAAGCCAAACCTTAGGTTGATTTTCAGTATGTACTTGTAAAGTAATACTTGTCTCTGTTGAGTCAAATTTACTTATTTTTACTGTTGCTAAAGCCAGAGCAAATGGAAGTTTGCCAGAGGGAAAGAAAATGAAAGCAGGCAGGCAGTCCAATAACTGTTAAAGATTATCATTAAGTGAAAAAAAATGTTTTCCAGCCAAGTATGCCCTGGTGTCAGAGACAGAATCCAACTCCAGTTTTCCCTCCCAATCATTTCCATTTTATCTATACGGTCACTAATTTTTGTCTTCTTATCAGACATGTATTCTGTCAAGTATTAAATGTCAACTTAGTATTGAATCAAACGGCTTTAGCAGTAATAAGAGAGAATATGTCAGAATTAAACTACATAAAAGAATCCCAGTGAGAAAGCTTTCTTAATCCAAACATGGATTTTCTCTTTTTCACTCCATTTTCACAGTTTGAATACTTTTATTTGTTAAATTTTTTCCATTTTGTATTCAATGAACATATTGGGACGTATTTTCTGTCTCCTCTCTACATCATTTAAATCCTATTAAGTGAATCCAGTTGGCTGTAAATATTAGTGGTTTTTCTCACATTACCAGTGACCAGAATTTTATTGTTCTCAAACATTTATGAGGCTCAGTACTTTCCCTGGCAAATTTATTGGTATACCATGCATTCGTTCTGCTGTAATGATGAGTTCTTGGAATTTCAAACCTACCAAGTCTACCGTTGGTCACTTAATAAGAGCTTTGTGCTTGACTCTTTGATTTTTAAAATCATTTCACTTCCATGAAAGCTACTATGTAGAGTCTTCAAAGAGCATTGTCATTGACATATTAAATCAAACTTGCAGTTCAATTTAAGCACTTTTCTTTGTTAAAGGCAATGGATGGATTTGGTTTTAATCATTTTTGAGAATGTGAAGGATAGTAAACATGGACCTTTTCCTCATTTTAACTCACGATACAATAATATAGCTTTAATGACATGTTTTTCCTTCCATCTCAACTGATACAAGTGTTATTTTTTGCCCAATTTGCAGTTTTCAAAAGTTTACAACAGTGCATCTCAAACTTTAATGGACAATTGAATCACCTGGGAATCTGTCTAAAATTCAGATTCTGATTCCATGTGTCTGGGTGGCCTGAGATTCTGCATTACTAACAAACTCCTGGAAGCTGATGCTGCTGGTTTTCAGACCATACTTTTGAGTAGCAAATGTTTACAATATTTCTGCTATTTTAATGTACATTTAATGCAATCTGTTGTGGATTTTGGGTTCTAATGCAATATTAATAATATTGTTAGCATGAATAATTTCATATACATGAGTAATTAAAAAAAAAAAACCTTTCATTTCCCTTTCTCCTAACCCTTTGGTGGCAGAAGTAGGACAAGACCTAGGCAAAGTCATATGTACAGTAGGCCAGGTTTGCTTCTGTCATTTTTTCCCTAAACCTAAAAGTTCTTTTAATTTGGTTAAAAATATATTTTTAATTGTGGAAAGACGCACATAAAATTTACCATGTTAACCCATTTTTAAGTATTCAGCTCAGTGGTATTAAGTTCATTCACATTGATGTGCAGCCGTCACTGCTATCAGATGAGATAGGGCGCGTTCAGGGTGGTATGGCTGTAGACAAGCTGTCACTACTGTCCATCCACATAACTCTTTCATCTTGCAAAACTGAAACTCCGTCCCAGTCAACAGTAACTCCTTCCCTTCATAGCCCCTGGCAACCACCATTCTATTCTCTGTCTGTGAATTTGTCTACTCTAAGTACTTCATATAGGTAGAATCATATAGTATTTGTCTTTTGTGACTGGCTTATTTCACTTAGCATAAGGTCCTCTAGGTTCATCTATGTTGTAGCATGTGTCAGAATTTCCCTCCCTTTTTAAGGCTGAATAATATTCTACTATATGTATGTATACATACATATACACATACCACATTTATCTGGTCATGTGTCAATAGGCACTTGAGTTGCTTCCCACCTTTGGCTATTGTGAATAAAGCTGCTATGAACATGGATGTGCAAGTGTCTCTTTGAAACCCTACTTTCAACTCCTTTGGGTGTATATGCCCCCTTTTTTCCACCCAGTCCTCATTGCTAATTTTACCTGCTTCTTGTCTTTAGGAACCAAGTCGTCTCAAGTATACATCTCTCCCATACTACCCTCATCTACCTCCCTCCCCCATCCCCCCAGCATGTGGACCATTTCCACTCAACACTGCTATTGCCAGAGAGACTCCAGTGTCAGTTATGCACCTTCTAATATGATTTTGATCATGTTATCAGATCATCTGCCCTTGAAAGCTTAATTTCAATTACGTAGTGAAAGACTGTAACTTATATTTAAAAACTTTCCAAAATTCTTTCTGCAAAGTTTCAGAAGTGCTACAGAGCAAAGAAATGGCTGAAGGTCAAGATGAAGAAATAAGGAGAAGCCATCCACAATTTCCACAGAATAATAAATGCATCACTTAGTGTCAAGGCTGAGTTTTGAATTGGCACTAGAATTCTTACTGGCCCACCAGATTTTATTAATTTTGGGTTAATTTTCTTTGTTCCTATTCTAGGTCTATAAGCTTAGGCTGATTTCCATAGTTAGGAATGTCCAATTTGTAGGCTGTTCTTGAGATGGCTGGACCCTGCATTTTATAAACTTGGGCTTGAGGTGCCCACTTACATTAATTTTAATGGTTATACCAAGCTTTTATTATGCTCTACCCCACTGGTTCTTTTGGTTTTTAACTTGTTCTGTCTAAATACATTTAAGGCATACTGAACATACTGACTTGAAAATATTTTGGCATCTGATGTAATGGTAAATGTGTAATAATAATGATTAACATGTGTTTAGAAGCTGCCAATTTAAAGAACACATTCACATTTATTATTTCTTATATTCCTCATATAAATTCTATAGAAATTTGATGAATGACCATATCAAGAGTTAAATCTGCACATCAGTCTGTGTATACACGAATTAGGAGATTTTTCCACTATACAGTATGACTTGATATGGCCTAATCTGTCTCTAAACTTTTGTTTGTAAATGTTAAGTGTATCTAATGCTTATATGTAATACAAGAGTACTTCAAAAAGTTCGTGGAAAGATTAATATTATCTTTCAATTCTATTTTTCCATGAACTTTTTGAAGTACCCTCATATGTGATACATTATATAAGTATAATTTTACTTGTGTGACTACATATATCCCTATGTAGAAATATTTGCATATGCATTCCACCTTCATTAAGTTACACACACATGCACAAACACACACACATCTCATGGGATTGGGAGACCAACTGAGATACAGAATGAGAAAGACAACCTACTGGGGAAGAGCAGTTGACTGACAGCTCCAGCTGTCACGCCTTTGGGTCCACTGGGGCATTCACGCCAAGGCCACACTTTCTCTGAGATGCTTCCAGTATATGACTGAGTAGAGCAATGTTACTAGAAAGGAACAATTTCTTCCCTGTCATGTGACTCCTCTGACAGGCATTGTTGGCAGGGAAACTCCCTCCCATCCAAATATATCGTTATAGATGTTTGATGAGCCTAAAAACTAGCATCTCCAATTTATGCCTGGGGTTCTGAACCAATCGAGAAATAAGGCAAAAGGATTGGCATTTGGAGATTAGAATATTCTTGCCAACCTCTATTACTGATTATGATTACATTGGAGAAGGTGACACATCCAGGAGCAAGGGACTTCCTAATACTAAACTCCAGAATTACATAGATTACCTATCTAGAAACAGAAAGCACTGGCCCACTACTCCTCCCCTGCACGTAGGGAGCGATTGAGTCTGTGTTCTCTGCACAGGTAAGTTACTCTCCTTTGATTTAGCATATATTTTGTTATTTTCTTTGCTTTGAATTGAGATCAATCCAAAGACCACGTATATTTGGATTTGATGACTGTGATCAGAGTTTAAGTCATTGCTGACAACCCAAGCTGGAGGACAGGGAATGGTGTGATTGCTTCATATGTGCTAACTAGACTGAAGATTATGTGCATTTTTAATTTTTTTAGAACAGAAAAGAAAACTGGAGAAATGACTTCATTTACCCCAGATGGAACTAGGATATTCAGTATAGCATGCTGGCAAGCATAGGAGTATCATTTTACTGATGAGTACATCATTTGATGTAATTAAGTAGCATGGCCCAAGGGGATGTAATGCTTCTGTCAGTCACCACTAAATTATTTACATGGAATGTCATCATAAAAAGTTCCCATAAGAAGGTATCCGAGATGTTATAAAGCTGTGAAGCCAGACTAATATTATTTCCTCTTTTGACAGAGTTACTATAGATATATCAGGGGAACGCCATAGGCAAGCTATGTCTCAGCGCAGCAAGGCAATTAGCAAAGTCTTTCATGATATGGAATTTTAGGATGGGTAATAGGGAAGTCAGAAGGATTTGTAGCTGTTTGGACTTGAAAAAACATTGAGTAGTAAATCAATATCAATTTTGAGGAAGGTTTTTAGCCTCATGGGCCATGTGTCCTCTTGTTTTGGACCGTATTCTGTCTAGCAAATGAAATATAAAAGGAGTACTTGTTAAATCTGTAGATAACGTTAAGTTGGGAGGTCTGGCCACTATTGTTGATGGTAGAATTGGGCTAGACTAGGAACTATAGATCAAATGGCAAATCTAATATTTGAATTTTAAAAACAACTGTCATCCAGTTGTGAAACTATGTATTAACAGGGAGTTAATTTGATATTTACGTTAGTCTGGGAGTCACAGGGGACCACAAAACTCGGAAGGAACTAAGAATGAGTCATGACTATAACACATTGCTAATACAAACTTTGATTCCATTAATAGAGCCTCCAGATCAAGGGCAATGATAACTACAATACATTTCCCCCCTGTCAGATCAAATCTGAGAATTTGTCCCCAGTTCTGAGCATTGCATTTTTAATGGGGATGTTGCTGGACTCGGCAATAAGGATGCCTAACTATAAGCAGTTAAGGGCATTGGAGATGTGGCCTGAAGAAGGGATATCTTAAGGGAAAGGGCTTGATTTGTGTCTTCGTATGTTTGAAATGTTGTCATTTTGAAGAGGGCATTAAGGTCTCTTGGGAGTCTTGAGAAGAAATAATCAGGGATAAGAGGAGGATGTTACAGGGTGTCAGATACAGGGCAATAAAAGGAAGACCATATTCCAGTTTGGTTTGTCCATAAACAGAATGGTCTGCCTTGTGAAAGAATGCATTTGGAGGTCTTTTGTTCCACAAAGAAGAAAACCTTGCACTGAGCGTGAGATTGAATTAGTAGGCAGAGACTGCTTCATTTATCTTCATATCCCAGGTTCTCGCACACAACCAGTGTCAAGAAGTGTTTGCTGAAGGAGGAGAACCTTCTTCAACGCTGATAACTCCTGATTTTATGACTGATTACTGTGGGAAAGATTAGGTGAAGTATTTTTTCCCTCCCAGCCAAACTCTTTAGAAAATCACACCACCAGTTTGTTCTTTTTATTTTTAATTTTTACTTAAAAAATTATATTTAAGGTGTACAAGATTATGTTTTGATGTATTAATACATAGTGAAATGGTTACTACCATCAAGCAAATTAACATGTCCATTATCTTACATAGATCTCATTTATATGTGGCATCTAAAAAAAAGAGAAAAAGTCAAAGATATAGAAACAGAGTGTAACAATGTTTACCAGGGGAGGAGGTATAGTTGCATTTATGTAGGGTGAATAAGTCTAAAGATCTAATGTACAGTGTAAGGACTATAGTTAATAGTACAAGGGGTCTTCAAAATGTTCGTGAAATAATTTGCATTATCTTTCAATTCCATTTTTCCACGAACTTTTTGAAGTTGCCTCGTATTGCATTGTACACTAAAAGTTTGCTAAAAGAGTAGACTTTAGGTGCTCTTACCACAAAATTTGTTCTTTTAATTTAAAAGATGGCCAAAGAAACAACCCACTTAAGGCCTTAAATCAGACATCACTGTGAATAAGAACATTGCACCTTTGTTGTGTATAATCTCAAGTCGAGTAATAAAATTCCCATAAGTGTCTAGATGGACGACCGCCCTAACTTTGTTGATTTTTCCCATTGTGATGTTGTTTGAAGTTTAGCGGCGTGAAAGAACCTATTATATAAGCAATTGATTTGCTTTTGAATAAAATTAATTTTATACATGAATTCTTGGGATTAGTTAGATTAAGATTATTATCCATATTATAATAAATACTGAATTCTGAAAATGGTTTCTCCTTTTTTAGTCACTTTAATGACTTAATATTCAATTTTATTAAAAATTATGTTTAATATGATTAAAAAACCCAAAATAAATTTAATTGAGATTATTAACTTAGGTAATGTCTGAGTCTATTCAAACACAGTGAAATGAGCTGCAGTTCTTGCAGTTGTTTAGATAAACCTGTAAATATTTATTCTTTAGGTTTGAGTTACTGTTTTCATTTAATTCAACAAACATTTATTAGCACCTCCTATGGGCTGGGCAGTGTTAAAAACTGTGAGAGGTAGCAATAACTAAGATATGAACTTCACAAATTTATATTCTGGAAGGTGAATGTGGATTAAATTCATTATTTTTTTCTCCATATACTTTGTGAATATAGGCAGGCCTTCTGCTTCCCAAATTCCTCTATCTCCTGCTTGGAGACAGTCCACAGTTATTTCCTGTCATTTCAGGCATGGTATTTTTTGAATGTGACTCAGCTGTCTTTTACTCTCCCTCCATGTTTTACTGTGATCAGAACTTTCTAAATGAAACTTGTAGATTCAGAAGTTCTCTGCAGAAAAGTAGTGGGTTTAGTCGCAGTTGCCCAACTTTGCTATAAAACCCAAGGTTGGTGACCAGGGCCATGAAATCAACAAAGGACCATCATTCGTAAACCCACACACTAAAGCAGCTAGGGACCCAGTGTGATCCATAAGCCAGAAAGCACCTAAGCGCTTGCTATTGATGGTGGTTTTTCTTGAAACATTTGCAAAATCTCAGTGAAAAACAACCACAAAAATCCCAGCACTGTCTTCTGAGATAATGCGTCTGAAGACTCAGGTGGAGACTAAAGCAGAGAGCAGGTAGCTGGGTGGTAGAGCTGTGTGGCTGATTGTTAATGGAATTCAGTTCCATTTAATGACCATTTACTGAGAACCCTCTATGTGCCAGATATATGATCATAACTGGGCCTACGTGTTATCTTAAGTTAGTTTTTAAAAATAAGGGTTTCTTTTAAGGAGAGAGAAGGAAATAAGATAGGATTCTCAGCACTTAGCAGGCCTCTTAAATACTGGAACATAGTCTGGGCACTAAAAGGTGGCTCAGCCCAGGTCTAGGAACCTACTTCCTTGGCAGCTAAATGCTTGACATAGGAAGAGTACCAGAAACTGCTGGCTGCCTCTTCAGTATCCACTCTCCTCTTCTATAGTAACAGAGCCCTGGTTTTATTTGGACTGGCAATGTGCCCAGCTAAAGGGCTGCATTTCCCAGCCTAGTTTGCATCTAGGTGTGGTCATTGAGATGCAGGTGGACAGCCGTGGGTGGGACTTCAGGAAATCTCTAAAGGTGACTGAAACAACAGGAGGCGTACCTTTTGATTTTTTTCTCTTTGTCTTCTTTCTTCCTGGAATTTGGTCCTCTTTTAGCATCTATGACCTTGAGGTTAGCAGCCATGTTCAAGAGATGCTGGAGCAGAGAAATCAAAGCAGCCTGGATGTCTGTTCACTTTGAGGATCTGCCATACCAGCCCTGGATTGCTCTTTTCTGTTCATTCATATTTTATAGGAGAGAATAACTGTTTATGTGCATAAGCCATTGTCATTGGGTCTCAGTTACAAACAGCTGAATGTAATTCTTCCTGATAAGGGAGAACTCAATTTTGATAAAACATCTATTGACTGTATCTGCTTTTCTCATGGTTCCCACAGACTCCTCTCTATTTTCCTTCCCCTTGTAGCTTCTTTTCACTTTTTTCTCTGTGTGCATCTTTTGGCTTCTGTCTCTACCTCCTACTGTCTCCTCATACTGCAAGTCCTTCATTCAAACCTAAGAGTAGGACCTGATGAGTTCAGTTAATTCCTATTGTCTTCTTTGGGTCAAGCCTTACAGATAAGGTACCTGCATTTGTTCTGTGTGGGGAGTCACGTGTTATAAGCCACAACAATCTCCCATATGAAACCCCTTAGTGGAGATCTAGATGTAGTGAGTTTTTGGAATATAATGAATTTCCCTCCCAAATTAGTTTCAAAGATGAATAAGACATGGTCCCTGCATTGTACGAGCCTATGAAGGAGGAAGATCGATCTGCTTAAGATTTTTCGTAAAATCCATTTCCAGCTATAAGTCAGATAATCATTATCATCATCATCATCATCAAAATTATAATAATCATTAGTTAACATTTATAGTGCCCTTCATTTTTTATCTGAAATTTTGCACATCCCATTTAATTTAATCCACACACAATTTCACTTGTGAAGTAGGTATAACTGTTATCCTCGGTTTACATATGAGGACACCAGCTTACAGAAGTGAAGCAACTTGCCCAGTATCATACATCTGTGAAGTGATTGAGTAGAATCAAGAGGTCGATAGAGTAGAATCAAGAATCCCAGGTCACTGGAATTTCAGAGTTCATACTCTTAAGCAGTGTCCTCCAACATCTCCCAGAAATGAAAAATGCCTCATTTTCACAGTAAGAGGAAGCACACTGCATTGAGAGGTGAGTCTGAGTTCTGGTTCAATGCTTTCTTCCTCTGTGAAATGAGAGGAGCTTGTGAACGGGCATTAAGGACTTGGCTGTTGGAAGGCCTGGGTCTGAATCCCGATGGCACACATACTTGTCACGTGGGAGGAAGACCCAGCAGAAGCAATGAGTTGTGGTTTTTCTGGGCAGTCTGTTCAGCCTGGGCTCCCTCTGTAGCATGAATCCCCTGGAAAGAGACTCTTTAAAAAAGCCACTTCACATAGAATAAAGTGAAGTTGTCCAGGGGGACATGGGAGGCATCAACCAGAGGGTGTGATTTAGGAAGCTTACCCTGCTGCTGAAAAGCCTACAAAAGAAACAGGCATGGTTCATAGTGACTAAGTCATCGTTAGTCTATCTTTTATCTGGCATTTCCCCTGCCTTCCCCACCCTCTTAAATGAACAACACTCTTAATGTAAATCTGTTCCTCAGAGTAATTCCAGGAGGCAGCATGGCAAAAACTAGACTGCATATGAGCTTGGAGCTAAATTCATCCTGGATTTAAAACTCAGCTCTTCCTTGGCAAATCATCTCACCTCTTTGAGCTTCCTTTTTTATTTTAATTTTTTAAAAAATTTGTACAATGGAGAAATTAACAGTACAGAGAATTATTTTGAGGTTTAAATGAGATAATGTATATAAAGTGCCTGGTCCATAATTAAGTTCGTCTCTCACCTTTGACGCATGGCCTTCCCTAGAAGATGGTTCCTTCTCACTGAGAGCCGGTATCCTCACAACCTACAAAGAGGATTGAATGGTTTTAAGGACTAATCATCATTAAAGTGGGAAAATTCAGCCTCAAGATTCTGCAGAACTTCAGACTGTGCCATTTAATTTTTACATATTATAATAAATATAAAATTATTATAAAAGCTAACTACATGTAGGTGGAAATATACTATAATAAAAATTAGCCATTTTGTACTCGGTTGTAATGCGGTCCTCTTTTCTAGATTTTAAATGATTTAAAAAAATAGATGAAGAATGCACATGGTATAAGACTACAAAGTACACACAATGCAAAGTAAGTCTCCCTCTTCCTGTCCTCCAGTCCCCTCTCCAGAGGCAACCACTGCTGCCAATCCCTTTTATCACCCTCCAAGGATGGTCTATGGATGCACAAGCATATTTAGCCTTCTCTTTTTACATGAATTGGAAGATAGTATGTGCACAGTTCTGCATCTTGCTTTTTTCACATTGTAGCTTATCTTGAAGAGCATTCCATGCCAGTTCATACAGAGCTGCTTTAATGTTGACTCAGACTGTTGGACTCTTTGCCTTGGACAGATTTTTAGGGATGACCTAGTACTGCCTTTCATTATGCAGATAAGGACACTGTGGTCCACAGAGGGGCTGTGAATTGCTCAAGGTTTCAGGTCCCTTGTTTTTCATTCCCATGAGCTTTCATGTCACCATGCTGTGCATGCATGCAGGTGTGTGCTCATGCACATGTGAGTTAGTTAATACTTATTTAGTGCTTATTATGTACCAAGTCTCATTTAGAAGTCATAACAAGAGATATAGATACAAATGAAGAAAGTGAGGCTTGAGCAGTTAAGTACTTTGCCCAAGGTTTCTTGTTCTCTCTGACTCCAAAACCCCTGTCCTTATGTACTGCACTCTACTTCCCTTCTCCTAGGAGGGGACAGGATTGGCAGAGTGGGGATGAAGGATGAAAAACGGGGTAAAGTGGGCAGGTGTCAAGTAAACTTAAAGTACTTACAGTAAAACAAGTGGCTTTGTTGGCTGTCCTGTTGGAAAAGCACATCATGGTGTATTGGGAGGGGCGAGGGTAGCTGCAAAGATGGGCATCTGGGGCTGTGGGTCAAAGTTGTCTGCAGATGTGGTGAGAAGGTTTTGGCTTGGTGATGCAGGGCTGTCATGGAGGTGTCCTCAGTGTGACACTGCTAACTGGCTCTGCTTCCATAAGGACCAAACTTGCTAGCCAGCTTGGCTGGCCTCCCATTTCTTCCTCTGAAGCCATGGAACATGCCACCCAGTTTCATTATGGCTTCACGGCTTGTTGCAAAACCTTCCCCCTTTCTCCAGAAAAGCATTCCACTCATCTGACCCTGGAGGACAAGGTCGTCTGAGTCATCTTCACTGTGTGGCAGCCCTGATCTGAGGAAAACTTCATTGCATTTCTCATCTATATTTATAGGGTGGGCTGGTTGTTTTTAATTTACTGCCACTGATGTCTTGCCTCTTGAACAGAAGACATCATCAAGCAACTTTGTAAATCAGATGGTGACTGGTGGCCTTTCTCTGGAAGAGCATTTGAGAATTAGAACAAGCATGAGGCTGCCCGAGGCCATCAGGGGCTGCCACGGCCTGGGCAAAAAGTGAGCCTTGTCGTGGCCAAGGGCATCTCTTCTCCTTTGCCTTTCATGACCCTATGGTCTTGCTGTTTTCCTCCTGGCTCTCTTTAGCAGTGGTTATATCTTGGCATGGTCCCTGTCTCTTATGACTTGTGCATTATGGAGGGGTGGGCTTCCCTGCAGGTATTCTGGAGGCAGAGGGAAGGACCTCTATTGATTTGCCTCAATGCTTCTTTTCATTTCTTGTAACAAACACAGAGAAGAGCTGAGGCAGGCTCCCAAGAAGGGGGCTAGTTACCCTAGGGCATGTCTTGGGACAGGCAGAGTTCCCCCTGCCAAACCCATATGATTTGGGGAAGCACTGAGAAGGTACACTCATCCTCAAGTTTTCCTTTTCCCCTGACAAATTTCTGAACTTCAATTTCCAGTTTTGGGACAAAGAAAGTATCCCCAGGAGGAGTGATACTTGGGTCTTTCTGCCACATCTGTGTTATTCCAGACAGCATTTTGTACTGGACACAATACTTTAAAGGGGACACTGGCCAATTGAGCATAATCAGGAAAGAAGTATGGCTGTGGAAAGACCTAGAAATCGTGTTGCTACACAGCAAGAACATAACAGTCTCCTCATATCCGAGGACTTTCTCTGAAGCAAAATTAGCCTTTCCCTCTGTAGTGTCACAGAAGGGAATTCACAGGGGCGAGAAGAAGTTCCAGGGAAACTTAGTTTTAGGAAGATCTTGCTGACCTCTCCAGTATCCACATGTGGAATGGATGGGCCCATCTAGTGAGTTGACGGGGTGCATGCTGGGCTGGGCTTCCTTCTCTGGGAGGGAGTCAGTCCTTAAACCTTGTCAATCATCAGAATTGCTTAAGAAGCCTTTCAAAACTCATCTTCCTGGGGCTCACTGCTGGAGATTCTGATGCAGTAGATAAGGGATCTGGGACAAAATAGTTCTGAAAAGACTCCCCCATGATTCTGATAAGTCTCTGACTCACTCATGTCTTAGACTACAGTGAACGAAGGTAGTGAGGTAGGGTACTGACTGAGGGTGAGGGAAGGAGGCTGAGAGCCAGGACACCTGGGCGGTTGGAGATGATGCCACCAACATGAGGAAAGAGGTGCTGTCCCTAATACTGGTCTTGGTTCTTCCTCTGAGCCGCCTCAGCATTGCAGCTCAGGACACATGATTTCCTCAAGGGGAAGGGGAGAATTGGATTCCTTATGGAAAAATTCAAGAACTAAGATAAGCTGGTAGCAGCCCAAAGTGTCCCTTGTTGTACTGCATGCCACGTCCAGGCTAGTCCTCATGTTACAGTGATGATGCTATTCCCTATTTCGATGGGCAATTCTTCCTTACGATGTTATATGCATCGCATATAGGCTCATACAATGTTAAAACCAGAACGGACCTTATATGTGTCACGTGGTTCAAACCTTACTCTCAGGGTCACAAACCTGATTAATAACAGAGTTAGAGTTAAAACCCAAGTTTTCCGTTTTCCAAACTGGTTTCTTTTCAGCTTGATGATATTAGGAGATATTTGCATATTATAGCAACATCTGATTGTCCAAAGTAAGTCACGGCCAAGTCCAAAGTCATGGGGTGAAGATAATCCTCCAATGGAGGTGGGAAAGCAGAGGAAGGAGGAAGTAGATATCTGGAAAACGATGATCTAATCTACCACCAGTGCATAAGGACAATCAATGTAAGATGTCTAATGTTTAGAGTTAAGCTGCTTCTTGTTCTATACCCTATGCTTAATGACCCACTCCATCTTCATTATTCCCAGGTCTTTAAAATAAATAGATACATAATCAGCCTGTATTAGTAGTGCTTAGGCTGGAATGAAAAGAGGGAGTAGTTTTCCATCCTTTGTTCACATGGATTTAAATGAGTCAAGAACAATGATGTACAGCCAAAAATCTGCAGAAAAGCAGATGGAGTTGGCAAGTATAACCTTCCCTCTACCCCTTACTCTCCCTGAAATCCTTAGGTTAGAGGTGTGCAGACTTTAAGGTATTTAAAGTCACGAGGTATTTGTGTTTATAATGCAGATTCTAGGATGCTGCTCCCCAAGATTCAGGTTCAGCAAGTCTGGAAAGGGCCTAGGAATGTGCATTTGAACAAGTAACTTTGACGATTCTGATATAGATGCATGCAGACCACATTCTGAGAAGATGAGACCACAAATGAGGGCTAGGAATGTGAACCAGTTTATTTGCTAATAAGTGTGAATGCTGGAGGACTTAGGGGACATTCTGGCAGTAGACACTTGGGTTCAAGAAAAATATATTCTGAATTAGGAGTCCTAATTAGAGAAGTCAGGTTGAAAGTATTCTGATGAAACTCCATGAGGAGCTTTTCAAAGCAATGGTACCATTTATTAGGAATAACATGAGCAAAATATAATGTTTCACCAGTTAATATTATGATTAATATTCAACATGTAATCTACCTGCATACAAAATTCTATTTGCTTTCCCAGGAGAAATACGAGTATTAGTACAAAACTGAGGTATATAACACACTAATACCTTATAAAATGCAGAATGATCCTGAAATAAAAAATATCATAACATAACACAATTGGCTATTTGTTTCGTACCTGTGGTCAGACCACTATATCAAAGAAATGTCAGCAAATCAGAAAATATATATTGAGAATCTACTATGTAGAAAACATTAGACTAGATACTATGGAACCTAGAGAGAAGTGTACACATGGATACAAAGAGGCATGCATAAGATGCTTATTGCAGCATTATTCACAAAAGCAAAATAATTGAAAAAAAATCCAAACGTTCATAAATAAGGAATTGGTAAATAAAGTATAGTTTATCCAAACTATGACACACTGCACAAAGTTTTAAAAAATTGAGCTTGACATATGTGTGCAAACATGGAAAGATACTGTTGAGTAAAAATAATGCAGAACAAGACATACATTATGATATGTACGTAAAAAGAAAAAGCCACACCCACATAATGCTATGTGTTCGCTAGGGTATGCATATACAGATATAAAAGCACAGAACTAGGTCTAGAAGGACACACCCTAACCTGATAGAAGTTACATCATCTCACTGAGGGGGAAGATGGGCAAAGAAGTAAAGAGGAATTTTGACCTTGACTGTAATATACTATTTTGCTTTATATGGGAAAATATTAGCATATTATTTGTGTAATTTAAAACTAACTTTCCTTTTAAACATATGTAAGACGCAATTTTGATCCAAATCAAAAGATAAAATCTTAAATAGTAAAATAATTTTTATTTCTAGAAACCAAGATGTTATTTTAATAGATAAAACTTAAAATCTAAAAAATTAAATAATACATTGAAAAAAAAATTTCTGGGCAATTAAAGATAAGATATGAGACAAAACATTATTAACAGCCAAATAAATGGTAGAGACAGTAAATGGTAAAGAAGTTGAGAGAACAGAGATAAAAGAATAAATTATTCAAACAAACCATCTTTCACCCCAACAAGTTCTAGGCCAATACTTGGTACACTGAAGATATCAATACATTATTTTGTTTTTTATTTAATTAAAACATTTTTTGAACATGTAATATATCTCCGTGGTTCAAACTCCAAATTGTACCTAAGTGTATAAAACAAAAATTCACCTTCCTACCTATCTCTCTTGGCCACCCAGTTCAACTCCCCAGGCAGAATCAGTGTATTCTTCCAGGGGAATTTTAAGTATATGCAGAAAATACATATAGATACTCTTCTTCCTCCTCTTTAATGAAAATGGTAGCAAATGATTCTTTCTCCTGCATCTTTTTTAAAAAATTCAATAATGTATCTTTAAGAACATTCATATCAGTAAATAAAGTGTATTTTTCCCCTTTACTTGGAAATACCATCACTTTTAAAAATGGTCTACTATTGATAGAAATATAGATTGTTGGCATTATTTTGCTGAATAATCAATACATTTCTCAGTAACTGGATGGAGTCCCCATTGCTGGTGTCCTCATGTTCCACCTTGGGAATCAGTATCACATGTTTATGGTCATTAGCTACTTTAGGATTAGAGAGGTAGACAGAGGTTCAGCAGGGGCTCTTACTTAGCTAAACTGAAAGAAATAGTCTTTCTGAAATAAGAAGGCAGGTTATTAGATGTTCCCTGATGCTTACCCAGGCAGTGGGTAAAACTGCAGTGACAGAAAACAGATCAGTGGTTGCCAGGGGCCAAGGCTGGGGGAGTTGATTGACTGCAAAGGAGCACAGAGGAAATTTTGGAGGTGATGGGAAAATGTTGTATATCATGACGGTGACAGCAGCTATAAAACTACATATATTTGTCAGGGGCTGCAGAGAGGGAGGAAATGGAGAGGTATTAGTCAAAGGATACAAAGTTTCAGTTATACAAGATGAATAAGTCCTGGAGATCTACTGTACAGCATAGTGCTTATAGTTAACAATACTGTATTGTATACTTATAATTTGGTAAGAGGGTAGCTCTTAAGTGTTCTTATCACAAAGATATAATAACAATAATAATAAATAAGAAGGTGGGAGGAAACTTTTGGAGGTGATGGATAAGCTTATGGCATAGATGGTTTTACAGGTGTATATTTATCCTCAAACTTGTTAGTTATATACATTAAAAATGTACAGCTTATGTCGATCATACCTAAATAAAGTGGCTTAAAAAAGGATCACATAAAAAACTACATTGAATTGTCCACTTAAAATTAGTGGATTTTATTATATGTAAATTATACCTCAAAAGACTGATTTTTTAAAAAACGGAGGTTGGGTACCTTCCCATTGGGCCAAATTAAAGATAGATTTTTCAGGAGTAACAGGTCACTGCTGCTTTTTTCTTCCTATACTCTCCAAAAAGTAAGAAATGCCCAATACTCTTCTGAGAAAGTTCTATCCTAGCAAAGTAGCTATGAATAGGCAGATCATTACTGGACTTTGGAGAGAAAGACTGATTTGGGCAACATTCCAAAAGTTAGCATCTAGTCCCAATACTCAAAATCAGATATAGTGGGCATTTTAAAATTTAGTCATACCACTCGTTCCTCTCTAAATTGGGGTCCTCATCATTCACAACTTTTGTTGACTTTCTCCAACCATTCTAGGAGTTGATGTTTGCAGGTGTAACTTCAGAGCTCTGCTTCTTTTTGGTTGATCTGCTACCAGGCAGTAGTGACTAGCTGTGGCCTCATGGGTCAGATAGCTACTGAGAACATGGATTAGCATGCTTTTCATTCAACTAAGATGCTTCTATTAACATCAAGCTCTCTATGAATGCTTGTTAAAAGTGTAATATTATTTTATTTTTAAAGTAAATAATTTACTAATGCAATTTTGAAGATGAGCAAGATTTCAAGAAACACAAACAACTAGGGAAGAAGTTTCATAAACCTTTGTTATCAATAGTTGCTTTGACTATACCAATTCTCCTTAAGTTTGAGTAGTATTAACATATCCCAAACTCTTGCTTATGTTCAGAAATCATTCTGAGAATTGTGGCTTGCGTTTCAGGCCTTTGGGAAGCCTTTGGAGTCTTACAGGAAGCTTTTCTTTTCTTTTTGATATTATAGGGACTTTGCATATGCTGTTCCCTCTCCTTGGGATGCACATTGTTCCTGTATGATTTTATGAAAGCTGCTAATATTCTATATTTTTTGTTCTTATTTATAAAGCGAACATACTTATATATGTGCCACGGATGTTGCGCATATTAAATTGGTCTTGTATTGCATGTACTCAATAAATATTAGCTAGCTTCGAATAGTTACTATTATTTCCATGTTTATAATTTTCCAAAAAGGGATTTCTATGTTCTAACCGCCTTTCCTATTTGTAGAAAGGTCTTTTAGCTTATAACCCACCTTTTTGATCAAGGGACATTTTTATAACATGAACATTCATAACTAATAGGCTCTTAGCTCACTTCTAAACCTGCTACTGAGTTTTAAACAAGACATATTTTCCCAGACTACAGTATTTAAAAATACTTAATCAGAATCCTATATTCTTTCTGAAAAAATATACAATGTAATTTTTTCCATAATTTATCACTAGAAAACCTTGGCTCCTTAAGAGCAGAAGAACAACTCTATTCTTTCTGTATCTAACTTTCTGCTAATGCATTAATGACTGAAAATGGGTTATACTCAAGGTGGAGCATACTGAGGATGCAAATGCCAGTTATTAGATGCTGCCAAGTCAGGGCGCTATGGAAATGTAACTCTTACCCAGACTGTTATTGCGATCTTTAGGTCTTTTATTCATGGAAAGACCTAAACCCTAATAATATAGAATAAGCTAGGATACTGCATTGAGAGTGGGGGTGGGGGTATGCAAATTGCATGTTCATAATCCATTCATGCTTGTTCTCAAAACTTAGTCTACCTTGAGTAATTTTGACTGTGTATCCTGTAAATTTAGGGCAACTTTACTTATTACCATAGTATAGATTGAAAGTTCAGGTTTTGAGAAACATAACACCCTCCACAAGCTGATATGAGCTGGGGGAAGAATATCCATGGGCCATTTCCTGCTTACAGGATTCTGTGTTGGGCGTTGTGTTAGAATACTTTGGGTTGCAAGTGACAGAAACCCAACCTTTAAGCATTTAGCGTAAGCAAAAAATGGGGAATTTGGGGGATAGTAGGGTCTCTTAAATAATTAAAGAAGGATTTGAAAATAAAATCTCAGAGAAGGCAAGAACATCTGAGCATCAGGAACAACCGGAACCAGGACATTTATCTCAGTGCAGGATTCTCTCTCATCTATCACCTGTCATTTATTCCTCTTGTTGGATTTCTCCACTAATCTGTCTTATTGCAGACAGGTCCCTCCCAAGCATCATATTAATTAGCATTCACCCCTGAGAATACTGAATTCCTGCTCTTGTTCTGGTTAAAAATTCTGGGAAAGAACTTGATTGGTCATGCTTGGGTAAAGTATCATTCTTGGACCAACGAACCTTGGCCAGCAAGATGAAGATACAGGCATAGATAAGACTACTGGAGCCTGAAAAAGAGACTCTTGAGCCAGGTAGACCTTCATTTGGTGCCCACCACAGTGTGCCTTTGCTAGTTCTTTCCAGGTGCCCAGGAATCTCTGTTCATTTCCTGAAAAAAACTGTGCACCTGATCAAATATGTTTCTATATTATCTCCAGGTGCAGAAACCTGGAAGAACACATGGGTAATACACCTGGAGATTCCATACAAGTATAAATCTCTAGCTCATGGGAAAAGATTCTCTTGGCCAAAGAAGAAAGTTTGGGAAAGGTGTAGAGAAATTTCTTGTGTTGTATATCCCAAAGGAACATGCGTTTCTTAGAGCCAGGGGTGAACATGAGTGCTTTGACACGTTCTTTTTCCCATGAGAGACATGTCAAACCACGAACTCATTCATTTACCTTGTAACCCTTCAAAAAGACTCATCCCATGTGTCCACCTTTCAGATACGCAATAGTGACACTCACTGGGCTTTATATCACAAATTATTTGTTCTTTTGGACAAACGTGTTTGTTGAGGCAGCAGATTCCCCGGATTGATTCTTTATTTGTGCATTAAAATATAATAGGTCTGCAGTTTTAATCCTGGACCAGGAGGTACATAAAAGGCGTTTGATCTCTGGTTCCTGATTGAATTCCTCAGGTCTTGGATAGATTATTTCTGAATAGGTGCCCTTCTCCCAGAATTCCAGCGAGTACTCCAGGGTCAAAGATAAACCGTGTATCCAGAGATGAAAGGACATGTTTGCCTACAAAGCCTCATAAATCAGTTTCAATATCATTCCTGTTTTGTTTTATTTTTCTGGCACCACAACATTGGGGCTGTTTGATACACCTAAGCGAAAATTTTTGTATAGGGCCCTTCGGCTTTCTTTTGTGATGAAAAGTGTTACCTCCAAATACGAGCTGATAAACTGAGAGGCGAAGCGAAGTAAGCATCCACCCAGCACCGGCCGCGAGTGCAACATCTGATTGTACTTAGTGGGGAGGAAACTTAAAAAAAAAAGCCAACCCAACTTTCATTTCTTGCTTCTTTTATCCTTAAGCTCAGCAATAAACTAGCACTCTTTGGTTAAAAAGTCAAGGGAACAGATGGATAATTCCGGTGCTTCAGCATCTGTATTTCAAACGGAGCATGTCAATGACGAGGGCGCCTCCCGGGGCTAGTGCGGAGCGTCTCCAGGAGCATGCGCGGCGCTGCTGTCAGTCAGCGGCCGTCCCGCCCCGCTCCGGAACTAGCTGCGCTGCAGGCCGGCGGCCGGGGTGGCTGGAACGCAGCGGCGACAGGTCCTTCTAAGGAGGAAGTAAGAGGTTGCACTGCGCGGAACTGTACCACCTAGGCTTGGCAGCTGGCAAATCACAGGCAGGGCCTGGAAAAGATACTGCTGCTAAGTAGGCACAAACCTCAGAGGCAGTTTAGCAAAGACAGTGGGAGGTCTGGAGTTCTGTCCCAGAAGACCTGCGTTGTGTCCTACCCCGCCTCTTGCTAGTTATGTGACCTTAGGGAAGGTACTTCACAGTTTTCTGCTCTGAAAACCGGGCAGGTAAGTGCCGACTTCAGACGACTGTGGGGAGGATGAATGAGAAAACGTTGCATGTAAAATGCTTAGCTCCGTGCTCCCATGTAGGTGGCTATTTAAGAGCAATTAGAACTCATTACATATAAGAAGGGTGCCAAAGTATTTATTAAAGTGTCATTCAAAATTTCAAATGCAAAAACTGGAAAGGACCTTCTGAAGCCATCCGGTCTGACGTCCTCTTTTTGAGATGGGTAGAGTGGCCGGGAATGTCCCAATCTTAGCCCTGTGCACCTGCTTCCAAACCACACTAGCACCAGATTCCAGTGCCACCAATGTAGCGCCCCCAAAGGTATATTCATCCCCTGCTGCAGTGCCTGGTGCTCAACGAAGATTTGTTCAATTTGAAACTCAGGGATGCTAGACATGTCACCAGAAGAGAGAGTTTTCACTTTGTGTTTCAGCTTCTACGTCTTTCTGAAGAAGTAAATGAGTATAATGCTGCGAACTGCTTAGGGCATGACACATGTTATAAAAAAAACTTAATGTGTGGGCCAAAAACGTGGAATATTTTAAGGAAAACTGCTAATGTATGAAAATATAGTTCTATCTCCGTTCTTCAGCAACCAGAAAATGTTTTCTTAGACGCTTACTTTACACCTCAGATTAAGTTGTGTTAAATATGTTGAGAACGGAGCTTAAAAAATTATGAGTTGCCAAATGTCCCACAGAAATATGCTCAGACAAATAAACACACAATTTTCTTGATATTTCCAAAATGCCTTTAGGAATTTGTAGCAGTCCATTTCCTTTTCTTAAGAATTAGGATCAAATAAAGACACTTGTCCCTCTTCTCAGAAATACCTTCCCTCTTGTAAGATCAGGCCAAGATTCCTGGTTTTATGCATGGCCATGCTAGCTTTGTTCCCTTAGCAAATGGAATCCACAGAGAACCCCTTGACCACCATCCACCGCTCCTACCTCTTTCTGCTGTTTAGAGTAGGACGGCCAGACGCAGGGGACAGTTAGCCTCCGAAGACCTGCCACAAGATGGGTGACAGTCAGGCTTCAACCGTACATGGGCAACTTATTGTTATTCTGTCCCGTCTCTTTTGGAAGCAGGGCCAGATAGAAATAGGTGGCTCCCCAGGCAGCCATAACTTGGTGTCTTGACAGTTTTTAAATATGTGCCACATATTTATTTAGGCTCCATGTGGGAAGGATGGATAAGGAAGACCACTAGCAGTGGCACCAGCTTCTCTCTTCTCCCAAACAATCAGCTTGTCTCAAACATGATTACCCAATGTACAAAACAAAAGCCCTTCATTCTGATTGAGTGGGATATTTGTTCACTCAAACAGTTAAGCCATCCTCCTAAGGAAGCAGATTAAACAGGGCCACCATGGACAGTTTGCAGGTCATATATAAATGACACCTGCAGGAGTTGCACAAAACTCTACATTGTGGCCTTGTGGCCCTGAGTTTAAATAACTCCTATTATTATTCCTGTATTTCCCTGGGAGAGGGGCCACACACAGCCCCACCCCACACAATTTATAACTGGATTCTTTCTAACCTCTCAGACTGCTCTCTGTAACAGGAGTGCTAGGAAAAATAATTTTTTCCATCTTGCTATAATACTAGCGATATTTTTAACACCTTCTAAATACTAGCACCCCAGGCAACTCCTGTCTGACCCACCCTTTAATCTGGCTCTGCATGGAATAGAGTATAAAAAAAGAGGAAAGAAGAAATTTGTGGTAATGAGAGATCACTGGAGATATTTAAAAGCTCACAAAATACAGATGAATAAAATAGGGATTCCACCGTGTGATGCTTAGCCAATGCGTAAATCATCATTGCTCAGAATACACTGAAGATCCAAAAAATTAGGAATCAAATCTATTTTGGTTCATTTCACTCCTCATCAAATGGAGGAAATAACAAACTATAAACCGTAAAACTTTATATCCTTTCAAAGGGTTCTCACATTTATGATGTCATTTCTTTTTAACTGAAGGTGCAAACTTCTCAGTTCATAATACTTTATTGTCATTCATCATTGGGCCATGTAATGCCCTTCTTATTGTATTAGTTTTTCCCCTTAATTCCAACCTTCCATCCTAGTCACCTCTCCCCAATAAGTTTCCAAACTAACATGTTGATAATGAGTCTTTAAAGATGCATGTGTTCTAGTAAAATATGGAGTGTTGTTTGGAACATGTTTCTGTTTTTAATTTATCATTTAATCTTGTTTTGAAGATCGATGCTGCTATAACTATAGTTAGCTTGTTATTTTTAACTCCTGTAAGGTATTCCATAGTGTACATTCACTTAACTTTTTAAACCTTTGAAAAATTTTGGCAAAATAAACATAATAAAACATTTACCATTTTGGCCATTTTTATGTGTACATTTCTGTGGCATTAGGTGCATTCACACTGATCTGCAACCATCACCACCAGCCATCTCCAGAACTTTTTCATCTTCCCAAACTGAAGTCTCTTAGACACTAACTCCTCATTCTTCCTTACCCCCAGCCCTTTGCAATCACCATTGCATCCACTGTATTTTAC
The DNA here is from genome assembly GCF_027409185.1 of Cynocephalus volans. Taxonomy (NCBI): domain Eukaryota; kingdom Metazoa; phylum Chordata; class Mammalia; order Dermoptera; family Cynocephalidae; genus Cynocephalus; species Cynocephalus volans. The sequence goes on from NC_084475.1 coordinate 43,872,110, forward strand.
CACTCCCCTGCTGGTGGACACCTAGATAGTCTTCAGGACACAGTACCACAAACTACATCACAACCAATGACCTCATACATGTCCTCTTAAGAAATCTTGTGAGAATTTCTCTGATGTATGGATCCAAAAGGGGATTTTGGGGTCAAAGAGGATACATTGCTTTCTAGAATGACTGTACTAGTTTACAATGTCCTCAACAGTACACCAGCCTGCTCATCTTGTTACATCGGCCATCTCTGGAATTATCTACCTTTTGATTTTTTTCCATTCTAATAGTCTTATTTTCATTTGAATTTCTTTGTTTACTAAAGAGTTTGAGCATTTCTTAACATTCTTATTAGTTATTTGAGCTTCCCTTTCTGAGTATTGCCTAATCAGTACTTTGCTTGTTTTAAAATTGGGCTTCACGCCTTGTTTCTTGTTGATATTTGTTTCTTATTGATTTTCAGGAGTTGTTAGTATAAGTGATAAGTTCTTGCTAGTTTTGGATGTTACAAATATTTTCTCCAAGCTTATCTGTTAGTTACTTTGTTTACGGTATTCTTTATTTTGACAGTATCAAATTTATCATTTTTTTAAATCTTAGAATTTGTATTTTTGGGGTCTTGTTCCAGAATTCTTTCCCCCACCCATATAAAAAATACACTGTTCTCAATTAATTTTTTTCACATTTACTTTAGCTTTTTATATTCTATATTTTGTTTATAATTTTTCCTTTTTTTGTAGTATGATTCCGTTTTTGCCTTTTAGATTTATGCCTTTAATCCATCTGAAGTGCACCTTTTCATTGTTTCATAAAAGTTATAAGGTTCAGCTTTATTTTGCCACATCGTAGTGATGAACTTGCCCAGCACAATTTACAAACAATCCCTCTTTTCTGCATTGTTTTGTGGTACCAACATTATCTTACATGACGTTCCCGTGTGGTACTACTTCTAAGAACTCTGTTCTCTTCCAGTGGTTTGTTTGCTGTTCCTGATTCAGTACCATGTTGTTATGGCTTCGTCATACGTCTCAATGTCTGCTGGGATGAATATTTTCTCTTTGCTTATGTGTTTCAAAATGGCCATAGCTATTTGTGGAATTTTACTTTTCCATATTAGAATAAATTTGTGGAGTACCTTAACAAATTCTCTTGGAAATTTAATGGGATTGCCTGGAATATCTAGATTAATTTGGGGAGTATTGACCTTTACTCAATATGACATCCTTTTACAGGAAATATTGATTTCTGTCCATTTATTCAGACTTTCCCTTATGTCCTTTAACAGAATATTTTTAGTTTTTATTTTATAAAGATCAAAGCCATTGTTTTGTTAATTTCTGGATACATTGTCATTTTTGTTAATATTGTAAATGGCATCTTATTTTCATGGTTATTATTGCTAGTATAGAGAAATACTGTTTTTTGTAAATTCACCTTATAATACAGCAATCTTGCTAATTTCTTTTAAGTTCTAATAGTTTTTTGATTCTTTTGAATTTTCTATGTGGATAATATTATTGTCTGAAAAGAATAAGTTTTACCTTTCCCATCTAATCCTTACACTTCTTATGTCTTTTTCTTACCTATATCATTGGCCAATTTCTTTTGTACTATTTTAAATGGAGAAGTGATTATGGGAATTCTTGTCTTGTGTCCAATATTATTAGGAACAAGTTTCTCCCTTATATATGAATGTTTAATATAGGTTTTCGGTATGTAGCCTATTTAAAGCCAGGGAAATTATCTTATATTCATAATTTTTCTGGGGTCGTTTAACTTTGTCAAATGCTTTGTTGGCATGTTCTTAGATAAACAAGTGATTTTTGTCCTCTGTACCATATTGCCTCTCACTCTAATGAACAAAAGGAAGGGAAGAGAAGGTGGGATCATTAAGCATCTGTCCTATGCCAAGGAATCCTGACAGGCTAAAGTGAGAATCAGAGATTATTGGCAGATTTCAGTGAACAATACCAGGGGCAGGGAAACTGTGGTTCTTTAGGGCTTCATAGGAAGCAATTAAAGAGATTGTGAGGGGGGAAAAAAGTCACATTGAAATTGTATAATGCGGAGTTTCAAGATGGCGGCGGCTGCGGCGGCTGGCGCGGAGTAGCTGAGGTGGAAAAGGTGGCCACTGGGCCTCAGGCAGCCAGGAAACTTGTGGACCTTCCTCTGGCCATCTCTTAAGGGAGGACTGCTGCTGCTGGCCGGTCGTGGGGGCTCAACGCCACTTTGCCCCCGGCAGGAGAGGCTGCCTCATTTACAGGCAACAGCTTTGAAGTGTGGAGCAGGAAAAGAACTGATTCTTAGCTGCAAAAGCGAGTCTTGAAACAGGGAACACGGCGCCAGGGCTGCTGTGGATGCAGCCAGGATCCCGGAGGCTGGGGCCGCACTGAAGGTGGCCAGCTGCCCTATTCAGGATTCGAGGTTTCAGGCCGGCATTAAAGAAGATTCCTGGGAGCGCCCGAGCGGCGCCGCGACTGAACAGCCCGAGGCGGCAGCGCCGAGAACACGGAAGGCAAGAAACCAGAGACAGAGCAAGCGCCCAACCTGGCACAGCACTGTGAGTGATCCCTGGCACAGCTCTGTTCGGGGGGGTGGATGCCCACGCGGCTACTGCCTGCACCACCAGGCCACTCACTGCCACGGTGCTGCCTCCATTTTCCCAGGTGCGGGCAGCTCCGCCCTGCTCGGCCATCACTGAGCCCATTTGCTTGGCCTGGCGCGGGGCTTTCCGGACCCTGCGGGCCGACTTCCTCTCCCACTCCCTCCGCGGTTCTCTGGCAGGGCTGGGGGTGTGGGGCGTCCCGACCAGTTTTGGGAGGGCTAGGAAGTACGGGCGGCCGACTGTCACTCCACCACACCCTGGACTCCGGCCCCGGTAAACTTCCTGTTACTGGGAGACAGATACCATCTCTGCGACCACCAGTTTGGAAAAAAGCCTAACGAATTTCTGGTTGGGAATAGTGTGGTAGGAGAGTTCCCAGGTCCGCTTGAACCTGCCGGAGAGCAGGCTGCAGGCGGGCACTAGACTCGGTTTATACCCGGGGGGATACAAAGGTGAACAAGACCCGAGAAAGATCTACACAGTGCTACAAAGGCACCCAGAGAGACCGGTCGTCTGTGCCTAGCAGAAACCTGGTAGACTTCCTGGGCGAGGCGGTGCTGAGCAGGGTCTTGAAGGCCCAGCTGATAGACGAGGGGTGCAGAAGACACGCCCCAGCCCAGCACAGTGTGCACAGAGGGGGGAGACGTGCGGCCAGGGAGGCGGAGACTCGACAGAAACCACACACCAGGTGGGGTTGCCACTGCACGATCTAACAGCCTGGGCCAGAGCACACGGAACGGGGAGAAGTCCTGTACAGAAAGTGAAAGCTCAACAGAGATCACACACCCTGTGGTACGTGATCCACCAGCCCAGCAGAGTACAAGCTGACCAGAAAGGTGGATCCCCGGAGAAGCCCAAGACCCGAGGCAACCACACACACAAGACACTAGAGGCCAACTGAGCAGTCACGGCGGGAGCCATACCAAATTGGCAACCACAGCAACATCCTAGTTAGTCATTAGTCTTAAACCGGTGGACTGTGAAACCCCCTGCCACAATGAATAAACACCAAAAAAAAGACACCAGAAATACAAAAAATCAAGAAAGTACACCACCAAAAGTTAATAAATCTCATACTCTAGATCCTATAGAACAAGAAGCCCTTGAAATAACTGACAAGGAATTTCGTGTGATAATTCTAAGGAAACTGAATGAGATACAAGAAAACTCAGCTAGACATCATGATGAAATGAGGAAAAGTATACAGGATCTGAAAGAGGAAATATACAAGGAAATCAATGTCCTGAAAAAAAATGTAGCAGAACTTGCTGAACTGAAGAAGTTATTCAGCGAAATAAAAAACACAACGGAGAGTTTAACCAGCAGGCTTGTCGAAGTTGAAGAGAGAACCTCTGAACTTGAAGATGGGCTGTTTGAAATAACACAAGCAGACAAAAAGAAAGAAAAAAGAATCAAGGACATGGAAGAAAATCTGAGAGAGATATCAGACAACCTCAAGCGCTCAAATATCCGAGTCATGGGTATTCCAGAAGGGGAGGAAAATGGAGAATCCATTGAAAACATATTCAACAAAATAGTGGCAGAAAACTTCCCAGGTATAAGAAAAATCACAGATCTTCAGATCCAGGAAGCTCAACGATCTCCAAATGTATTCAACCCAAAAAGGCCTTCTCCAAGACATGTCATAGTCAAATTGGCAAAACTCAGAGACAAAGAGAGAATCTTAAAAGCTGCAAGAGAGAAACGTCAAATCACCTATAAGGGAGCCCCAATCAGGTTAACATCAGACTTTTCATCACAAACCCTAAAAGCTAGAAAGGAATGGGATGATATTTTCAAAATACTAAAAGACAAAGATTGCCAGCCAAGAATACTCTACCCTGCAAGGCTATCCTTCCGAAATGAGGGGCAAATAGTATATTTCTCAGACAAACAAAAACTGCGGGAGTTCACTATCACAAGACCACCCTTACAAGAAATCCTCAAGGGAGTACTGGGTTTGGTTCCTGAAAAATAACTACCACTGCCATAAAAACCTAAGAAAAATCTAAACCCGCTAGTACAATTAAAATGGCAATCATGAAGAGAAAACAAGCTAACAAAAACACTATCTACAACCTAAGGAACCAACAAACAAAGAAACCAAACAGTAAATCAGAAAGCAAGGAACAAAAGACACCTAAGACAACCAAACAACCAATAAAATGCTAGGAATAAATCAACACCTTTCTATAACAACTCTTAATGTTAAAGGCTTAAATTCCCCAATTAAAAGACACAGACTGGCTGACTGGATCAAAAAGCAGGACCCAACTATATGCTGCCTACAAGAGACCCACCTCACCCATAAAGATTCACACAGACTAAGAGTGAAAGGATGGAAAAAGATTTACCATGCAAACAGAAAAGAAAAACGAGCTGGAGTGGCTATTCTTATATCTGACAAAATAGACTTTAAACTAAAAACCATAAAAAGAGACAATGAGGGACACTACTTAATGATAAAAGGACTGATCCATCAAGAAGACATAACAATCATAAATATGTACGCACCCAATGTTGGAGCAGCCAGATTTATAAAACAAACTCTATTAGACCTAAAGAAGGAAATAGACACTAATACCATAATAGCAGGGGACCTGAACACTCCACTGTCAATATTAGACAGATCATCTAGGCAAAGAATCAGTAGAGAAACACAAGATCTAAACAAGACTCTAGACCAATTGGAATTGGCAGATATCTACAGAACATTCCACCCAACAACCTCAGAATATTCATTCTTCTCATCAGCACATGGATCATTCTCCAGGATAGATCACATATTAGGTCACAAATCTAGTCTCAATAAATTCAAAAAAATTGGAATTATCCCATGTATCTTCTCAGACCACAATGGATTAAAACTAGAAATTAATAACAAACAAAACTCTGGAAACTATACAAACACATGGAAATTAAACAGCATTCTACTTAATGACATATGGGTCCAAGAAGAAATCAAGCAGGAAATCAAAAAGTTTATTGAAACTAATGAAAACAATGATACATCATACCAAAACCTGTGGGATACTGCAAAAGCAGTATTGAGGGGAAAATTTATTGCATTAAATGCTCACTTCAGAAGAATGGAAAGATGGCAAGTGAACAACCTAACACTTCACCTTAAAGAACTAGAAAAACAAGAACAATCCAATCCTAAAGTTAGCAGACGGAAAGAAATCATTAAGATCAGAGCAGAACTGAATGAAATTGAAAACCAAAAAACAATTCAAAAGATCAACGAATCAAAAAGTTGGTTTTTTGAAAAGATAAATAAAATTGACAAACCATTAGCATGGCTAACAAAAAAAAGAAGAGAGAAGACTCAAATAACAAAAATTAGAAATGAAAAAGGCGATATTACAACTGATTCATCTGAAATACAAGGAATCATTCGAGACTACTATAAACAACTATACGCCAACAAATTTGAAAATCTGGAGGAAATGGATAAATTTCTGGACACACACAAGCTCCCAAAACTGAACCGTGAAGACGTAGAAAATTTGAACAGACCAATAACAATAAAGGAGATTGAAGCTGTTATCAGAAGGCTCCCAACAAAGAAAAGCCCAGGACCAGATGGATTCACAGCAGAATTTTACCAAACATTCAAACAGGAATTGACACCGATTCTTTACAAACTATTCCAAAAGATTGAAACGGACGCAAATCTCCCAAACTCATTCTATGAAGCAAACATCATCCTGATACCAAAACCAGGTAAAGATATAACCAAAAAAGAAAACTACAGGCCGATATCCTTGATGAATATAGATGCAAAAATCCTCACTAAAATACTAGCAAACAGAATACAGCAACACATACGAAAAATTATTCATCACGATCAAGTGGGATTCATCCCAGGGATGCAAGGTTGGTTCAACATACGCAAATCAATAAATGTGATACACCATATTAATAAACTCAAACACAAGGACCATATGATCATCTCTATAGATGCTGAAAAAGCATTTGATAAAGTTCAGCACTCATTCATGACAAAGACCCTCTATAAGTTAGGTATAGAGGGAAAGTATCTCAACATAATTAAAGCCATATATGCCAAACCCACTGCCAATATCATCCTGAATGGGGAAAAGCTGAAAGCTTTTCCTTTAAGAACAGGCACTAGACAAGGATGCCCACTCTCACCACTCCTATTCAACATAGTGTTGGAAGTACTAGCCAGAGCAATCAGAGAAGAGAAGGAAATAAAGGGCATCCAGATTGGAAAAGATGAAGTCAAACTGTCCCTGTTTGCAGATGACATGATCCTATATATCGAACAGCCTAAAACCTCTACAAAAAAACTGTTGGAATTGATAAATGATTTCAGCACAGTAGCAGGATACAAAATCAACACACAAAAATCAGTAGCATTTCTTTTCTCCAATAGTGAACATGCAGAAGGAGAAATCAAGAAAGCCTGCCCATTTACAATAGCCACCAAAAAAATAAAATACTTAGGAATTGAGTTAACCAAGGAGGTGAAAAATCTCTATAATGAGAACTACAAACCACTGCTGAGAGAAATTAGAGAGGATACAAGAAGATGGAAAGATATCCCATGCTCTTGGATTGGAAGAATCAACATAGTGAAAATGTCCATACTACCCAAAGTGATATACAAATTCAATGCAATCCCCATCAAAATTCCAAAGACATTTTTCTCAGAAATGGAAAAAACTATTCAGACATTTATATGGAACAATAAAAGACCACGAATAGCCAAAGCAATGCTCAGCAAAAAAAATAAAGCTGGAGGCATAACACTACCTGACTTTAAGCTATACTACAAAGCTATAATAACCAAAACAGTATGGTACTGGCATAAAAACAGACACACTGACCAATGGAATAGAATAGAGAATCCAGAAATCAACCCTCACACTTACTGCCATCTGATCTTTGACAAAGGCACCAAGCCTATTCACTGGGAAAGGGACTGCCTCTTCAGCAAGTGGTGCTGGGATAACTGGATATCGTTATGCAGGAGAATGAAACTAGATCCATACCTCTCACCATATACTAAAATCAACTCAAAATGGATTAAGGATTTAAATATACACCCTGAGACAATAAAACTTCTTAAAGAAAACATAGGGGAAACACTTCAGGAAATAGGACTGGGCACAGACTTCATGAATACGACCCCCAAAGCACGGGCAACCAAAGGAAAAATAAACAAATGGGATTATATCAAACTAAAAAGCTTCTGCACAGCAAAAGAAACAATTAAAAGAGTTAAAAGACAACCAACAGAGTGGGAGAAAATATTTGCAAAATATACATCTGACAAAGGATTAATATCCAGAATATATAAGGAACTCAAACAACTTTACAAGAAGAAAACAAGCAACCCAATGAAAAAATGGGCAAAAGAGCTAAGTAGGCATTTCTCTAAGGAAGATATCCAAATGGCCAACAGACATATGAAAAAATGCTCAACATCACTCAGCATCCGGGAAATGCAAATCAAAACCACATTGAGATACCATCTAACCCCAGTTAGGATGGCTAAAATCCAAAAGACTCTGAACGATAAATGCTGGCGAGGCTGCGGAGAAAAAGGAACTCTCATACATTGTTGGTGGGACTGCAAAATGGTGCAGCCTCTATGGAAAATGGTATGGAGGTTCCTTAAACAATTGCAAATAGATCTACCATACGACCCAGCCATCCCACTGTTGGGAATATACCCAGAGGAATGGAAATCATCACGTCGAAGGTATACCTGTTCCCCAATGTTCATCGCAGCACTCTTTACAATAGCCAAGAGTTGGAACCAGCCCAAATGCCCATCATCAGATGAGTGGATACGGAAAATGTGGTACATCTACACAATGGAATACTACTCAGCTATAAAAACGAATGAAATACTGCCATTTGCAACAACATGGATGGACCTCGAGAGAATTATATTAAGTGAAACAAGTCAGGCACAGAAAGAGAAATACCACATGTTCTCACTTATTGGTGGGAGCTAAAAATTAATATATAAATTCACACACACACATACACACATACACACACAAACCGGGGGGGGGGGAAGAAGATATAACAACCACAATTATTTGAAGTTGATACAACAAACAAACAGAAAGGACATGGTTGGGGGGGAGGGGGGAGGGAGAAGGGAGGGAGGTTTTGGTGATGGGGAGCATTAATCAGCTACAATGTATATCGACAAAATAAAATTAAAAAAAAAAAAAAAAAAAAAAAGAAATTGATTAATGGACATGAAGAACGATTATGTTTTGTAATGATGAATATGATAATTATCCTGATTTGATCATCACACATTGTGCAAGTAATAGATCTGCAACATAACCAGCACCATTTTAGACAAGCCCATGTACAAAATGGTGCAGCCCACCTCCTCCCTTCCCCTCTCCCCTTCCCTTTATGAGAAGCCTCCTAACTTAAACAGAACCCCCTTTTGTTTCTGCAAGGACACAGTTCTCCACCCTGATCCATATTAGCATAATGACCCTCCTTGATGGTATCAGCCAGCCCTTGGTGCACTGTATAAACTCTACCACCCCTGCACCTGGGGCTGTCCCCCATTTTCAGGGCAGCCCAGGGCTCTCCTCCATTTTGAGTACAGCCTGGCAGATTTCTTTCTTTAATAAAGCTTGAACGGTACCAGCATCTTGGCTCACTTTCTTTCACACATGTATTGATATTCAACTCCGTACCCCACAAATATGTATAATTACTTATGTTTCAATAAAAAAATAAAATAAAACCTAGAAAAGATGCAAAATATAAAATAAAACATTTCAAACTTTAAAATTAAAAAAAAAGAAGCTAAAAAAAAAAAAAATGAAATAACACAAGCAGACAAAAAGAAAGAAAAAAGAATCAAGGACATGGAAGAAAATCTGAGAGAGATATCAGACAACCTCAAGCGCTCAAATATCTGAGTCATGGGTATTCCAGAAGGGGAGGAAAATGGAGAATCCATTGAAAACATATTCAACAAAATAGTGGCAGAAAACTTCCCAGGTATAAGAAAAATCACAGATCTTCAGATCCAGGAAGCTCAACGATCTCCAAATGTATTCAACCCAAAAAGGCCTTCTCCAAGACATGTCATAGTCAAATTGGCAAAACTCAGAGACAAAGAGAGAATCTTAAAAGCTGCAAGAGAGAAACGTCAAATCACCTATAAGGGAGCCCCAATCAGGTTAACATCAGACTTTTCATCACAAACCCTAAAAGCTAGAAAGGAATGGGATGATATTTTCAAAATACTAAAAGACAAAGATTGCCAGCCAAGAATACTCTACCCTGCAAGGCTATCCTTCCGAAATGAGGGGCAAATAGTATATTTCTCAGACAAACAAAAACTGCGGGAGTTCACTATCACAAGACCACCCTTACAAGAAATCCTCAAGGGAGTACTGGGTTTGGTTCCTGAAAAATAACTACCACTGCCATAAAAACCTAAGAAAAATCTAAACCCGCTAGTACAATTAAAATGGCAATCATGAAGAGAAAACAAGCTAACAAAAACACTATCTACAACCTAAGGAACCAACAAACAAAGAAACCAAACAGTAAATCAGAAAGCAAGGAACAAAAGACACCTAAGACAACCAAACAACCAATAAAATGCTAGGAATAAATCAACACCTTTCTATAACAACTCTTAATGTTAAAGGCTTAAATTCCCCAATTAAAAGACACAGACTGGCTGACTGGATCAAAAAGCAGGACCCAACTATATGCTGCCTACAAGAGACCCACCTCACCCATAAAGATTCACACAGACTAAGAGTGAAAGGATGGAAAAAGATTTACCATGCAAACAGAAAAGAAAAACGAGCTGGAGTGGCTATTCTTATATCTGACAAAATAGACTTTAAACTAAAAACCATAAAAAGAGACAATGAGGGACACTACTTAATGATAAAAGGACTGATCCATCAAGAAGACATAACAATCATAAATATGTACGCACCCAATGTTGGAGCAGCCAGATTTATAAAACAAACTCTATTAGACCTAAAGAAGGAAATAGACACTAATACCATAATAGCAGGGGACCTGAACACTCCACTGTCAATATTAGACAGATCATCTAGGCAAAGAATCAGTAGAGAAACACAAGATCTAAACAAGACTCTAGACCAATTGGAATTGGCAGATATCTACAGAACATTCCACCCAACAACCTCAGAATATTCATTCTTCTCATCAGCACATGGATCATTCTCCAGGATAGATCACATATTAGGTCACAAATCTAGTCTCAATAAATTCAAAAAAATTGGAATTATCCCATGTATCTTCTCAGACCACAATGGATTAAAACTAGAAATTAATAACAAACAAAACTCTGGAAACTATACAAACACATGGAAATTAAACAGCATTCTACTTAATGACATATGGGTCCAAGAAGAAATCAAGCAGGAAATCAAAAAGTTTATTGAAACTAATGAAAACAATGATACATCATACCAAAACCTGTGGGATACTGCAAAAGCAGTATTGAGGGGAAAATTTATTGCATTAAATGCTCACTTCAGAAGAATGGAAAGATGGCAAGTGAACAACCTAACACTTCACCTTAAAGAACTAGAAAAACAAGAACAATCCAATCCTAAAGTTAGCAGACGGAAAGAAATCATTAAGATCAGAGCAGAACTGAATGAAATTGAAAACCAAAAAACAATTCAAAAGATCAACGAATCAAAAAGTTGGTTTTTTGAAAAGATAAATAAAATTGACAAACCATTAGCATGGCTAACAAAAAAAAGAAGAGAGAAGACTCAAATAACAAAAATTAGAAATGAAAAAGGCGATATTACAACTGATTCATCTGAAATACAAGGAATCATTCGAGACTACTATAAACAACTATACGCCAACAAATTTGAAAATCTGGAGGAAATGGATAAATTTCTGGACACACACAAGCTCCCAAAACTGAACCGTGAAGACGTAGAAAATTTGAACAGACCAATAACAATAAAGGAGATTGAAGCTGTTATCAGAAGGCTCCCAACAAAGAAAAGCCCAGGACCAGATGGATTCACAGCAGAATTTTACCAAACATTCAAACAGGAATTGACACCGATTCTTTACAAACTATTCCAAAAGATTGAAACGGACGCAAATCTCCCAAACTCATTCTATGAAGCAAACATCATCCTGATACCAAAACCAGGTAAAGATATAACCAAAAAAGAAAACTACAGGCCGATATCCTTGATGAATATAGATGCAAAAATCCTCACTAAAATACTAGCAAACAGAATACAGCAACACATACGAAAAATTATTCATCACGATCAAGTGGGATTCATCCCAGGGATGCAAGGTTGGTTCAACATACGCAAATCAATAAATGTGATACACCATATTAATAAACTCAAACACAAGGACCATATGATCATCTCTATAGATGCTGAAAAAGCATTTGATAAAGTTCAGCACTCGTTCATGACAAAGACCCTCTATAAGTTAGGTATAGAGGGAAAGTATCTCAACATAATTAAAACCATATATGCCAAACCCACTGCCAATATCATCCTGAATGGGGAAAAGCTGAAAGCTTTTCCTTTAAGAACAGGCACTAGACAAGGATGCCCACTCTCACCACTCCTATTCAACATAGTGTTGGAAGTACTAGCCAGAGCAATCAGAGAAGAGAAGGAAATAAAGGGCATCCAGATTGGAAAAGATGAAGTCAAACTGTCCCTGTTTGCAGATGACATGATCCTATATATCGAACAGCCTAAAACCTCTACAAAAAAACTGTTGGAATTGATAAAGGATTTCAGCACAGTAGCAGGATACAAAATCAACACACAAAAATCAGTAGCATTTCTTTTCTCCAATAGTGAACATGCAGAAGGAGAAATCAAGAAAGCCTGCCCATTTACAATAGCCACCAAAAAAATAAAATACTTAGGAATTGAGTTAACCAAGGAGGTGAAAAATCTCTATAATGAGAACTACAAACCACTGCTGAGAGAAATTAGAGAGGATACAAGAAGATGGAAAGATATTCCATGCTCTTGGATTGGAAGAATCAACATAGTGAAAATGTCCATACTACCCAAAGTGATATACAAATTCAATGCAATCCCCATCAAAATTCCAAAGACATTTTTCTCAGAAATGGAAAAAACTATTCAGACATTTATATGGAACAATAAAAGACCACGAATAGCCAAAGCAATGCTCAGCAAAAAAAATAAAGCTGGAGGCATAACACTACCTGACTTTAAGCTATACTACAAAGCTATAATAACCAAAACAGTATGGTACTGGCATAAAAACAGACACACTGACCAATGGAATAGAATAGAGAATCCAGAAATCAACCCACACACTTACTGCCATCTGATCTTTGACAAAGGCACCAAGCCTATTCACTGGGGAAGGGACTGCCTCTTCAGCAAGTGGTGCTGGGATAACTGGATATCGATATGCAGGAGAATGAAACTAGATCCATACCTCTCACCGTATACTAAAATCAACTCAAAATGGATTAAGGATTTAAATATACACCCTGAGACAATAAAACTTCTTAAAGAAAACATAGGGGAAACACTTCAGGAAATAGGACTGGGCACAGACTTCATGAATACGACCCCCAAAGCACGGGCAACCAAAGGAAAAATAAACAAATGGGATTATATCAAACTAAAAAGCTTCTGCACAGCAAAAGAAACAATTAAAAGAGTTAAAAGACAACCAACAGAGTGGGAGAAAATATTTGCAAAATATACATCTGACAAAGGATTAATATCCAGAATATATAAGGAACTCAAACAACTTTACAAGAAGAAAACAAGCAACCCAATGAAAAAATGGGCAAAAGAGCTAAGTAGGCATTTCTCTAAGGAAGATATCCAAATGGCCAACAGACATATGAAAAAATGCTCAACATCACTCAGCATCCGGGAAATGCAAATCAAAACCACATTGAGATACCATCTAACCCCAGTTAGGATGGCTAAAATCCAAAAGACTCTGAACGATAAATGCTGGCGAGGTTGCGGAGAAAAAGGAACTCTCATACATTGTTGGTGGGACTGCAAAATGGTGCAGCCTCTATGGAAAATGGTATGGAGGTTCCTTAAACAATTGCAAATAGATCTACCATACGACCCAGCCATCCCACTGTTGGGAATATACCCAGAGGAATGGAAATCATCAAGTCGAAGGTATACCTGTTCCCCAATGTTCATCGCAGCACTCTTTACAATAGCCAAGAGTTGGAACCAGCCCAAATGCCCATCATCAGATGAGTGGATACGGAAAATGTGGTACATCTACACAATGGAATACTACTCAGCTATAAAAACGAATGAAATACTGCCATTTGCAACAACATGGATGGACCTCGAGAGAATTATATTAAGTGAAACCAGTCAGGTACAGAAAGAGAAATACCACATGTTCTCACTTATTGGAGGGAGCTAAAAATTAATATATAAATTCACACACACACATACACACATACACACACAAACCGGGGGGGGGGGGAAGAAGATATAACAACCACAATTATTTGAAGTTGATACAACAAACAAACAGAAAGGACATTGTTGGGGGGGAGGGGGGGAGGGAGAAGGGAGGGAGGTTTTGGTGATGGGGAGCATTAATCAGCTACAATGTATATCGACAAAATAAAATTTAAAAAAAAAAAAAAAAAAAGAAATTGTATAATGCTGTGATTAAAAGGGGAAAAAGTAACCTAAATCTACTGAGTATTTACTATGTGGCAGGCTCTGAATTGGGCAATTTTAAAGCTGTTATGTCCCTTAAACCTCATAACAATTCAAGGAGGTGGACATTATATCCCTATTTTATTTTATTTTAGCATTACACAATGTAAACATTTTTTGTGGCCCTTTACCCATTTCTCCCTAATTCCCCAACCCCCTTCCCACCTCTGGAGTCCTCAGTTCCATTCTCTCATTTTGAGAGTTCAAGGAGTTTTTGTAATTGTTCTTTCTTTTCTTTCTTTCTTTTTTTTTCTTCAGCTCCCACTTACGAGGAAATGTGGTATTTCTCTTTCTGTGCCTGGCTTATTTCATGTAACATAATTTTTTCTAAGTTGATCTGTGTTGTTGTGAATGGCAGAATTTTGTTCCTTTTCATGGCAGAGTCGTATTCCATTATGTATATATACCATATTTTCCTTATCCAGTCATCTGTCGATGGACATGTAGGTTGGTTCCAACTTTTAGCTGCTGTAAATGGAGCTGCAATAAACATAGGAGTGCAGGTATCTCTTAAACATGATGTATATCCCCATTTTAAAAGTTAAGGAAATAAAAGCTTAAAGAGTTAAGTAACTTGTCCAAGTTCTTGCAGCTAGCAAGTGATAGAGCCAGTGTTCAATCAGGTCTCTTCCCAAAGCTCAGTTTTTTCCCACACGCCATATTATGTTCCTTTGGAGATTTCTAATGATAATAAGAAACATAGTCATTCATCAAAAACAGTTTCATCTGAATATGTGTAAATGTGGGAAAAAAGAAAATGAACCACAGAGCTCCTTGGAGAAATGAGTGATTCCAGGACTAGAACAGAGAAGGTACAAGATTAGCTTGGAACATGTTATTATGCCCGAAAGTAAAGAAGTTTTCATAAAAAGTGATGGGGACCTGTCAAAAGGATATAGGTCACAGCTTGAAGGGGTTCCAACTGGCCAAATCTGGAAAGACTTGAGCATTAAAAGAAATAAGAATAGTAATTCTTTGTAATCCATTGAATAAAATAAGAATTCACAAGTCCATACTGATAATAAATAGATAAATAAAAGTAGGGGAGATAAGTTTCTTCCTTGAGGTAGAATACAAGCCAATAAATGTGGAGTGAGTGGTATGGTTGGAAAAAAACCACTATTTTGCAATCATCATAACAAAGATTGGTTTAGACTTGAATCATCAATGGATGTTATATCTAGGGTGTAAATTTTGATGTCATCCATGATATTTTTACAGTCTGTAAATGTTTCCTCACAGATTATTTATTAGGTGCAAGAAGGAAAGTAGTAAATATGCTGTGAGACACTAGACAACACCTTGACTCAGTAATAAAAATCGGTATCACCAATGATGTACTCATGTGCTCCAGATGTGATACTTTGAGAAGGACCCAACGTCACTTTATGTAGTATTTTGGCCACACATGCATAACCTGAATCTAATCATAATGAAATATCAGTGAAACTCACATTGAGGAACATTCTGTGGAATAGTTGACCTTTACTGAAAGACTGAGGAGCTGTTCTGGATTTAAAGATTAAAAAGATATGACATATAGAATCTAATACATGATCCTTGACAGTATCTTGTACTGGAGAGGAAAATGTTCTAAAAGACATTATAGGTCCAGCTGACAAAAGTGGATTATGGACTATGGATTGGATAAAACTATTGTATCTGTGTTAAATTTCCTGGATTGGATAACTACTGAAGCATTGTAAAAGAATATCCTTGTTCTTAAGAAATACATACTGAAATATTAAGGAGAAAAGGGGTGTTCTCAAATGGTTAAAAAAATAAGTAATAAAATGTATAGAGGTAGAAGAATGAGAAAGCAAATATGGCAATATGGTAAAAATTAGTGAAGCTAAGTAAAGGATATATGGAACTTCTCTGTATGATTTTTATATCTTTTCAGTAAGTATAAAATTATCTCAGAATTGAAAAAATTTGGGGAAAAATTTAGTACGTGTAGCCATTTATCAAAAACACTGATAAATTTTGCAGCCAACGTTTGACCCGTGCCATCTGTTTCCCCATGAGAATGGAATAACAGCACTGCAGAAGGGCATGTTTGTCTCCAAGACTGCTTCATTAGAAGCAGAGACCTCCTTCTTACTGGCTTCACTGCCTTCTATTGCTTGTAAGTTTAGTAACACTATTATAAGGAAAGGAGGTACTTATTGGTGAATAAAGCATTTAATCTTTATTCTTACTCAAAATGTGTTATGTCAAGCCTAAAAATTTCAATTTTACCAAGACTATCAGATCTCCATTTCTCAACATGATACATTTACAACAATATTCTTTAAGAAACCACCCCTCTATGACATCCTGTACTTGCAGGGACTAAAAATCACTTGATCTTTGGTTTAATCTCCAACTATGCTCCAAAATTCTGTATCAGGTTCAGAATCACTTTTGGGATGTGGTTTGAATGGTACCAAGGAGGTCATCCCAAATTGATTATCTTTAATATTTTGCCTATCAGAAGTGAGTAGGAATTTCACAAGTTGAGTTATATTTCTTTTTGTTTGTTTAAAATTCATTTAAAAAATTGTGGTAGAATACATGTAACATAAAATTTACCACCTTAACCATTTTTAAGCAAATGGTTCGTTGGCATTAAGTACATTTATATTGTCGTGCTCACCAGCTTCCATCTATGAAACTCTTTATCTTACAAAACTGAAACTCTGTATCCATTAAAAAATAACTCTCCAATCTCCCTTCCCCTAGACCTTGACTATCACCATTTTTCTCTCTGTCTCTATGGATTTGAGTATGCTGGGTACCTCATGTAAGTGGAATCATACAATATTTATGCTTTTGTGAATGGTTTATTTCACTTAGCATAACGTCATCAAGGTTCACTACTGTTGTAGCATGTGTGAGAATTTCCTTCGTTTCTAAGGCTAAATAATATTTATTGTATGTATATGCCACAGTTCATTTATCCATAGACATTTGGGTTGTGTCCACATTTTGGCTATTGTGAATAATGCTGCTATAAACATTGGTGTAAAATCTATGTTTGAGTTTCCGTTTTCAATTTTTGGGGACATATATCCAAAATTGGAATTGCTAGATGATATGGCAATTCCACTAAAAAAAAATTTTTTTTTTAGGAACTGCCATACTGTTCTATATATTGGTTGTACCATTTTATATTCCCACCATCAACAGTACACAAACATCCCAATTTGTCCACATCCTTGCCAACTCTTGTTATTTCACATTTTCCTGTTTTTGATAGCAGCCATCCTAATGGATATCAGGTGGTATCTCATGGTTTGTCTTCTAATGCAAATTCTCTTGAGAAGTGAAACAAAAATATTATCAGTTATCGATAATGTAGAATCAATTAGTTTGTAAGATTTTTTTTCCCCTCCAAATGACAGTTCTCTCTAGGATGAGGCAGTCAACATTGTGTCTGAATGGACAGTACTTGTGTGTGGTAAAATGAGCCGTGAGCTTGGTGCCAGAGGCTTGTCTCCAACACCTTGCTATGAGGCTCTCGATAAATCAATATAATCCACACATGCTTCCATTTCTTTATCTGAAATATGTGCATAATCCTACACAGCGATGATTCTCAGTCTTTAGTGCACATCTGAATCACCTGGAGAACTTGTTAAAGCACGGATTGCTGTCCCCACCCTCTGCGTTTCTGACTCAGCAGGTCTTGGGTGACCCTGAGAACTGCATTTCTACAGATGCTGCTGATGTTGCTAGCCTGGGGACCACGTGTTGAAAATCATAGCTCTATAGACATGTTTTGGGAGTCAGGTAACGCAAGTAAAATAATTTCCTATAATTGTTAAGCACTATGAAATGCCAGAGATTAATTTAATCCTAGAAGAGTCTCCTAAAATAGGCAGAGGAACCAAATAGAGCAGTGCTTTTCAAGACTGTGCTAAAGTCTCTGGGACTTGAGCGTTCTGAGTAGTGGGTCAATAAAGAGAAAATATCGGGAAGAAGGAGGTGGACTTTGGGAGTGAGGCTGGGAAGGTGTCAAAAACTCATTTTATCTAAGGCACAAGTTTGCCCAGGAACAGCTCTAACTCCTCTTTGAGGCTTCTGTATCAGTAAAGATTCCTGTTTGGCTGCAAGGAAGAGAAAACCTAATGAACAGACATAATAGTACCTGTTTAAACAATTAAGATCTTGCTTTTCTCTCATGCAACAAGGATCCTAGAGGTAGAAAGTTACTGGTATTGATTCAGTGGTTCAGGGGTTTTATTACTGAGGTCTGTAGTTTTCTTGCCCTTTCTGTCATGTGCAGAACATGGCTGCTGCAGGTCCAGCCATTACATCTGCTTTCCTCGAAGGTATAAGGAGAAAAAGAGAAAGAGGAAAAGCCAGTGTCTATGTCAGGAAAGCAAAAGCTTTCCAGAAATTCCCAGCAGTTTTCGGCTTATGCCTCCGTGTCCAGAGCTGTCTCTTGGTCATTCCTAGCTTCGAGTGTGGCTGAGAAGTGTTTTATTTGGGTACAGTGCTACCACAAACTCAATTAGGATTCTGTGAGTAGGATGGATTGGAGTTATGTGTCTGCCCCAGCTTCATAACGTTTTTCTGCATCTAGTGATTTCAGAGTAAGTTAGTGAGGCCACCACAGGTAAAGCTGTTAGTCATTCTAAGTTCTCTTATTTTCATATAATTGAATGTTCTTTTTTTGTTTTTTTGCTGGCTATCATCATTAGTACATTAATGTGTAGGCCAGATTGACGCTTCAGAGAACTTTGACTCATATGAACTCAGTTGTTTCTCCAAGTCACCTCGAAAGATAGTTTTAGCCCTGTTTTGTAGGTATGGGAATAGTGGCTTTTTCCCCCTTTGTATCTCTTCCGAATCTTACCATCAGTAGCCTGTCATCACATTTTGGTTCCTCCCAGAATACAGCATGCTTTTTAAACTTCCCAGTCAAAATTCCAGCTATGTCCTGTTGCCTCTAGGCAGTATGTGGTGATCAAGGGAATCACATGGACTGATTCATGGAAAAAACCCATTAACAGGTTAAACTCAAAAATAAACCTTGGCTGTCACTGTATGGAAATTTGTTTCAGTCTGTGTTCTCAATCAGGGGTTAATGATTTTCTTAGCCTCTTAATCCCCTTTCCACAATGTAGGGGCACAAATAAAGTCCAGCTCGTATGTTCTTGAGAATCTCCTTGGAAATGTGCTTTGTAAACACAAAATAGTGTATTTATTTGTGATTTCTTTTTCATTTTTTCTTGTGAGCTTGAGGAGGAATGGAGAAGGAAATGCTGTCTTACCAGGAGGGTAACATTAAATGTCTACCAGGAAGGTAACATTAAAAATCTTTTTGAAAAAGTGAGTGTTTTAGTCTGTTTTGTGTTGCTATAACAGAAATACCTGAGACTGGGTAATTTATAAAGGAAAGAGGTTTATTTGGCTTACGATTCTGGGACAGCTCCCTCTGGCACAGGCCTCTGGCTGCTTCTACTCATGGTGGAAAGTGTCAGGCAGCCAGCAGGTACAAGCAGATCACATGGCGAGAGGAAGCAAGAGAGAGAGAGAAGGTGCCAGGGTCTTTTAAGCAACGAGCTCTCACGGAAACTAATAGAGGGAGAATTCACTCATTAATCCTCCCTCCCCCAGGGAGAGCATTAATCCATTCATGAGGGATCCGCCCCCATGACTCAATCAGTTTCCAACACTGCCACATTGGGGATCAAAATTCCACATGAGTTTTGGAGGGGACAACACATCCAAACTCCATCATTCCTCCCCTGGCCCCCCAAAACTCAAGTCACTCTCACAAACAAAATACAATCATTCTATCCCAACAGTCCCAAAAGTCTTAGCTTGCTCCAGTACTAACTTAAAAGTCCAAAGTCCAAAGTCTCATCTGAGACCAAAAGCAAAACTCCTTCCAGCTGTGAACCTGAAAAACAAAACCAAATTTATCTACTGCCAAGATACAGTGGTGGAACAGACATTGGGTATACATGTCCATTCCAAAAGGGAGGAATAGGCCAGAAGAAAGGAAATACAGGCCCCAAACAAGTCCAAAACCCAGCAGGGTAGACGTTATGTCTTAAAGCTCCAAAATAATGTTCTTTGACTCCAAGTCCTGCATCCTGGGCACAATTGGGCATCTGGGCCCCCAAAGCATCAGGCAGCCTTGTTCTCACAGCTCTGCCAGGCATGGCCCAGTGGGCCACAGTGGTGCTTGTGGCTTTTCCAGGCCTACGTTGCACATTATCAGTGGCCCCGAAGTTCTGGGGTCCTGGTGGCAGGCCTGCTGCATTGGCTCTACTAGACATTTCCCTGCCTGGTGGGGGGTTCTCTGTGGGCGCTCTGACCCCACTTTTCTGCTCAGCATTGCTCTAGTAGGTGACTTCTGTGGTGGCTCTGCCCCTGCGGCACGTTTCTGCTTGGGCTTCCAGGCTTTTCCATACATCCTCTGGAATCTGGGTGGAGGCTGCCATGACTTCACTGCTCACATGTCCTGCTGGCCTACAGACTTAACACAACTTGGATGCCACCGAAGTTTGGGGCCTCTACTCTCCTCAGCTGCTGCATGAACCACACTTGGGGCTGCTCCAGCTGGAGCAGCTGGGGTGCAGGGAGCAGGATTCCGAGGGCAGCTGTGTCCCAGGTCTGTCTTCCAGGATAACTCAGTCCTTCTAGGCCTCAGGGCCTGTGATGGGTGGGGCACCCTTCCAGACTTCTCAAATGCCTTTAGGACATTTTTTTCCATTGTCCTGGTTCTGAGCATCTGGCTGCCTTACCGCCAAGATAATGTCTTTGGTAACCAGTTTATCTGCTTCACCCTAGCATTGTTCTCCGGCTCTCTACTTCTTTACGGCATGGCCAGGCTGCAAATTTTCCAAATCTTTATGCTCCAATTCCCTTTTAAATTCAGCCTTTACATCATGATTCTCAGAGTAGGCTCTTAAAAGCAACCATGCAGCTTGCTTAATGCTTTGCTGCTTAGAAATTTCTTTGGCCAAATGCTCTGGTTCACAGCTCCTAAGTTCCAACTTCCACAAAGTCCAAGGGCATGGACACAATGCAGCCAGGTTCCTTGCTATGGTGTAGCAAGGGTGATCTTTTGTCCAATTCCCAATAAGTTCCTCATTTCTGAGACCTCATCATCTGCATGGCCTTTACTGTCCACATTTCTATTAGCATTCTGCTCGCCACCACATAAGTCTCTAAGACATCCCAAACTTTCCCTCGACTTTTTCTCTTCTTCTAAGTCTTCCAAACTCCTCCAACCTTTGCCCATTACCCAGTTCCAAAGATGCATCCACATTTTCAGGTATCTGTATAGCAACACTCCACTCCTCAGTACCAATTTTCTGTTTTAGTCCGTTTTGTGTTGCTATAACAGAAATACCTGAGTCTGTGTAATTTATGGGGAAAAGAGGTTTATTTGGCTTATGATTCTGGGACGGCTGCATCTGGCATGGACCTCAGGCTGTTTCTACTCATGGCAGAAAGTGGCAGGCAGCCGGCAGGTACAAGCAGATCACATGGCGACAGGAAGCAAGAGAGAGGAAGCAAGAGAGAGAAAGGTGCCAGGGTCTTTTTAAGCAACTAGCTCTTACGGGAACTAATAGAGTGAGAACTCACTCATTAATCCCCCTCCCCCCAGGGAGAACATTAATCCATTCATGAAGGATCCGCCCCCATGACTCAATCAGTTTCCAACACTGCCACATTGGGGATCAAATTTCCACATGAGTTTTGGAGGGGACAACACATCCAAACTCCATCAGAACTCAACACACCGATGCATAGCTTTACACTTTTTTAAATATGTGGACAGTGTTTTAGTCTGAAATGGTAGGCTACCAACCTAACATGCTGTCTTATTGGTGTCGGAGTCAGGTTAAATTTTTACTGTCTTTACGTTTGCAGGCCCCTAAGAGGGGAGAGTGATCTCCTATATCCTTAGCTCCATAATCTTTCTCTTCTCTACAGGGGCCTTTCTTCCACCCGGTCCCCTGTTGTCCCCTGTCCATTCAGCATGAGGGCAGAACTTACCCACTTCTCACAGACATCATATTAAGACCTTGGACAGAGATGGTGACTGGATTCAGCGTGGGGAGAACTGAGGCAAGTTGGGAAGAATGGCCAGGGGCTAGATCCAGGAATAGGTTAGGCCAGAAGTGCCCAGAAGCCATCAGTTAGAAAGCAGGGAACGCATTGATGCTTGAGGCAGTGGGTCAGGAACCAGGTGAGAGGTTAGGAAAACACTAGGGACGAGGGGTCCAGAACGGGAGAGCTCAAAAGTGTGGGTGAGAATGGAACAGGTGCCTCTCCCTCAGTGCTAAACTGGCTAGTGTGGCTGATGGGCAGACCTCAGGGCATCAGAACATCGGATGGTTATGGGGGTGGGAGAAGGGTGCACAGGACATTTCAAAGGTACTGCAAGTATTTTTTTTCTTGAGCTGTGAATATAAGCATTTATTTTATTGCTATTTTAATACTCAGATAACATATTCTCCTGTAATAGTCAATATTTAATAATTTTAAAAGGCCAAAAGACAGCATTAATTGAGCAGCTACTAATCCTATCAACAGTGCTGCAAGGCAGCTTTTTTTCTCATTTTAAAAATAAATTGAAGCTAAGCAAGAGAAAGTGATCTGCCCGAGTAAGTATAGAGCTGGACCTTGTACTCAGTTCCATCTGTCTGCAAGGTCTGTGCTCTTTCCAGTAAAGCATGAGGTTATTTGGGCCACAAATTGTTTCCCAGGTTTCCTCCTGATCTGTTCTTGAATTCTCTCTTCATACAGGAATCACTCTCTCAATAATGCATTCTTATAACCTTAATATTCTAGCCTGCTAAAATTCAGCAACCTCTTTTGGAAAGATTTTTTTAAAAAAAAATTGTTTTCTCTTCATATATTAAAACATTCTCAAACCATTAAAATGTCAATTCACTTCCATTCTAACCTGCAAATTTGAGGGGCAGAGGTGAGTTTTGCCAGGTCTGAAAATTAAATTTGGTAGCGTGATATGTCACCCTTATATTCCACATGACTATCCCCAGTGACACCCACTGCAGTGCATGCAAGAAGACATC
This sequence comes from Cynocephalus volans, assembly GCF_027409185.1. Taxonomy (NCBI): domain Eukaryota; kingdom Metazoa; phylum Chordata; class Mammalia; order Dermoptera; family Cynocephalidae; genus Cynocephalus; species Cynocephalus volans. The sequence continues at coordinate 43,895,504 of NC_084475.1, forward strand.
CTGATTAACGAGGCATGCATCTCTCCATGTGGAAGTCCCCTCTTTACCTCTGTAGATGAGAGTCACCCTAGTGTTTCATATAAAACAGTGCTGTATCACCCAAGAATGTTCCGCCCTCTGTCACATGACTTGAGTCGAGTCTGAGTGGTACTGTAAAACCGAGTTTATAGCACTGATGAGTCATGGAGGAGAGGCCTGGGCAGCAGCTGGAGCCAGCAGCGGAACCGAAGAGGAAGGCAGAAGGTGGAGACCACAGTTTAGGAGTCACAGGGGCTGAGGAGTCATGGATTAATACCCACATCAGGGCGCCCTGGGGAATCACAGCATCCTAAAAAAGTCAAGAACAAAGCAGACAGCCCAATCTGGCAGTTTTTACAGGACAAACACTGACATAAAGCCAGGGCTGCGTCATTTGGCTAGAGCTGGACCAGAGATACGTGTATTTATTTTGATAGTTCTTGCTTCTGAAACCCGAAAGTTGGGATGGGATAAGCTTCTCAAATTTTTCTTTTAAATATGCTATTTTAAGTATGTTCCTCTTTAAAGATACGTTTTTGTCTTCCCAGCTTACATCAGAGCAGCTTGGCACAGTTGGATTAGAATCCCCAGTCTCCTTCTGTAGCCAGTCTGGCTTATCCTCCCTGCCCTGCGACGTTTTGCTGCAGAGGGAGGTCTCAGCAGTCGCAGCCGTGTCGCCAGATGTCGGGCGTGTGGTGAACGCCTTCCATGCCACTTCCCTCTCAGCAGTGCCCACTAGGTGACGCCTGTGAATGAAACAGGCTCTCCAGTCTGAGCCTTCCTTCCTTCCTTCCTTCCCCAGCCCACAACTTGGCTAGAAGATGTGTAAGCGGCAAGATCCCGAGGAAATTTTTTTGTGCCTGTGCTCAGAGAGAGGGCCTGTGATGATCTCAGCTCTCTCTCTTTTGGTGGGCAATAGTTATGTCTCTGCACAGTATATGTGATGGTTGAATTATAAAAGCAGGAAAACAACCCCCCACCACATAACCTGAACAGCTTTAGTTTTCTGAGTAGTTTCACAACTGCTTTTACAAATGCAAACAAAATTCTCCAAACTAAGGTGACTTCCCATGGTCCTGGGGCAGTAAACTGAATATATTGAGCTTTCCAGAGAGAAGATTGGAGACAGGTGTGATTATCTTTCATGGCAACAGTGGTCACAAACTGAATTTGCATCGGAATCACCCAGAGGGATCGTTAAACCACAGATTTCTGGGTTCTATCCACCCAGTTTCTCACTTAGAGGGTCTTGGGTGAGGCCTGAGAATTCACATTTCTATCAAGTTCTGAGGTGATGCTGCTGCTGCCGGTCTGGGGACCTCACTTAGAGAACCATTGCAGGACATTGTTCTGCTGTGAGTCTTTGAGGGAGAGAAAATGGTGTGGAGAGAGGGACGGGGGCTAGGAGGGGCAGGGGCTATACTGTGAGTTGGTATAAACAGAGAGTCCCTCTTAGCTACAGCAAAAGTCACTTTCCCCCTTTCCTCCTACAGCTCTTCTGATGTTCCTCTTACTACAAAGAATAACAACATGTTGTGTTTTTGCGAGATAAATCTACCGGGCGGGGATAAGTTAAATCTAATGGCAAGTCAGGGGCAAATAACCAGGCATCTGGGCCATTGCTGAAGATCCATTGAGGTGATTTATTTAAATTCACTTGATTGTTTTTCTAGTAGGGAAATGAAATGTTTTCTTTGTACCGCAGGTGTTCAAGTGCTTTTTTAATGGCTAAATATTTAAAGTGACAGTCAAGTCAAGGTTAAGAAGGTTATATGAAAGTGTATTTATAGTCAGTGGTTTCTGAACATCCTAAATATAGCTCTTTTGTTTTTTTATAAAGGGTGAGAGGGAGGGTGTGTATGTGTATATGAAAATACCATTGTTCTGGGTTGGCCTGTGGCTCGCTCGGGAGAGTGTGGTGCTGATAGCACCAAGGCCACGTGTTTGGATCCTATATAGGGATGGCCGGACGGCTCGATGGTTGAGCGTGGTGCTGACAACACCAAGTCAAGGGTTAAGATCCCCTTACCTGTCATCTTTAAAAAAAAAAAATACCGTTATTCCCTTTGCACCTTGAAGGCTCTTGAAGTGTGTGTTAGCTCTGCTCAGAACTTCCTCATGTGGCATAGCCTCTTTTTACAGGCTTCTGGATGTTTGTACCTTTCTTTCTGTGCAGCACAAAGTAGGTTTGATGATTTCCATTCTACCAGTGAGGGTGTTGGTCCAGGGAGGCTGATAAAAAGTTACTTGGTTTATTTAGCAAACAAACTGGAAACAAGAAAGCCTGGGGCTTTCGTCTCCAGGCTGTGTCTTTATTTTTCAGCCCTGCCCTTCCATCTTGACTCTCTCTACTAAAACGACTCTTGGCTGAGTTTCCTTTAAGTTTGATGTAGTTGTGTCTTGTCTTCAGTAATAATTGGGGTCCCCTTAAGAGATGGTATTTCCCCTCGATACTGAAATATTCATCTCTCAGGTTGATAGCACGGCAGGCAGGCATTTTCCTTCCTATCTGCTATATAATGACCATGAAATCCCTTCCACAAGAACATAGAGGATTTGTTCTGTTTCTAATTTCAGAACAATAAGTCTCAAATGCACCACCACCCACCGGAAAAAGAGCACATAGTGACTGACAAGGTGAGGTCTTTGTTTGGTTGTATTTCAAATCTTTCGCTTTCCGAAATCCCTAACACTTTGACTATAAATCACTAAAAGGTGGATGTTCTCTAAAATGAATTTTGCATGAAATGTCAGCCAAAGTCTAGGGGACAGCTCCAATATTTATGACTGGCGGTATTTCTTAGGGGAGGTAAAAGAAAATGAAGCCAATATAGTTTAGGATTGTCGGCAGGGAAGAAAGGGGAGATAGAGAGTGAATCTCTTTCTCTTACCCAGTTATTTTGTTTCTGCCATTTTCAGTGCAAATACAACCTGTGATTCTCAGAGCAAACGGTTCTGGAGTGTTTATCCATATGGTAAAGTATGGGTTGGAAGAATGTGGGCAGCTGTGTAAGGGGAAACAAACCCAAAACTACTATGGGAATATACTTGTTAATAGGGAGATTGTTTTACTAAATCCTCTTTCTGAAAGACGATGCTGTCCTAGTCACAGCTTCTGGTAGTTTGCCTTGGAAAGCAAACCGCTGTGTTTATTTGGGGGAGGAAATGTTGCAGAGATAGTGTAACATCCACGTGTCCCCCATCATTGATAGGAAGACAAACAAAACATCTCTGCCTGACATTTGAGGGCCTCCAAGTCTGACTAACTTATATTTTCAGTATTTTCTCCCACTATTCTTCCTTGCTGACTGCACTCTTGTGACATGGGCCCCTTGGGTATTTCTGTCCTAGTGTCTTTGCTTGAAAACTATGCACATATCCCTTTCTTTCTCTCTGCCCAAGTGGTTTATGTCCATTAAAAAAAACAAAAAACAAAACCCAAAAGACTTCCTTGAAATAATTCATATACCATGTAATACAGCAGTTTAAGTGTACAATTCAAGGGTTTGTAGTATATAAGAGTTGGGCAACTATCACCATAATCTAAATTTACAATATTTTCATTACTCCAGAAAGAAATCCTGGGCCCATTACAGCCTAAATCTAGATATACCTATATCTAGATATATGCTTTCTCTGTAGATTTGCCTGTTTCAGATATTTTATATAAATGGAATCATACAATATGTGGCCTTTTGTGACTGGCTGCTTTGACCAAGCATGTTTTCTACGTTCATTTAAGATGTAGCATGTATCAGCACTTAACTCATTTTTATTGCCAAATAATGTTCCATTGTATGGATAGACCATATTTTATTTTATTTATTTATTATTTATTTAATTTATTTTAATTTAATTTTATTTTATCAATATACAGTGTGGTTGATTATCGTGGCTCATTACCAAAAACTTCCTCCCCCCTCCCTCCCAACAAACTCAAAACTGTTCGCTTGTCATATCAACTTCAAGGAATTGTGATTGATGTGTCTTCTTCCCTCCCCCCAACCAGTTTATTTATGTATTTATCTATTTATTTTTAGCTCCCACAATAAGTGAGAACATGTGGTATTTCTCTTTCTGTGCCTGACTGGTTTCACTTAATATAATTTTTTCATCCATGTTGTTGCAAATGGCACTATTTCATTCTTTTTTATAGCAGAGTAGTATTCCATTGTGTAGATATACCACATTTTCCATATCCACTCATCCGATGATGGACATTTGGGCTTGTTCCAACTCTTACCTATTGTAAATCGTGCTGCAATGAACACTGGAGAACAGGTATACTTTCGACTTGATGATTTCCATTCCTCTGGGTATATTCCCAGCAGTGGGATAGCTGGGTCATATGGTAGATCTATCTGCAATTGTTTGAGGAACCTCCATACCATTTTCCATAGAGGCTGCACCATTTTGCAGTCCCACCAACAATGTATGAGAGTTCTTTTTTCTCTGCAACCTCGCCAGCATTTATCATTCACAGTCTTTTGGATATTAGCCATCCTAACTGGGGTGAGGTGGTATCTCAGTGTGGTTTTGATTTGCATTTCCCGGATGCTGAGTGATGTTGAGCATTTTTTCATGTGTCTGTTGGTCATTCGTATATCTTCCTTTAAGAAATGCCTATTTAGCTCCCTTGCCCATTTTTTAATTGGGTTACTTGTCTTTTTCTTGTAAAGTTGTTTCAGTTCTTTGTATATTCTGGATATTAATCCTTTGTCAGATGTATATTTTGCAAATATTTTCTCCCACTCTGTTGATTGTCTTTTAACTCGTTAATTGTTTCTTTTGCTGTGCAGAAGCTTTTTAGTTTGATATAATCCCATTTGTTTATTTTTCCTTTGGTTGCCCACGCTTTTGGGATCATATTCATGAAGTCTGTGCCCAGTCCCACTTCATGGAGTGTTTCTCCTATGTTTTCTTTAAGCAGTTTTATTGTTTCAGGGTGTATATTTAATTCTTTAATCCATTTTGAGTTGATTTTGGTATATGGTGAGAAGTATGGGTCTAGTTTCATTCTCCTGCATATGGATATCTAGTTATCCCAGCACCATTTGCTGAAGAGGCAGTCTCTTCCCCAGTGTGTAGGCTTGGTGCCTTTGTCAAAGATCAGATGGCTGTAGGTGTGTGGGTCAGTTTCTGGATTCTCTATTTTATTCCATTGATCAGTGTGTCTGTTTTTATGCCAGTACCATGCTGTTTTGGTTATTATAGCTTAGTATAATTTAAAGTCAGATAGTGTTATGCCTCCAGCTTTATTTTTTGGCTCACAATTGCTCTCACTATGTGTGGTCTTTTGTTATTCCATATAAATATCTGGATAGTTTTTTCCATTTCTGAAAAAAATGTCATTGGAACTTTGAGGGCAATTGCATTGAATTTGTATATCACTTTGGGTAGTATGGACATTTTCACAATGTTGATTCTTCCAATCCAAGAGCATGGGATATCTTTCCATCTTCTTGTATCCTCTCTAATTTCTTTCAGCAGTGGTTTGTATTTCTCATTATAGAGATTTTTCACATTCTTGGTTAACTCTATTCCTAAGTATTTTATTTTTTTGGTGGCTATTGTAAATGGCTAGCTTTCTTGATTTCTCTTTCTGCATGTTCACTATTGGAGAATAGAAATGCTACTGATTTTTGTGTATTGGTTTTGTATCCTGCAACTTTGCTAAAATCATTTATCAACTCCAAGAGTTTTTTTGTAGAGGCTTTAGACTGTTTGTTATATAGGATCATGTCATCTGCAAAGAGGGACAGTTTGACTTCATCTTTTCCAATCTGGATGCCCTTTATTTCCTTCTCTTCTCTGATTGCTCTGGCTAGTACATCCAACACTATATTGACAACACTATATTGAAAAGGAGTGGTGAGAGTGGGCATTCTTGCCTAGTTCCTGTTCTTAAGGGAAAAGCCTTCAGCTTTTCCCCATTGAGGATGATATTGGCAGTGTGTTTATCATATATGGCTTTAATTATGTTGAGACACTTTCTGTCTATACCTAACTTTTAGAGAGTCTTTATCATGAACAAGTGTTGAATTTTGTCAAGTTCTTTGTCAGCTTCTATAGAGATGATCATATGGTACTTGTGTTTGATTTTATTGATATGGTGTATCACATTTATTGATTTGTGTATGTTGAACCAACCTTGCATCCCTGGGATGAATCTCACTTGATTATGGTGTATAATTTTGCATATGTGTTGCTGTATTCAGTTAGCTTGTATTTTATTGAGAATTTTTGCATCTATATTCATCAAAGATGTTGGCATGCAGTTTTCTTTTTTTTGTTGTATCTTTACCTGGGTTTGATATCAGGATGATATTTGCTTCATAGAATGAGTTTGGGAGAATTGCCTCTGTTTCAATCTTTTGGAATAGTTTGTAGAGAATTGGTGTCAATTCCTCTTTTCATGTTCGGTAGAATTCCGCTGTGAATGCATCTGGTTCTGGGCTTTTCTTTGTTGGGAGCCTTCTGATAACAGCTTCAATCTCTTTTATTGTTAGTGGTCTGTTCAGATTTTCTATATCTTCTTGGCTCAGTTTTGGTAGTTTGTGTGTGTCCTGAAATTGATCAATTTCCTCCAGATTTTCAAATTTGTTGGAATGTAGTTGTTTATAGTAGTTGCTAATTATTCCTTGTATTTCTGAGATATCAGTTGTAATATCACCTTTTTCATTTCTAATTTTTGTTATTTGGGTCTTCTCTTTTCTTGTTTTAGTTAGCCATGCCTAATGGTTTGTCAATTTTATTTATCTTTTGATTCATTGATCTTTTGTATTGTTTTTTGGGTTTCAATTTCATTAAGTTCTGCTCTGGTTTTAATGATTTCTTTTCATCTGCTAACTTTGGGTTTGGATTGCTCTTGTTTTTCTAGTTCTTTAAGGTGAAGTGTTAGGTTGTTCACTTGCCATCTATCCATTCTTCTGAAGTAAGCATTTAATGCAATGAATTTCCCCCTTAGTACTGCTTTTGCAGTATCCCACAGGTTTTGGTATGATGTATCATTGTTTTCATTAGTTTCAGTAAGGTTTTTGGTTTCCTGTTTGATTTCTTCTTGGACCCAGATGTCAGTAAGTAGAATGCTGTTTAATTTCCATGTGTTTGTATAGTTTCCAGAATTTCACTTCAATTTTATTGATTGCTAATTTTAATCCATTGTGGTCTGAAAAAATACATGGGATAATTCCAATTTTTTTGAATTTGTTGAGACTTGATTTGTGACCTAACATGTGATCTATCCTGGAGAATGATCCATGTGCTGATGAGAAGAATGAATATTCTAAGGTTGTTGGATAGAATGTTCTATAGATATCTGCCAAGTCTAATTGGTTTAGAGTGTTGTTTAGATCTTG